>NC_046186.1:113134682-113446505 GCF_011004875.1 Balearica regulorum gibbericeps
TGCAGGATGCTCTCTGTTTGGACTTTACACAGGTCCTGTTGCTGTAACTTTCAGATACAGAGCATGCTCTGGCTGCGAGTCTCTATTTTGGTAACAACTTGAAAAAGAAATAACTTTAAAAAGAAATAACTGAAATTTTGCTGACATTTAGGAGCTCTGGCAAGAGACGACTGGTTTCTGGATGCTTTTTGATGTCTGTAGCATGCGTGGCTGGAGCTGTAAGCCTGAGCTCTGCTCCTTTCCAGGAGATCCCGGTTGGGTGGCATCTCTGACTCTTTCTCTGGGGGGATAAAATGGGAGTGTGCAGGTGGGCCAGGTGCTGCATGATGTGCCTGGTTGTGAGCAGTGATTCAGCTTGGCTGAAGGGCCAGGGGAGGCCAACTGGAGAAGAGCAGCATGGCACTGCCCCTTCTTGCTGCTCTCCAGCTATTTCAGAAACTTTAAACAGGAGGAAAGTTCTCCTTGTGAAAACTCACTACTTTCCTAAAAGAAAAAGGACAGAGAAAATGTGTAGGAATTTTAGTCCTCATTCTAAGGCATCCACAAATTTCTTGGAGTTCTGCAAATACTAAAACTGGGTGTGGAGTGGAAGCGCACTGACTGTGCCTTCCAAGAAGTGAGAACCAAGCAATAAAAAAAGAGAATTGTCTTTAGGCTGTCCAAAACATTGACGTCTGTTCTAATGGCTGTTTTTCAGCTGGGGAAAACTTAAAGAATTGAACTGACCTGCTTTTTCAGAAGGACCTGGGCAGGACTGTGCTCCAGATCCTTAGATCCAAAGGAGAATCTCTGCAAAAATCAGCTGTGGTGACTTCTCTAAGAGCTGATCTAAGCCATCTGTTTGAAGTGTGAAGCATATCAGTTTCTTAACTGAGATATGATGTTACAAAATTTTCATAGCTATGCCTGGATTTCCTGCGGGAGAAAAAAAGGCCTTATTCTGATCGTTAGCAAAGAGCTTTCTCCCCAGACTAGGGAGGTTCTGTTCTCTTGTGTTTAATGAGGCTGGACCCTAGTGCTCAAATCAATGAGTCCAAATGCTAGGGTTGTAGATCACCCACATATTGGGTAGTCAGTCGCTTTATGTGAGGGTGGTTCTTTGGGGTTTTTTGTTGGGTGTTTTTTAAAATATTTTCCTCTGCTGTTTCTCACAACTGACCCAAAGAGCACACTCTCTTGCCTCTGGTTCTGTTCTTTTCACCTTCGCAGTTGGCTCTTGCTATATGTTTTCATTCATGCGGACAAATTGTTCTGGCGTGTACATGATGTGTACATGACCGGGGCACAGCCGGGTGCACAGCACTGGGCTGCCTTTGCCAAAGGTGCTTGGCTTGGGCTGCCTGTACAGCCTCCCTGAGGTTTTTTTTGTATGTGAAAGCATCTCTGTCTGCTCTTCTGAGCCTTGCTCAGGTTACAGTACCTGCCTTGTGTCCCCTTCCCAAGGGGAGAGTAAAACCATCTCCAGTTGGGAGGCAGATAAGTGAGGGTACAGCAATGTGACCTTTGTAGTTGGCATTCGAGGAAGGTAGGAAGACCTGCAAAATGGATCATATTATTTTAGCATTCTGTCTCTGTTACAGAGCCAGGTGACATCGTGGTGGCCCAGGAAGCATGTGGCTGTGGCACTGGGGGCCCTGAAGACAATCTGGCTTGCAGGGAGGAATGCTACGGTGGGCAGTGCACTTGGAAGGTGGGCCGCGGAGGGTGAACCACGCGGCCGTGGCTGTCGGGCACAAAGTCTATTCCTTTGGCGGATATTGTTCTGGAGAAGACTATGAGACTCTGCGGCAGATTGACGTCCATGTTTTCAATGCAGGTAAATGTGTCCTTGTGGTTCGTGAAGGAGTGGCTTGCTGGGCTCAGTTATTAGTTTTCTTGCCTGCTGCTGCTTAACATGTTATGCTCTGTAACACGCTGTCTGACTCTTAGCTTCCAAAAAAGCTATCAGTGTAGATGGGAGTCTCTTCCCTTGTGCAGCCCTGTATTTTCAGCTTCAAGGGCAGGGCACAGAAGAGCTGTAGTCCAGCAGACTGCTAGGATAAGCACTCACTAGAAGTAACCACATAGCCAATGGCTTGTTTTGTCCTTGTTCTCTGTGAACCCAACTTACCCAGGTGCAAAGAGGTGGTGTTTAGCTGACTCAGGTCCCCCATCCAGTTTGCAGCATGACCATGCTCAGTTGCCCCTAGCATGAAGGTGTTAGAGTGAGAGCCAGTGCACTCAGTTGAGTCTCCAGGTTTAGACTCCTGAGCTGTTTCCCTGTGGGGGCAGCTGACAACCACTGCCAGCATGATGGAGTCAGTAGAGGCACGTGGCTAGGATGGAAGCCTTCCCGTTTTGGCAGCAGCTTTGATGCAGATTCACAACGTGGTTTAGCAAAGCAACTGGAGCTATTTGTGTAGGGTAGCCAGTATCTGTCAGGAGGCTGAGTTGGCAGAGGCTACATTTCTTGATTCAGTGCTTTTTTGAACTGAAGAGGTTACTGAGCTGGTCCATGAAGTATTTGCCTATAGTCAGGCAAGTGGCTGAAGAACTGCACAGATGCTTGGATGGGTTCAGCTGAACAGAGACAAGAGCAGAGAACCAATGACTAGTTTTGCAGACCGGACAGCATGCTGAACACTCTCCTAACATGCAGGTGGCATGTAGATAAAACTAGTTTGTCTGTAAGATGCAATGAATTCACTCCTCTAAATCTGACTGTGGAGAAGACTGACTAGTGCAGTAGTGGATAAAGGCATTGGTTACACAGGGCTGCCAAGGTGAGCTGCTCACTGCGTAGACGGGAGTGTAGATCAGGATCTTGTGAACAAAGACATTCATCTCTATCCAGAGAGACTGGTCTCTCACACTCAAGACAGTTGAACATTGTAGCTTGTAAAACGTGCCAGTAAAGCACTGCTCTTATGGTGGAAGCATAATTACTGTGCCCAAAGGAATGCTCTTACATTGTTTTCCCTTCTTGCCACTCCCAAATATTAAAGGGTCATGATCCTGCAGCCACCATGTGGGAGGTGACACTGGCTTCCCAAGCCCTTGCTCAGTTATCATTGCCAGGTTCCAGTGCTAAAGCCAAGATACCAGATTTTGAATTATTTCTTTCAATCTTTCAAAGAGGAAGATTGTGTTTTAGGCAGGGAACGTATCGTCTAGCTTGACTTTAGCGTTGGCTGTGCTTCCTCAGTGCCCTTTCTCCCTCTGGGGTAGGTGCTCACCTTTTAAGATGCCTGGCCCTTTCCCTTCCCCTGTGTAAGTATTTCAGGGAAACTGCAGGCTGTTTGCTGCTTTATTTTGTGTTATCTCCATGTTGAAAACAAAACTGGAGGCTGTATGTGTGGTAGAGGGAGGGTGTCTGGATGCTGTTATGTAAAAGCCATGTAACTCTTGCTGTGACTCTTGCACTGTCATTAAACCCTGTAATACCTGTTGACTACTCTGGCTACTGCTGAACATGACATACAGGCTGCCAGGAAGGAGAACCTGTAATCACAAGGAACTCCTATTAGGAACACCAGGCTTGCAGAGTGAACTGAGGTATGGATGGGGGTAAAGGAGACAGACAGCTGTGTCATCCAAAGCTTAAAAAACAAAACAAAAGCAAACAAACCCTGTTCCTACAAAGCTGCTGCATTGCTTTACTTAAACTGCACTACTGCAAGTCCAGGTGATGCCTTCAGGTGTGTTCCCTTGCCTGTTGCTGCAGTGAATTATTCCTGTGCTGCTCATTCTTCCAGCTTTGAGTCTCTTCAAAAACATCACTAGCCTGAAGTAGTGTCTGCATTCCTTATCACCTCTGCAGTTTTTCCTTTCCCTATTTTTTTGTGTATGTGTGTGCGTGCTATACCTTCACTCACAGCCTAGGATGAGCCAGAGTAGAAACCTCTTCAGTGTAACTGATGCAGAATGGAGCCTATTTCTGTCCAGAGTCCTTTGGTCCTCCAGTGCTTCCTCTAGTCTCACCTGTGACAGGGGCCTGTGGAATACTGTGCTTCTGTATTACTTAACTAGCTACTACTCAGGGTCAGACACAGCTTTGTCTTGCTTACTAGATTGCTTCTGCACCTTGTCATAGGGGGGGAAAAAAAGCCGGGCAGGATGGGTTGTGGCCTGTGAGCATGTGTAGCGGGCTTAGGATTTGACGTGGGCTCAAATTTGTGCTTTCAGTGTCTCTGCGCTGGATCAAACTGCCTCCAGTGTGGACAAACAGCCGAGATCATGTGAGAGAGGTGCCCTACATGAGGTATGGGCACTCAGCAGTGCTCATAGATGACATCGTCTACATATGGGGTGGTCGCAATGACACTGAGGGAGCCTGCAACGTGCTCTATGCCTTTGATGTCAGTAAGTTCCAGCTTCTCACTCTTCCTTGTCACAACTGCTTTTGATAAGACATTCTCTCTGCCCCACTGCACTGCTCCCCAACTTGTTTTCCTGTCCCTCAATCTCTCTACAGAGTGACAATCCGGAGGAAATGGCGCAAATGAGGAATTGGTGTTGCTAGCTGTTTCAGCAGGTTTAGAAGGGGAGCAGGGTGGCCAGTGTGTCTGTATGCTTGTCTCTCTCAAGCCTTTGAACAGAGATTACTGAGCTTGTCTAATAGTCAAACTGATTTTAATTTTTCTATCAGCTTTGAGTGCTCTCACTGATAGTAACTACAACTGAAGTGCGCTCTCTGTGTGATGATGTATTACTCCTTAACTGTGGGTGGAGGTTGCAGCAGGAAGGGGCTAGAGCTCTCGAGGATTGTGGTTCCTCTCCGGAGTGGTCCTTCTTTCTGAAAGTGTGGAGGAGAGTGAGGCATAAAACACAGAAGTAGTCAGGGACAGGATGGCAAAATAAGGGAAGGCATGAGTCAAGTTAGATAAACCTGAAAGATAAACTCCTTGGGCCTTTCAGCTGGCTGCTTCATCATGCTGCTGGAGCACCTGGGGAGAAAAGGCACCTTCAGGAACTGGGTAGACAGGAGCATCAGGAAAGGAAGGGAGTACCTCTGGATTCTGGAGGCAAGTCCATCTAAATACTGACCAATAACTGGCTTGCTGGACTTGAAAGGAAACTGCTTGCTCTGCTGCTTGGTCATGGGTTCCCTTCTTCACCAGGAAATGTCTTGCAGCTTGGAGCTGCTCTTTGGGCACAAGGTTTCTCCCTTCCCCTGACACCTGGGAAGCCATCAGTAAACATCTGCCTATGCAGAGGCCTTGTAGTGGGAGCTGCCTGGTCTCCCTGCCAACTCCAACACTAGCATTACACGAAAATTAACAGAAAGGCCTGACTTCAGCCCTGGTCTGAACCCTCTGCAGCTGTCTGTACACACTGTGCCTGTCCCCTGCCAACCCTGGAAAGTGAGGCTGGCAGTCACAGTCCCATGTCTGTGGTGTGAATTCCACTGCAGGAGTCACATCAGGCTGGATAAAGTCCTGGCTGAGTGCAATTTTGTCCCCTGGGGTGCTGAGCAGATCACAAGTCGAGGTCTTTTCCATCTCTAATTTGACATGTTGCGCTTGGGTGAGCTGTTGCTGCTACCGTGTGATTGGGCTTGGAAGCAGCCCCGTAAAGGAAAGTAACTCGATAGCTGCAGCAGCTTTCTCACTAGAGGCTGCCCAGGGATTCTGTTGACCTTGCAAGCCCCTTTGTGTGGTTCCAGCTGGAGCCTAGGTGGGTAGCTGTGGCTGCAGGCCAAGTTCAGAGAAGTTATCCTCGTGAAGAATGCTGCTTCAGCTCCAATGTTACCGCTTCCTGAAATAAGCACTGCTCTTGGCAGCTCGCAGCGGTTAGGGAGGGTGGGGGGAATGTCTCCTGCTGCCTCAAGGCTTATCTGTGCCTCTCTGGACTCTTGGGACAGGTGCCTGTTTGTGCTTGGCAGGGAGTCGCTGGCTTGGCTCCATGTTGCCCTGGCATGGAGAACAGCTCTGGCTGGATTTAAAGTCCTCCCCTGAATCAAGCCAGCCCTTGGAGCGCGTAGGGCTGCACCTCTGGCTGGTGCAGGCTCACAGGGAGCAGTGTGAAGGGAACCGTGAAGGAGTGAGGAAAGCTTCCTTTGAAGAGGGGATGAGAATGTAACAAGAGGAGGAGATAAGACAGGGAGAGCCGTGCTGCAGACGTGGGGATGTGCACAGTAGCTCTGTTGACATGATGAGCTTGTGGTTAAGTGACTTCTGACTGGATTTGAGAGCTGTTTTTCCTCGGTCAGTCAGCATCTCCATGCCATGAGGTCAATTGGATCACTTAGCATCATTGCTTCATTGTAATTGAAACTGTAAATGCCGAGTTGATAAGTGACTCACAAATAGGCTTTGCAAGAGATTCAACAAAAATAATATTGCTCAAGTAGTGCTATACTACTCACACTTTAAAGTGAGCTGTTTGTCAGGTCGGGCAGAGTCAGCAGCTGTGCCCAGGAGCTGGGACCTCTGTCACCATGCCCCTCTGTGGAAGCTCAGGCAGGTAGCTTTGCCTGTCTTAGCTCTTTACTACCATTCTTCATTTCTATCCCAACATCTACTGTATTTTCTTAGCGTTGCCTCCTGTTTTGTTTCAGACACGCACAAGTGGTTCACACCAAAGGTGTCTGGAATGGTCCCAGGAGCGAGAGATGGGCACTCAGCTTGTGTCCTGGCAAAGAGCATGTTTATCTTTGGAGGCTATGAACAGCTGGTAAGTAGTATCTGTAACTGTTATTTGGCGATCCCTTGGGAAAGAGGGTCTTCCTACCCACGACGTTGGTAGAGGCAGGATACAGGGGCATATTTGTATCCATAGTTACTTTCATTTTATAACTTTGCTAAGTTATGACATCAATTACTCAGGTTATACTCATTGTTTTTCAGAGAAGGTAGTTGAGAAAGTAGGCCTAAAAAAATGGTGGATTTTTTTTTTCTTCCCCAAAACATATAGATATATAGAGGTAAAAATATAAATATTTTTTTGGCTCATTTCTCAGCCAGTTTAGATAAATAACATTTATTTTAATTTGGCTGAGAAATGAGCCGGAAAATCACTTTCCAATGTCTGCAGTGTTGCTGTGAGGTTTTGTCCTTTGTTTTGTTTTTTTGGTGCATATTCCCTGTATTCTGTACCTGCTCTCACATTTGCTGGAGGGGACCAGCAAGATACTTGCTTGCCTTCCCATTAAGAAGTATCTTGAGCTGAAGGTCATTGTGCACTAGATGACAGTGTGCCTAATGCTCATTTGAACAAATCCTTATGCTCTGATCTTAAGAAGTGTGTAAATATCATTTCAGCCTATCACCAGGCTCCAGAAAAGCTGTGTAAAGTCACATCTGTTTATCTGGAAGAAAGCTGGGGCTCTGTTACAGCAGTCCCTGGGTTATTCCTCCTCTTCTGAGGACAATAGCATGACAAATCCATGATCTTGATGACAGCAGCAGGAGCAGTTGAAGTGTGGCTTCTTTTAACCAAGACCAAACAAGCCTGTGGCTGTCTTGCTGCTGTCTCCGCTGCCTGGAGGAGCAGGAGCCTGTGGTGTTTGTGTGGATGCAGGCTCTTCCAGGCAGCTCACTGCAGATGAGTTTTGTGGGATCCTCAGAACCCCAAGTGTATTTGCTCCTGGATGTTTAGCTTGCTCCTGGATGTTTAGCTTGCTCCTGGATGTTTAGCTTACTCCTAGGAGTAATCTTAGCTTCTACCTCTCATCAAGTGGCCTTAGCAGAGCCAGTTTGACTGTCCTGTTGGTGTCCCTTTCTTCTGTTGCTGCATGGAGTGGAGGCAGGGTTCTGCTGTGAATGTACGAATTGTGTGCAGGACAGCCTTGGGGGTAAGAACTGAGCACTAATGAAATGGGAAAGCTGCAGGGAGAGACAAGAGACCTTTGAGGAGAAATGGGCTTTGCCTCCCTCTAGTGAAGCGATAAGTGTGCTGCTTACCCTGACATTTTGGAGCAAGCACTATGTGTCTTAGGAAGTACTAAGTCCAAAGGGATGTTCCAGATCTGTAGAACAGCATCCTTCCTGGGATCAGATGTGACCAGGCTTCTCAGTCCCTTTGTGACCAGGCTGCCCTTCTGTCTTCCAGGCTGACTGCTTTTCAAATGATATCCATAAATTGGACACCACAAACATGATGTGGACCTTAATCTCCGCCAAGGTCAGTGTTTGCTTTTCACTCTGGTTTGTGGAGGACATCTCCTATCTGCTATTCTTGGGGGTAGCTGCCTATGCTTGTCATACGGCTTCTGTCTGCTGTGGCTGGGATCTGCAGGAGGGGAAGTTCTCCAGGAGAAGGCAGACACTCCAACTTTCCCATCCATCAAGGTATGTTATCTCCCTGGGTAATCTGCATTCTTTCTCTTGTTCTGCTTTACTCTGTCCTTGCAGGGTACACCAGCTCGCTGGAGAGACTTCCATTCAGCTACCATCATTGGAACAAAGATGTACGTATTTGGTGGCAGAGCTGATCGTTTTGGGCCATTTCACTCCAACAATGAGATCTACTGTAACCGCATTAAAGTATTTGATACAGAAACAAACTCCTGGCTGGACTCCCCTCCAACTCCAGTGCTCCCTGAAGGCCGGCGGAGCCATTCAGCATGTGAGTGTGGGTCTACTGAGAGAGGAGGACAGTGGAAGGAAATTCTTGCCTGCCTCATAAGGGGTGTCTGGTTCCACTGGGTAGAGATGTGGGTTAGCAAGGGGTGCCAGAGCCTGGCTTCTGTGGAAAGCTGCTGCCCACCTAAAAGCCTTGCACATAGCCCTGAAGGTGATGTAAGCGAAGGTGGATAACCAGTGCCACTTTGCTTTGTGTTTGATGTTGGGACAGGGACCTGCTGGGCTCTACCTTGGGTGGCACACTGATGTCTATGCTTACTCCCCACAGTCAGCTACAATGGGGAGCTATATGTATTTGGTGGCTACAACGCACGCCTGAACAGACACTTCCACGACCTCTGGAAGTTCAATCCAGGTATTTATGCTTTTAACTTGTTGCAGTGATAGTTCTCAAGGCCCTCAAGTGTGTGAGTGCTCAGATGAGTGTACTCCCCCAGGGTAAGGAGCCTGCCTGGGGGGAAAATGGCTCTTCTGACAGCATTGACAGGAACTTGCTACTGTGCTTGGGACTCCTGTTCCTCCTCAGACTGTCTCCAAATCTCAATTAGAAAGTGAAAAAAGAAAGCATTGCTGAAAGACACAGCTAATCAAAGGGTGGTTGGCAAAACATCATCATCTTAAATATACAGAAGTGTTGGCAGAAAAGAAGATATGGGGAAGCAATGGGGTTAGAGGAGCAAGAGACCGTAGCTGCGGCAACAGCTCAACTTGAGCTCCAGCATCTCCATACTACACTCTCTTGGACCAGATGAAACTGTGCAGCAGAAGGGGTGGTTTTTGAGCTGGTACCCTGAATATCAGTCAACTGTGAGCTGTTTTGGGGGCCTCAGACACATTTTGCAGTCCATTAGACTGATTTTGTTTGCTAATTGCTTTGCATAGTAAAGTTACCTGAGAGCAGCCAACTTGCTGCTCCCCAAGCTGATCTATGAGCTAGCATGAGAGCTCCTGAATGTATCAGTGCTGTGCATTAGTGATTAATTACACACACACCCCGCACCCCTCCCAGCATCCTTGCCACAGAGAGCGGCAAGGACACAGTCTGCTATCTTCTCCACCTGGTTCAGTTCCCCATGCTCCTGCAACCAGGCTGTTGCAGCAGTCTCCACTCTGCGAGGATGCTCTGCATGCATAGTGGCTGCCAGCAGATGGAGCCGGTTCCTGGGTCTCCCCCCTGAACTGGACTGCAACGGGGTGCTGGGGAAAGGAGCCTGCCTGCTCCTGGACCTCTGCCCTGTACAGCTCCTTGTGATGTCAGACCTGCCCGCAAGTCCTGGCGCTCAGGCTTTGCAAGCAAAAGGCCTCGACCTGCAGCTCCTGTCTCAGCAGGCAGAGCTTCGGGGCTGCGCCTGGCATCTAAGCGACACTTCAGTAACGACCTCGTAGAAGTGCATCATTTTGCCCCTAGCAAGGTCGACAGGGAGGGTGGATGTTAGCTAGTTGGTGTCTGTGGGGCAGCGGGCCTCTGGCTTTGCTGTGATCTCTTTAAATCCATAACCTGGTTATACCTGGGTCTCAGCCAGGCTCTTGTGACAAGCTGGTACGCTCTTTTCCGCCCCTTAGTTTCTCTTTCTTGGAGGAAGATTGAGCCCAAGGGGAAAGGTCCGTGTCCTCGACGCCGGCAGTGCTGCTGCAGAGTGGGGGACAAAATCATTCTCTTTGGAGGCACCAGGTGGGTTGTGTGGGGTGGCTCTGTGAGAGGGTTTGCCATTCCCTTCAGCACGGTGTCCTTTCATGCTCTGCCCCATGCAGTAGTCAAATGCACTTTAGAGGCACATGGCAATTGTCCATCTGCCTTACAAGTGTAAGAAATCATGGGCATCAACATGTGCATCAAGGGTCCTCTGGAAAACGCCAAGGGGGAGATGGAAGATGTCATGTAAGGTTGTAAAGCACCTGGCAACAAGCCTTCTTGTACAAGTAGAGGCAGAAGTATGTAACATCCTGTTCAGGAGGGGTTGTGCAGTGGTCAAGCTTTCTGTGAAAGACGTGGTGGGGAGGAGGGAGGAGATCCTGCCGTCAGAAGGACAAGTATCCTGGTCTGCTGTGCTGTAGCAGACCTTAGACTGATTTATCCTCCCCTATGTGCTGCCCTGCTGCTCTCACCAGAGTTTCTTTCATTGGCAAGTGTGGTGTCTGCCAAGCTGCAGCAGGATGTTGGCTCAGCTAGGAGCTGTTTGAGGAGTTCATACGCACAACAAGGCAACATTCCCATCTGTGCCAGTGTTCCTTAGCAAAGTTTCCATTCGCAAAAGGGACCTGGTGTTAAGGATTTAGCTGTCAAACACTGGCAGTGATACTGTCAGGGTGCAGGGCAGCTGGATGTGGCCAAGAGCCCTAACAGCTGCTAAAAGAAAGGAAGTGGTCCATCACCAGGACACACTCTATGCTGTCTGGAATGACAAATTGCAGCTCTGGAGCACAGGCCTGTTTGCCAGCATCTACCCTGCAGAGACATCTGAAATGCTTTCAGCCCTCCACATAGTTTGGAAAGCTTTGGGGCTTTTTCTGGGACCCTGGCAGTGGCTTTTTGGGGATACTTCTGAAGATAGGTTGGGGCAGAGGACAAGGCAGGGCAGGTTCTGATGACGGGCTGACCATACCAGTGTGTGATGGACTGAAGGGCCTTCAGGCCCCAGGAGTGCTGGGGTGTGTGCTTAGCCGTAGGATGTCCGTGTGGGTTTGAGGAAGAGCTTAGTGCAGGTGAGGTACGCAGAGGTGCTAAGGTTATCCAGTCTCCCCAAAGCATAGAGTGCTGCTCTGTACGGCGGAAGGCTTGGTAGGGCTTGATGGCAGTTTTGGATGCTCTCAGATGCTGCAGTGTGGATTTGTGTTACAGCAGCAGCTGAACTTAGGCACTCCTAGGAACAGTACTAGGCTGTACTGTTAAACCTAGGCACTCCTAGGAAATGCTAGCAAACCACACAAATTTTACACCAGCTTTTTGGAGTTTGGCCCACCTCTGCCAGGCAATGCAGCGGTGCTTTGTCTTCTCCACCAAACGATTTCAAGTATTCAACTTGTTCCTTAATCCAGACTCAACCCCAATGCAGGCCAGTTCATCAGCACTAGTTTGGGATAGGAAAAGCTGCTGCTATCCAGGAATGCAGCCTGCTTGGACTGGAGGGAGGGTCTTGCAGGCTGGGGAAGGGGGAGGCAGATGGGGGTGGGGACTGTGCTCGCTTCCTGTAACAGTTATCAGGTGTATTCTGGAGCTGCCTGGTGAGATAAGAAGTTTTCCAGGAAGTCATTGTAATGGAGAACTCCCTGTGGTCTGCCTCCTGACCTGTGCTCCCCTGCCCGGGGAGGGGGCGCGCACAGCGCGGGGGATCTGGCAGGGCTTCTTGGAGGATGAGCCGGCAGGCTCTGCTTCTGAGGCAGCAGCATGGGGGGACGGGCAGGCAAAACCCCTTTGTGTCCTGCCTTCCCTGAAGGGATTCATGTGCACTGTAGACTGTTTAAGCAGTGCTTCTGCAGGGTGTCTGCTCCTGTGGCATCCAAATGCTTGATTTCTTTTGTAGTCTTGCCCAGAGCCTGGTCTCTTTGCCCCAGCTGTGGTCTCTCACTGTGGCCAGTAGCAGTCCTGTCACTTGTGTCCTATTTAAGTGACCAGGAAGCCATGTAGCGCTAAGCTCAGTGTTCCTGTTAACTGTGTCATAGTTGTGGCCATGGTCTAGCTTCCTCCCAAAACCACCAGCACTTCAGTGTGCAGAGACCACCCACAAGAGAGAAGGAGTGTGAGAGGGAATGCTATAAAACAGAGTTTAGCTGAATAGATGCCGATCCAGGTTTGGCTTGAGGCTGTGTTTTCCCTGACAAGGCTTGGAAATGCCTGGCGCTGGTGAGGGAGTAGGTGCTCTGACTGGGTGCTTGGTGCAGAGCCAACACGCTGAGTTGCTGTGCAGCTGGAACGAGCAGTTTTGCTGGGCTCTGGCTGGCAAAAGGGTGTCCTGCACCCTGCTGTCTGGGTGTTGCGGCTCTCCTGGTCTTGAACTCCAGGCTTTCCCTAGCTGCTTGCAGTTTGGTGATTAAAACCACAGACATGGTGCCTGCTGGCTTTCCTTTGAAAGATAAGGGATGGTCTAGGGTTTCCTGTGACGTGGATACGAGATTAGATTGTGGCACAGTGAGCACGCAGGAGTGGAATTAAAGGGGCTCTCGCCTGTTTCCGCGCAGATGGGACGTATCAGCAATAGGTCTTCTCTACCAGCAATGAGCTGTGCCCTGCAGTTTTTGTTGGGGTTATGGGAACCTGGTGGGAGGGGGGCAGGTACTGTCTCATGTCCCGTGAGATGTGAAGCTTAGTGGGTCATAGGTGGGGAAGCAAGTGACACTGGGGTGAGAAGTCACTGCATTAGGTCCCAGCTAAGCAGGGAGGACTCGCTAAATTTGCCTAAACCAAAGCAGGACTTAAAACACCTTTTCTTTCTTTCAAATTCTCCAAACAACCATCAGTCATGGGAGTGCTTTCCCCTGATACAAGAACTACTGTTCCAGCACAGGCAGGTGTCTCTGTACTAGGGGATGCAGTGACCAGTCTTTCAGGTGCTTTGGCTGTTCCATCAAGACTGCAGAGGCAGGGAACCATAGGTGAGGTTGGCTGTTCCCTAGAAATGCCTGAAGTCAGAGCTCTTCGCTAGCATTCCAGGACCAATATGACAGGAGTATCGGCAAATTTGGTTTGGCTTAAAATGACTGCTGCGCTGCTCGGTGCCTGGCATGTACTCGGTTAGTCTTCTGAAATGCCATCCCCATTTTGGCACAGCCAGGGAGCTGTGTCTGGAGCCCACGGTAATTCCTGCAGTCAAACTGAGAAATGTCTGTGCTTGCACTGTCGTGCAGATGTTTCCACACAACTTCAGCTCAAGCAGCAGAATCCAAAAGCAGTCCATCTGCTAGCCTAGTCAGAGGAACATAAGATAATGATGTTCTCTGGGCTGCAGGTTGCTAACCTGTGGGCTTTTGCTGGAGTGTTTGTGCTAACGCAGCAGGTATATATGGCTGTTGCGGACGAAGAGGGAAATCGCTGCCACTAAGCCAGGTGAAGACCTCAGCATCTGCTTTGGGACCTTATTCTCTGCTGCTGCCTTCACTCCTCTGTAGAAAAAGTTGTACTTCTGCAAAGCACCTTCTATATTGTTCTCAGAGAGAGCAGCTTGGCTTATCACGCTCTGGCCCACTGCAGTGCTGGGGCAGTGTGGTACAGTGCATGCTGCCTCTGTCCCCAGCAGCATCACTGCTCTTGAGAGCTTACAGACAGGAGAATCTAGCTCACAGGTTTCCATGGCATCACTCATGAGCGTGGCAGTGTGCAGATGGCGTGTGGCAGTCTGTAGATGTTTCAAGCAGCTCTGGAAAACTAGAGTTGAGGTGGGCAGGGAGAGGACAGCAGCATTGCCTGCAGCATATGGCTCCTTTTGTTGGCTCTCCATGTTGCAGAAAATTTGGATGGCCACCAGCTCCTTGCTGAATCTGCCACCATATCTGGAGATAGGTCATTGCTCCCATGATCTGTGGCCCTGCAGCACAGCTAGAGTGCGTTGCAAAAAGTCATCTTGGGTCTCCAGCTTATCTCACCGACTTTGCTGGAGACACCAGCACAGCTTTTTGGACATTGTTCTGTGCCATTGTGTGCTGTCTGATGCTTCCTGGATCAGGTGCCTGACCCATGTGATGTTCTCACAAATCCTTTTACTTCCCGTTGCATGTCTCCCCTTGGCCATGAGGTGAAGCTGGCCTGAGGTCTGTAAAAAGACACAGCGTGGGCTCTGTCATGCTGCCCCGTGTGGTGTTTTGGGCCAGGTAGGGATGGGCTGACCCCTGCCTGCCCAGGCAGTTTGATCTGTCTGTGTTTCCTAATGTGTTACTAGGGTAGCCTTCCACGATCCAGCATTGCTGTGAAGCTGGCTAGATTCCAACAGTGTGCTGGGTTCTCCAGGTGATGCCAGCCTGTCTGGCCCTCCCTGCTGTGGGGCAGCCCATGGGGCCTGTTTATCACACCAAAGAGCAGGACAGATGTTTGTGCAAACATGCCTGCCTTCAGGAGCTGCCTGTAACATACCTTCTCAAGCCTGCTCAGAGTCATCCTCGGCATCATTCTGCGGCTCAGCTTTGCCTCTCTCAGTGGAGCTCTTTGGAGAGTTGGATCTACCGAAATTGCTGAGTAAATAGACCCCTGAAAAAAAGCCTCAGCTCTGGAGGCAGCAGTTTGCCAGCACCCTCCTCATGCCCTGAGGGTGGGTGCCACAGTTCGGGGGGGGGCCCAGTGTCGCTCAGTTGTTGGAGAACAGTTTAGGAGGTACCCGGGGAAGGAAAAGTGTGAAACTGGCCAGAGGCTGATCAGTTTACAAGAAGGGAAAAGGGATGTTCCCCGCAGAGTGGGACCTGTGCTTGGAGGGGCAGCAAAGTAACAGGGGGAGGCCTGCGGCTGGAGTCACTGCAGCTGCAGGAGGTAGCTCCACCATTCCCTACTATGGCTTGCAGAGGAGGTGGTGTGTTTCTGCCCAACTGCTGGAGCTGGGCCAGCCAGCCCTGGCTCTGCGCAGCTCTGCCTACTCTGCGAGGAGCTGGGAGACTAGTGGCTTTGGGTGCTGCTGGGGGAAGCAGAGAGACAGGAGGGATCAAAGGGTCCCTGCATGAGGCAGGCAGGCCAGGAACAGTGCTGGACTTGCTCAGTCCTTGGGGAGCCCGAGGGGCTGTAACTGGTGTACAAGCATTTTGGCACTGACTGACACACTTTGCTTCACTTCTGCAGCCCGTCTCCAGAAGAGGGAATGGGTGATGAATTCGACCTGATGGATCATTCAGATCTCTACATCCTTGACTTCAGTACGTAAGCACTCCCCACCCAGCTTGTGCCCCTTGCCACGAGGTGCCCTGTGAGCAGGCCCCACTGTGAAGCGCTGAGCGGTGTCCTTCATGGCTTCCGGTGCCTGCCTCTCAGAGCCAGGCAGTTGTCTCTGGCTGGTGTACATGGCTTAAGGCAGACCAGCCAGAGATGCAGCTGTTGTTGCAGGCCTGAGCTGGGCACATGGCTCTTCATGCACTCCTTCACACAGACTTCTTGTGGGAGCACATTAAACCGCTCCAGCCTGTCCCTGGTGTGCACCCTGCCTTGCCCCTCAGAGGGATGGCCGGGGTGTGCTGCCCTGTTTCCTATGGCACTGATTGCATGATGCCTTGTTTCCCCCCAAGTGCCCAGACAAGGACTGCTGTGGCTAACTGCCCTCTTTCCACAGGCCCCAGTCTAAAGACGCTGTGTAAGCTAGCAGTGATTCAGTACAGCCTGGACCAGTCCTGCCTTCCCCATGACATCAGGTACTGTGCGCCTTGCTGGGAGGTCACCCCATGGGTGCACCCTGTCTTTGGGGTGCTCCAGCCCTAGCTGAGGGTTGCCTGGAGCCCTCTTCAGCACTGTGCAGCTTTGAGGCCGGCTGGGCTGGAGACCAAAGCTGAGGCTGATGTGCAGCAGAGCTGCTCCAGCCCTGGGCATTGTGTTTGTGCTTTCTCTCAGTGTATCCCATTGGTGTGTTACAGATGGGAGCTCTCGGCTATGACAACGAACAGCACCATCAGCCGCCCCATCGTCTCCTCCCAGGGCTGACACTGGCTCGTCCCTCTACTGCCCTGCCCTCGCCCCTCCACACACTGACCTCTTGCTCCACTGCCTGCATGAGTTTTTAGCCCTTTCAAGCAAGGAACATGTGAGCTCAGTTTGTCTTGCCCTAGCCAGGCCTCCCTCTACCCTTGTCACGCTTTGGGCAGCAAGAGTGTGCAGGTAGAGCAGGCTGCCGGGGAAGAAGTCGGCTTGCCCCAGCAGCACAACTGTGAACCTTCCTCCTTGCTGATGGCTCCAGCGTCTCCCGCCTTCCTTTCCCTTGCCTGTGGAGCTGCAGCGGGGCTGACCTGGTCCCCAGCCGCTTTCCAAGGGCCTGAATCAACTCCTACCACCAGCCACGGCCCTGGGATTGGCCTCGGGCTATGAACTGTTCCTGTGCTGCCTTGAGAGAGCAGGGACCTCCATGCCTGCACCTGCCAGCACCAACCAGCTTCCTGGCATCGGATGGCAGGCCCCAGCAGAGCCTCAGCCTGGGCCCAGCTGGATCCTCTGCCCAGCTCCCATTGTAAAACAGTAACCAGGGGGGGAGTTTTATAAACGCTGAGGCAGATGTGGTTTCTGCTGCTCTGTGTGTCCTAGCAGGTGAACTGGGGGGGAGAGGTGTGGGAGGGGAGACTGGACTGGGTGCTTTCCTGCACAGCTGCAGGCCACCAGTGGCTTGTGGTGGCTGTGGCTGGGGTGGGGGAATGGGAGCAAGGCTCCCTACAGCAGCACTGCCCTGGCATGCCTGCCTCCTGCCCGTGGCTGTGCTGCCCTACGAGAGGGCAGGGAGGAAGATGGTGCCTGTCTCCTGGGCTGTGCTGCCTTAGGAAGGTGGGTGCCCCACAGCTCCCTGCCCCAGGGAGGCAGGTGGAGGGATGTCTGGAGCAGCCTCCCTGGGCAGCACAGGAGGTTGTGCCTGAGCCCTTTCCTGTGGAGGTGTCTGATGTGCGGAGAAGCTCCGGCAGCAACTAGTGGACCTAACGCAGGAAAAGCTAAGGAAGCGCTCAGTGTGTTCGCAAAGATGTAGTCAGAGGGCAGCTGAGAGATGGTGGTGGCTGTGTTCCAGGAATGGGTGGCAGAGGGCCCAGGCCATCTCCCCTGCACTGAGAGCTGGCATGTAACCAAGGTCAAGTGCTGCTCGTCCAGCAGCATGGGGTTGCAGAGGTGCCTGAGCTCCTCAGCGTGCAGGAGGTGGCCAATGCAGGTGCAACAGAGCAGCCAGGAGTGGTATGAAAGCAGTGAAAACCCCACAGCAAGAGAACAGAAGGCACCCTAACTGCAACAAGAGCTTGTTCTTCACATACTGGCAGCACCTCGCTGTGGTGAGTGGGAGCATCAATGGCAGGGCTGAGGCCTGACCAGAGCCAGGGTGTGCTGACGGCACATCTGGCTCGGGGAGAGCACCTCAAGCCTGGGCTCTGCCTTTGTGGTCCTTGGCACCTGCAGGTTACCTGTGAGGCCTGGGTGGGCATCTCCCATGCATTGTCCAGCTGCTCCAGCTCCCCTGCTCAACCAGCTGCCTCAGCCACAGGTTGTCTCTCAAAGTGTGCCATGAAACAGTAGAAGCTTTTTGTCATGGCATCCCTTTGCCCAGCACTGAAGCACCAAGCTTACTCTCCTTGTAGGGTGCCAGGCACCAGGAAATGCCTGCAGACCACTTGGGCTCACGGCACTGGGCAGAGTGGTGCTGAGCACAGAGGCTCCCCAAGGTGCTCCTTGCTCTGTCTGTGAACAGCTGTCACTGGGGCTTCTCTGGGGAGAATCACAATCTCTGGGACATCAAGTAGAGACAAGAGGCCCTGGAAAGGCTCAGTGCCGCATGCCAGTTGCCTCTAGGAGAGCAAACCTCTGTTGGGGAGAAGGCCTCTCTGGGAAGAAAAGGGGCTCACCAGGGAGAGGGTCACAGGCACCCCACTCCCCTTCAAGGATTCCCTTGGGTTCAGGGGTGCTGTGGCCCTGACCTCCCTTTGCCAGGACCCTGCTGCAGACCCAGGGATGGGACACTGCTCACCGCTGTGGTCTGGATGACTCCAGTGCATTTTCTTGGCATACCAGCTCCCTCTCCCAGCACCCGGCTCAGCCATCAGTGATGGTGGAGAGCAGTTGCCAGGCGGGCGGACTAGCCACAGGCCTTCAGTCCATCTTGGACCTTCTGCTGGGCTGGCAACAACTGCGGGCCAGGAGCTGGGCGGATGTGTGCCCCATGGGGGGAATCCCTGCTACCTTCATCATCACCCCCTCCTGAGCAGCCAGGTTTGTTTTAAAGACCCTGGCTTCCTTTTATTGCTTCCCCTCTCAGATTGCAGCCGGCTGCAAGGGCTATTTTTAGCAGCCTGCCTTCTAAAAATAGCCCCGAGCTGTTTGGAGTTGCGTCACGAGAGGTAACTCTCTCCATGCACAGCTTGGCCCCTGTGCCCCAGGAGGGTACAAAAGGAGGCTTGGAGCAGTGGGGTCAGCAGGTTCAGACGCAGCCAGAGGCAAAGGAGGCAGCTGTGTGCGGCCAGCTTCGAGCATCCTAGTGCCGGCACCATGACCATCTTCTGCAGCCACTGCCACAGGCCTCTGCAGGCAGAGATGAGCTGCCTGCCCAGGAGGGGCAAGCAGGCGCCTGCTGCCTTGAAGCCGTTCAGGTGAGCTCCCTACTACCTCCTGCCTACGGGGCTGTGACGGCCCTCCCCTTGCTGGGGAGAGCCCTGGGCCAGTTTGCATAGTGCCCAATGACCCCTGCAATGGGCTGGCACCAGCTTGGGACGGTGGGGCTGCCAGCCGGCGCACAGGGTGGAAGCGAGGGAGGTTGTAGGGGCAGAGGGATTTCAGGTGGTTGAAGAGTAAAGGCAGATGCAGGACATCCCTGTAGCAGCGGGCAGGGAATGGTGTCCCTCTCCCTTCCTGGGCACGTCTCCCCAGATGGCTGGTTTTGCAGATCAACCAAGAGTGCCTCCAAGGCTCGCCGGGACCAGATTAACGTAGAGCTGCAGGCGCTGCGCTCCCTGCTGCCCATCTCCGCACGGGAGAAGGAGCGGCTCTCCTACCTCCACACCATGGCCCTGGTGTGCCTCCAGCTGCGGGGGGCTCAGATGTTCCCTCCAGGTACCCATGGCACTGCTGCACCCCGTGCTAGCTTGGGTCCATATGGGGCACTGCTCCTGCCCCCCAAGACAGCGCTTCACCCTACGCTCCCCCTGCAGACTCGGCTCCTCCTGCAGGACCCGCCCTCGGCACAGAGCTGCTCTCCCTGTTGCCAGGGTTTCTGCTTGTGCTCTCGGCCAACGGCAAGCTGGTCTACATCTCGGAGAACGTGGCTCAGGTCCTGGGCCTCTCTGTGGTAAGGCCTGCCCACTGCGTGTCTGCGGTCACTGTGCCTGGACCTGTCCTGGTGCCTCTGCTGCACGGTGCTGCTCTGTGGCTCCAGCAGGCTGCGTGCTCGCAGTGCCAGCGCACGGCCCACTGGGGCAGGCGCAGTCTACAACGGCAGCCCTCTCTTTATCAGGTGGAGCTGCTCGCCCAGGGGGACACGGTCTTTGACATTCTAGATGGGCGAGCACGTGAGGATGTGCGGAAGAAGCTCCTCCTCGCCCAGGAGGAACCCGGCAGGGGTAAGGGAGTCCTCAGCTGGCATCTCACAGACACTGCTGCCCTGCTCTGGCCCTTCATGGCTGCGGTCGGAGAGCCAGGGCTAGCCAGCCCTGCTGGGAGAGGAGTGAGGGAGCCCCTGACCAACTCTGGCTGGTTTGTTTCCCTTGCAGAAGTCACATTTGTCAGCGAGATGCGCACGTCCAAGACCTTCCGGCTGCAGCATGGCGGGAATCGGGCTGTGGCGGTGTGTGGGCGCTTCACAGCCTTGCGCTGGTCGGCCTCCGCCACAGCCTTCCTGGCCCTCTGCACGCCAGTCATGCGGTTGCCTGCAGACAGCGATGCCAGTTCCCAGGACAACCTATTCCAGAGCACACATGTCTTAGACATGACGTTTACTGATGTTACGGAGAGGTGAGAGGTGCCTGCTCACACCAGCTGTACATCTTGGACAGCAAGGACCATTTCCCTTCCCCATGCCTGCGTGAGGGACGCAGGCTGGACCCTGTGTGAGCAGTGAGACTCCCCCAGACACTTTCCACGCCTCTTCCCTCCTTTGTTTGCAACTCATTTCTGTACCCCTGTTGTTTTGCTCTCTCCTCCATCATGCAACAGCTGCTCCTTGCTGACACGGTGCAGACTCTGCAAAGCACTCAGTTCCCCCCTCCCCTTGTCTTCCCTAGTGTTACCTACCACCTTGGCTACTACAAGGAGGAACTGATCGGTCAGTCGTGGTACAGCCTCCTGCACCCTGAGGACACTGACCTAGCAGCTGCCCAGCACAGGGCTGTGGGTGAGTGTCAGGCCCGGGAACGTGCGTGTCTGGCTACCCTGGGAATGTGGCTGGCCGGGACAATAGAAACAAAATTAATTTAGTTCTGCCTGCTGTGGTTCCCTGCTCTGAAAAGGATGAAGCAGAGAATTGGTTACACACCCCATACACTGTCCGGGAGGTCACAGGGAGCTTCTAAACTTGGGAACGTGGGCACCCTACTTTGCCACAGTGCAGAGACAAGCCTACTGGAGCCCCAGCTTTTCCTGAGAGCAGGACTGTTACGGACCTGACTCCAATACTTGTGGCTTCTGTCCCGCTGGGGCCCCAGACCCCAGGAGGGCCGCCCGCAGGGTCCACAGGCAGCGTGCCACTCTGTCCTGGCAACCGGGCCAGCCGTGCCCTACCGTAGGCTAACGCAGCCCCTTGCCCGCAGCGCTCGGGGCCGGGACCGCATCGGGGACGGCCGTGCTGCGCGTGTTGCACAGGGACCGGACCTGGGCCTGGCTCCGCGTGTCGGCGCGGCGGGACGGCGGGGGCCACGTCATCACCTGCACCAGCCACTGCCTCAGGTGAGGGCTCAAACGGGGAGGAGGGCAGAGCGGTGCCGTGCCGTGGCGCCGTGCCGTGCCCCCGGGCCGCCCCTCACTCCCCCCGTCTGCTGCAGGGAGGAAGAGGCGGCCTACCTGCGCGCCCGAGAGCACCGCCCCACGCCCCGTAACACGGCGCCGCCGCCCGCGCCTGTCGCCGCCCCGCCGCCGGGACGGGAGCTCAGCCTGCTGGCCGCACAGCTCCGCGCCCTGGCCGACAGCCTCTCGCCGCCCGCCGCCTCTCCGGCCTGGCCCTGGCCCGAGGCCGAGGCCTTGCCCCCGGGCCCGCACGGCACCGCCCTGACCCGTCTCCTGGGCGACGCGTTGGAGGGGGCGGGAGCCCCCGTCGCGCACGCGCACTACGTGCCCTGCCCGCACCAATAAATGTCACTTCCGCCACCCGCCTGGCCCTGTCTGCACGGTGCTCTGCCGCTCTTCCGCACCGCCACTTCCGGTTCCGCGGGGTCTCTCCGTCCTCACCGCGCGGCTTTCCCTTCCGCCTCTGCCGCCGGTTCGCGGCGGGCCCGGGGGGGGGGCGGGGAGCGGGGAGGCCGTCTGTAAGCGGCGCCCCGAGGGGCGGAGGGCCCGGGGCAGGCGGGCGGGGCTCTGGTGCCGCGCGTTGCGGCTGGGAGCGGGTGGTGATGCGGCCGCGTCAGGAGGGCGCGGGGAGCCGGCCCCGGCGGGCCCAGGCGGCCGGATGGGGGAAAGCCGCCGCGGAGGAGGAGGAGGAGGAGGAAGAGGCGGTGCAGCCCCTCGGGAGGCTGAAGGCGGCGGAGAGCGAGAGCTCCGGCGACAGCAGCGACGACAGTGACGACAGCGGGGGACCCCCGGGGGCCGAGGGCAGCGGCGCGGAGGGGGCGGCTGGCGGGAGAGGTAAGGGCCGCCCCGCTCAGGCGGGAGCGTCCTCCGGGAAAGGCAGCGGTCCCCAGCCCGGGGCTCGCCGCCCCTCCTCGGGGGCGCCCGGAGGGTCCGGAGGCCGGGCGAGGCGGTGCGGCCTGCGCGGCTTCGGTCCCTGGCGTCCCCCAGACCGCAGCGTATTTCCCGGTGTGGTGGGGGGCGTCACGGCCGCCCGTTCGGTGGGGAACGAATTGGCCGACGGCTGGGTCCCTTTCCGTGTTCCAGCTCCGTCGTTCTCCTGCTTTTCCCCCCCCCACCCGCTCTGCTCAGAGGCTGAGTTCGGCGTCCACAGCAGGGTTTCGGTTTGGCCTGTTTGAGAGGTCTCCCGAACAAAAACTTACGGGGACCTCTTTCTCCTCTCCCCAGTCGTTTTCCCTGTGTGTGGAAGACCTCGTGCATCTTCTCAAGGACAGTTGCTCTGTGCAAACTTAGATATGCAGTAGCTTGAAAGGTCCTCGATGGGACAGGTAACCTGGAAAAAACAGGTGGTGTATCGCTCTGGCAACAGCGGTGGTGGTTAGGCTCGGTGTATTGAGGTGGTTGTTCTCATCTGCAGCAGTATATGCAATAGGGTTTCCTTACCTAAGAATGATCAAGGTGAGAATGAAAACCGTATGAGAAATATGTGAAAGGCCCTCTCAGTTGTGAGGGAATGGACCTCTGTGTTAAATGCGTGGCATGGCCCAGCACGATGTGTTGCAGGTGTGGGAAGCTACTGGTTGTCTTGTGAGAGGCATCTCCTTGCTGTGTTTGTGGGGGGAGAGGCACATCTCATCTAGGCTTTCAGGAAGGGGGTTCCAGTGGTGGTTGGGGTGCCTCCCCATCTGTAGCCATTTCGTTTTCCTCTGTTAATGGTGAGCTCTAGCAAAGCTCAGAGAGAATACCACTGACGGTCACCCTTTCCTTTGTGCAGCCTGATGTGAACGGGAACAGCAGTTTTGCTTTTACCATATGTCAGGGCTCTCTGTTATCTTATTTCTGGAACAGAAGTAGTTATATTAGAGTCCAGCACTAAGTTTGTCTTAGTGGGGAATGACTGGGCAGATATGAGCCATTTCTTAGGCCATCTATTTTTGCATGCTGGACACTCTGTGATGTACTCAGCTTGTTGTAGAGTTCTCAACAGGTTCAGCTGAGAAAGGCGTAAGGTGTCTATGTGTCACATGAGTCTGCAGGAAGAAAGGAAACTTGGGGAGCCTCTGCTGGTGAGCAGGAAATGCCCATGTTATCAGCAGGTAACAGTAGTCTAGCAAGAGGTGGAAAGAAGAGGAAAGAATCCATAAAATAATGGAGGAAGGAAAAAAATGGCAGAAGTGAAGATGAAATGGACCACAGAGGCAGCACAGAAAAGATAAATTATATTCTAGGAGGGAAAAAAAATTGGGAAATTAGTGTCAAGGAAGAATGCAAGAAACAAGGAAGGGAAGGTAATCCTGTCTTTTAATAGGTATTTTGATGGAGAACCCATCAGCACAGATTTTTAAGGATCACGATCTCTCCTGGTGCAGAGGCCGTGGACAGGACCAGCCGCTTTGGAGCAGGAAGCCAGCAGTCTTTTCACACACGGTTGCCAAATCTGCTGCCCAGCAATGAGCTGTGGTCCATTCACTTCTGCCCCAAAATAGGCTTCTTTTTTTTATGCTGATATTAAATGATGTTTTTATCAGTGTGAGTGGCTAATTCAGTCTCCTACAAATAGATAGTAAGATGTATTTCATGGACTGATACTACTGTGTGAAAAGCACCTTCCCCATTAGGTTTTGGGTGGCCAAGTCTGGTCTGGTATCCTGTACCAGTATTGAAATATTCTATCAGGGGAAGCTCTGCGTGCCTTCGCTTTGTCTGATTTATACCAAATCTCTTTTCTAATCCTTTGCAAAATGTTCCATCTTTTTATATGGTGTCTTTATCTCTGTTTTATTGACATCTTGTAAGTCTTTGCTATTTTAATGGTACTGTTTTGGAATTGCAGCCAAATGGAGTACTGTAGTGCAAGTGGTGGTGTGTCCTGGTGTCGGCAGGGATAGAGTTAATTTTCTCCCTAGCAGCTGGTTAGCGCTGTGTTTTGGATTTAGGATGAGAACAATGTTGATAACACAGCGATGTTTTCAGTTGTTGCCAAGCAGTTGAGGACTTTCAGCTTCTCACACCACCCCACCAGCGAGTAGGCTGGGGGTGCACAAGAAGTTGGGAGGTGACACATCTGGCACAGCTGATGCCAACTGACCAAAGGGATATTCCATACCATGTGATGTCATGCTCAGTGTATAAGGGGCTGGGGGAAAAGGGATTGGAGGGACATTCAGAGTGATGGCGTTTGTCTTCCCAAGTAACTGTCACACGTGATGGAGCCCTGCTTACCTGGGGATGGCTCAACACCTGCCTGCTGATGGGAAGCAGTGAATGAATTTCTTGTCTTGCTTTGCTTGTGCAGCTGGCTTTTGGTTTACTTATTAAACTGTCTTTACCTCAACCCACAAGTTTTGTCACTTTCACTCTTCTGATTCTCTCCCCCCATCCTGCGGACGGATGGGGAGTGAGCGAGTGGCTGCATGGTGCTCAGCTGCTGGCTGGAGTTAAACCATGACATGGTGTCTTGTCTGTCTTTGAAACGTCAGAGTAGCTTCTACATCATTCTTCTTTTCCTTTAATGCTTTCTTTGTCCTTTTGACTGTCTTTGCTCACAGTCTTTCATTTGTCTGTCTGGTGATGCTTTGAGCATCCAGTGATACTCAAATATTTCCCTATATAGTGGTTAATTCTATACCCCAGTAACTTGTATAATTAGCACAGATTCTTCCTATAATGCAGCAGTCTAAAGCTATCTGCATTGAATTCGAACAGTATGATGGCAGATGTTCTTGGCTAACTCCTAGAATTTATTTGTTTTCTTAAGTCCCTGTGAACCCCAACAGTGTGATTACTTTAAATTGCTGGGCTGCTTGGCACTTGGCTCTTACCTGAATGTGGGCGTGGTTCTTTGTTCTGAAGCTGATTTCATGTTCTGGGCAGGCAGGCATTAAGTGATTGCACAAGAGTGACGTGGGGAAAGATGGAGAACCTGAGGGAGATCAGAAAGGGTGACAGTGCCATCATGCCTAAGAAAATAGGGGATGATGGTGTTTGTGGGAGCCCACGTAAGAGAGGATATCAAACTGCAGTAAGGTGAGTTGGAAGGATGTTTTGGGGAAGCAGTGTAATGAAGTAGTGCTGTATTCACATTTCCTTTGTCCCTTGTGTGGCAAACTGGATATATGATGTTCCTTTCACCCTCCTCAGAGGACTAACAAGTGTTGACAGGGCAGAGTTCCTGGATGTTGTGGTTTAACACCAGCTGGTAACGGAGCACCACACAGCTGCTTGCTCAACCCCACCCACCCCCAAGGGGATGGAGAAGAGAATGGAAAAAAACCCACCAACCTCATGGGTTGAGATACAGTTTAATAAGATAACAAAAGAGAATAATAATATATATAAAACAAGTGATGTACAAGTGCAATTGCTCGCCACATTGGGGTGGGGGGGGAACAAACAATGCCTGGTCTGTTTCTGAGCAGCAGTCGCACCTCCTGGCTAGCTTCCCCAGTTATATACGGAGCATGATGCCATATGGCAGGGAATATCCCTTTGGCCAGCCTAAGGTCAGCTGTCCTGGCTGTGCTCTCCCAGCTTCTTGTGCACCTGGCAGGGTTTGAGCAGCTGAAAAGTCCTTGACATAGTGTAAACACTGCAACTACCTAGCAACAAGTAAAACCATCAGTGTGTTATCAACATTATTCTCGTACTAAATCCAAAACACAGCACTATACTGGCTACTAGAAAGAGAGTTAACTGTGTCTCAGCCAAAACCAGGACACTGGGTGAGAACAAGTGAAGAGAAAGTATTTCTTAAGGCAGCTCTTCGGTATGCTCTTTATGTTTTCTGGATGACGTGAGTAAATTCTGAAGCAGAAAGTCTTGGTTATTGCCAAGATGAGAGTGACGGGGACGAGGAGTCCTTGCTGTGAGCCAATGTGACTGACCTTGCTGCTTCCTGAATTTGGCAGAGCATGCAGAAACCTCGTGTTGTGGGGCAGTGTATTGGGTTTGCATGGCAAGGTTTGGGGGGGTGGGGAGGGGAGGGGCCTACATGAGTGGCTTCTGTGAGAAAATGCTATGAAGCTTCCCTCATGTCCCATTAGCCTTGGCCAGGGGCTTTATCAGCAACGGTGGTAGTGCCTCTGTGATAATATATTTAAGAAGGGGTATAGAAAACTTCTGCAGAAGAGCAGCTGCAGAGAGGAGTGAGAAGATGTGAGAGGAACAGCTCTGCAGACACCAAGGTCGGTGAAGAAGGAGGGGGGGAGGTGCTCCTCTATTCATTCCCCTGCAGCCCATGGAGGATGATGGTGGAGCAGATATCCACCTGCACCCCGTGGAGGACCCCATGCCAGAGCAGGTGGAGACACCTGAAGGAGGCTGTGTGACCCCACGGGAAGCCCACACTGGAGCGGGCTCCTAGCTGGACCTGTAGCCCCGTGGAGAGAGGAGCCCATGCTGAAACAGGTTTGCTGGCAGGACTTGTGACCCCATGGAGGACCCACGCTGGAGCAGTTTGTGAAGAACTGCAGCCCATGGGAAGGACTCATGTTGGAGAAGTTGGTGGAGGACTGTCTCCCGTGGGAGGGACCCCAGGCTGCAGCAGGGGAGGAGAGTGAGCAGCAGAGACAATGTGTGATGAACTGACCACAACCCCCATTCCCTGTCCCCCTGTGCCACTCGAGGGGAGGAGGTAGAGAAATGGGGAGTGAAGTTAAGCCTGGGAAGAAGGGAGGGGAGTAGTGGGTGTTTTAAGGTTTGTTTTTTATTTCTCATTACCCTATCTGCTAATAAATTAATTTTCCCTGAGTTGAGTCTGTTTTGCCTGTGTCGGTAATTGGTGAATGATCTCTCTCTGTCCTTATCTTGACCCGCGAGCCTTTTGTTGCATTTTCTCTCCCCTGTCCAGCTGAGGAGAGGAGTGATAGAGTGGCTTTGGTGGGCACAGGCAGGATGTGATTGGTTTTGCTAGGCCACAGCTGGGGTGTTTTGTGCCAAATGTGTAGTATTGTAAAGGCTTAGAAAGGCCACGTGCCTGTCACCGCTCAGAGGTGTTGAGCAGGTAGATGCCACCCAGGTGGTGTTACCAAGACTTTCTCCTTCAGAAGGGAGCCAGTGCAAACCCTCCTGTTCCTTCTTGCCCCTACCATCATCCAGAGAACAGAATGAGCGTATGTAAGTGCTGCCTTAAATGTTTTCTGATTGCTAGTTCTGTACACCCAGAGGTGTAAATCCAGAAAGAATTGTTGATATTATTTTTACATTGTGGTTATAAGAAGTGTTTAAGATTACCGTCACTGAGGGATATTGAAGAAACATAGCAACAGAAAATTCCAGAAAAATATCTTATGCATTCATCAGCACTTTGGGTAGAATTGGTTTTGCTGTTTCTTGTGTTGTTTGTGTTGGTCTTCTAGTCAGCAGTCAGGAGAGGAGGAATATTTTAAGAAACACAAAGTGTAAATAACACTCTGGGGATCTCACAGCAGGGCTAGAATATGAAACTGTGTTTTGGTGTTGTGGGGTTTTGTTCTTCCCCCAGTAAATCAAGCTATGAGCTATTCCTACTGGTAGTGAGATGGTGAAGGTGGAATGTCTGGATTTCAGTAGTTTACAGGCTCTGCTGTGGGAATCATTTTGTTGCAGACTTAGCAGAGCTATGGTGGATGTGCAGCCGGAAAAGACTGTCTCCGAGTCTTAACAGACAGACTGAACAGGCCACACGGTTTTCCTGCACCTTCTGGCTGGTTTCACAGTGTGAGAGATGTGATAATGAATTTAAAGGTGATGGGACAAGAACAGTCTGTTAAAGCGAGAGTTAGGACTGAGAGGTGACCTCTCAGAATTTGCAATGCAGCCAAAATATAGCGTAGTGCAGAGCTCATACCGCTCTCTGTACCAGATAAAAACCTTGAACTTGTCTTGTGCATGCTACTGAGTGGAGAGAGAAGCAAAGACATGTTGGGGAGAGTGGGAGACTAGACTACTGCTAACGACTGCAGCGATTGAGAGAGAAATCAAAGGCTGAGAGAACAACAACAATGCAGTTGTACAGGGCTGGCACCACTGTGCTTGTGTCACTGTCTCTGAGACATCCCTCTCAGTGGAATTTGGGGGTGGGAAGTGCCTTGAGAAGCTGTTTGGGTCAGGTGTGCCCTGTGCTCTCTTCCAGATCAATCTCACATGTCTTTTGAGGAACTACTGCGAGTGCAGAGTGATACAAGAGTGTGCAAGCAGGTGACTGGTGGGAAGAAAACTGCAAAACCTACCAAAGCTACAGTGAAGCAGCAGCAAAGCAAGAAAGGGTAACGGTGTTCTTTTGTGATCAGAAGAATGTGCATGTGTGTTCTCTGCACTCCAGAAGTTACGCTGGGAGCTCTACACAGCGTTGCCATTGCCTTGGAACTGGTGTAGATCTCCTTTAATGTGCTACACAACAATGCCTTTCACTATAGCATTTCGTTTAGGAATGGTCTGTTGCTGTTTCAGAGCTCTCAGTATCCTACGCTGTTCAAATCCCCAACAGCCACCTGTTACTGAACAGTTAAATTGGCACTCGATTCCTTTACACGCTCCATATTAAGGCATTTTTAACCCACAGCATGCTATGCTTCTCTTTTAAGCTGTATGACAGTGCTTTACCTGTGTTCCCTGGGCCCTGAAATATTTATGCTGCTGTTTTCTAAACCCCTTCCAGCTTGTGAGCATCTTCTGCCTGGCTCCTGCTGGCTGGAGTTGCAGTGATAGCCAGTTGTTCTGGAATTTCATTCATCCTTCTTCTGTTGTCTCATCTGTGGCTTGTCTTTGATTTTCCTTTTTCCCCCTCTACACTACTTATCATCATAAGCTTTTTCCTGTCCTCAGTGGTCTTTACATCTCCTATTTGCATACTCTGTAGTTGCTATTGATGTGGTGACTATAAAATGTATTCGGCACAACAAAAACTATGAGATTTTTTTTTTTACAGTCTCCCACTGGTAACAACTGTTATACTGTTAGCCTTTATTTGCAGTAGTTAGCTGGTTTTCAGTCCTCAGAGTCATATCTAAGTAATTTGAACAGGTTTCCTTTGTTACACTGACATTTCCTAGCCTGTTTCTGAATCTCTGCTGAATACATGTTTCTTCTGCCATAAACAGTTGATTAGAATAATGTTTCTGCTTTACCTTTTACCCAAGAGTCTGGGAGATTGTGTGTAGTGCAACATCTTCACACAGCGTCTCTATTTCCGCCACATGGTTTGCATAATTCTGTTTTTATTTAATTCCCCTAATCCTTTAAGTGATGCATCATTGTAAATCCCACATGCTGTTTCTCTCATGTTTTTGTTATGGAAGTGAGCTTCTTAAAAGAGAGGAAAAAAAAAAAAAGACTTCAGGGAAATCCCCTGGAACTAAGCTGGCTTCAGCAATGCTGTATAAAGCTGACTCGAGAGCATTGTACAGGGGTGTAGCCACATCGGCGGGCACAAAAATACTCTGAACGCTGCCCTAAGTGGCATGTGGAAAACTTCCTTATGCCTGCAGGGTTGTTTATGCTCCTGCCTCAGTGTTACTGCGTTGCTGAACGTGGGTATAATGCCACGTTGTGGGTACTCTCAGTGCGTGGTTCACAGATCATTTCATGTTTCTGTTAACTTACCTGATGTACTGACAAATTGCAGGACATGGCATCCAAGTAATATGGGGAGAGTAATACCCTGTTCTCCCACCTTATACTGC
The DNA here is from genome assembly GCF_011004875.1 of Balearica regulorum gibbericeps. Taxonomy (NCBI): domain Eukaryota; kingdom Metazoa; phylum Chordata; class Aves; order Gruiformes; family Gruidae; genus Balearica; species Balearica regulorum. Next base: position 113,164,478 of record NC_046186.1, read on the forward strand.
CCCCCTCATACACGTAAAGCATCAAGCTCTGAAGGCCTGTGTTGCAGGAGAACCTGTTTACTTCATTGGTTGTCGCCATGGTCCTGATTCACTGGGAAGCCTCTTTTGAGATATGTACTATAAGCTGTATGGCCCTCGTTCCTGGGGGCTGACCTTTTCTTTACTTGTCTCATGGTATGCTTTCTCACTGAGCCTGGCCACAGTAGAACTGACTTGTCTTTGTAACTACCAGGTCAGTGCAGAAATTCCCAACTTTGGTCTCACCTTTCAGTGTAAGTATTAGTCAAGAGTGGATGAGTCGGCAGGCCAGGAATAGAAGAGGGTTGTTGCATGATGAATGAAAACATGGAGAGGGAGTGGAATAATTGAGTATGGCGCATTTACTGACGCAAGTGGCGGGTTTTCACTTGATCCTACATGAGTTTTATGTAGGATTGTTTTAATCACATGTTTATAGATCGTTTGGTTGTAGTAGCCCTGTCTGGTTCTTGACTGAGTGGTGTCTCTGTAGGTATTGCGGTGAGGATTGAGTGAGAGAGTCTGCCATTTTGGCACTGTGCAGTCATGTTCTCCTGAGGGTCTGGCTAACCTCCTGACACACTAGCCTGGGCCTCATTCTGTCCTCTGCTCCTCTTAAGCACATTTTTCTCTTTTTTTTTTTTTTTTTTCCAGGCCATTGGAAATGTCTGCCAAGAAGCCTGTACCTTTTCTGCGACAAGTCGTCTCTGTTACGAAGAAGGTGGGTGCTCCCCCTCCCCAGTTCAGGACCTGACTTCCCTCAATGATGCTGATAGGGCACAGACATGGTAATGGGACTACTGCAGATGACACAGGCTGTTTCTGGAGGATAGAGGCTGGACTGCTGTCTGGTGAGCACAGGTAGTGCTAGCGTGTCTCTGGGGAGAACAAGAGATTTGGTGTAGGAGTGGCTGCTCTCTGTATGACCTGCTCACTGTGTAATGTACAACTTGAGGAGTAACTTGAACATTTGAGACCTAAGTGTTGCTAGAAGATGTAACAGCTGCCACTGATGACAATTGTATTGCAAGCTATGCTCATTGTTCAATGCTAATCACAGTGGAAGTTCAAATGTCCGTCTCGTTCCTAATTGAATATAACTGACTTATGATTGCTGGATCATCTTAATACGTTAATTTCCACAGGTAGAGATCTCTCTTTGTCTCTTTTTGTATGCCGTAACCCAGGTAATCTGTGAGAATCTAGATAAGTTTAAATTCCCAAATCCATCACCTTGACAATACATGTTCAGCCAGCTCTTGGTCTGGGAGTTGCAGGTGTTTGGAGGCAGCGCTTATGCTCCTGTTCCTTGAATTGGCTACTTCTGAGTGGTAGACTTGCACATCTGTTGCTTGGTAGACGGGATGCAGCCATGATGACTTTGTGAGGGACTGCCACCTTGATTATTGGACTCAGTCTTTGCCAACTGCAGATGTTTTCAATGGTGGGTGCTAGTTAAAAAAAATAAAAGGCAAGGTCTGATCCATGAGAGGAGAGTTAGCAGGCTATTAACAGGGTAATCCTGGCCACAGCTTTTACCTCTGCCTTCCCTCCTTTCAGGTTCACAGAGACCCTCGATTTGATGACCTGTCTGGAGAGTATAAGCCTGAAATATTTATGAAGACCTACAGCTTCCTGGACAGCATCAAGAAGCAGGAGAAGGAGGTGATGCTCTGTTCCTGTCCTTGGCCAGAAGAATGTTGCTTGGCAGGGGCAGCTTCTGCAAAGGTCTTTCAAAGTAGAGGTGGCAAGCAGACAGTCATACAACTTTCTGCTCTCTTCTTCAGATGATTCAGAAGCAGCTGAAAAAATGCCGGAACGCGGAGCAGAAGGAAAAACTCCAGCAGCTTCTGAACCGCATGGTGAGTTCAGTGCAGCATCTCCCCTCTTGTGAGGCAATGTACTAGAAGAGAGGATGCATGACCTCAGGTCTGCCTAGATACTTGTTGACACAGGCCATCCTTTCTGTACAGACACAGCAAGAACAGGCACAGAAAAAACAGCAGAAATTGAGGGAGAGGGAGCTGTCTTTGAAGAGACAACGGAGGGAATTGGCCAAGCAAGGAAAGAAACCCTTCTTCCTAAAGAAATGTAAGTGCTCAGTGTGAATGTGCTGCAGGAAGACCTAGAGGGAGTCCTGCTGACAGGACTCCAAGCACTGGAAATGAGTAGTCTACAATATCCTATGGAGCTGTGGAGGGATTGTTCTACTGCTGGTACTCAAGTGACAAGCCAGGGAGGAGGTGAGGAGGGGTCTGTAGAGATGATTTGGGCTTCAGTTTAAAACCTTGCTCCCCTCTTCTCTACAGCTGAGAAGCGGAAATTGGAGCTAGCAGAGAAGTATGCAGAGCTGAAGAGGAGTGGAAAGCTGGAGAGCTTCCTGAACAAGAAGAGGAAGAGGAATGCTATCAAAGACAAGCGCCGTCTGCCCTCACAGAAGAACTTGTAACTGCTGGACAGACATGCTGTTGTCTAGCACTGGGATTCACTCTGCCCTGGCCAGGCCTGGAAGATGGCCATCCCTCTTCCCAGTATCTGCCTGTGACTGTACAGTGATGCTGTTAGGCAGGAGAGCAGAGGCTGAACTGAAGGAAATAGTGCTTTTTGTAGCTGATATGTCGTCTTTACTTGTTATTTACACCATGACTGGGTGGTGACAGGTCTGTCATGCAGATGTATGTGGTGTTGACAGCTGTCTCTGTCCTTGTCCCTGCTCATCTCTTCCTCTAGCGAGGAAAGCATGAGCCCTACCCCACATTGCTGGCTCTGCTCCAGGTCTTATCAGACACCAGCTCAGGTGGGAAAGGATCTCAGGTGGGAGGTACAATGCCTATGCAGAGCAGGGCTAGCACTGACTTCAGACCAGGTTGCCCAGGGCTTCTTCAGTTGCATCTGGGAATATCTGAGGACAGATGCTACCATCTCTCTTGCCCTCTGCTGCTTCAAGTTCTCAACATGGAACTTTTTTTTTTCCTCCAGGAAACCTGCCTGGTTTTAGTCCATAATCATTGTCTTGTTCTCAGTGAAGTGCCTGGCTCTGTCTTCTCAGTAGCCTTGTCATAGGTCAGGGGAATGGGTGGGAAGGGGTGCTGTTAGGTCTCTCCAAAGCCTTCTCTTTCTGAAGGTGTGTAAACCCTGTTCCCTCGGCCTTTCCTTGTGGTGCTTCAGCCTCTGATGACTTTCACATACTCAACTGGAGTCAGCCCAGAGGACCACCATCTCTCTTCTGGGGGCCCAGCCTGGATGCAGTATCTGGATGTAGTCTCAAAGTGCTGAGTAAAGGAGAGAGGTTCACACCCCTCTGTGTGGGCTGCACCCTGGTGACGCAGCCCCCCTTCCTCGCAGCCAGGGTATGCTGCTGGCTGTGCTCAGGTACTGCTGCCTCTCTTCTTGGCTTCTCAAGGTGGTGTCTACAGGTGCTTCTAGGAAACTGATTCTGTATGAAATAAAATACCTGTTTTCCTTTATTCCCAGTGTTGGTGCTGTTCAATAAGTTCAAACACTTTTGACTAAGTTAATACCTGTCTCGCAACATTACAGTTGACCACCAGCTCTCGTTTCTCCTCACTCGTGACTGCCCGTCTCCTGTGGCTGTGCAGGTGAGATGATGTGGCCGTGACTCAGTTGATCTCTGACAGGTCAGAGTGTGTGCTGGGGGAGAGCCTCAGCTCTGCAGGGCAGAGTGCTCCCTGGGCGCAGCCCTGCTGTGTGCGGGTGGGCAGCTGGTCTGGGGGCCTGAGGAAAGGCCTTGCAATGAGCAAGAAATGGAATGATTAGCAACTCCATCATGCCTGCCTGAGGGTGTTGCTGAAGCATCTGCCTCCACTGCAGTTCCTGTGGGTGACAGTTTTGCTCTGGTGACAGGTTTTAGTGTAGCTGGGGGAAGGCGGTAGAAATGGGATGGACCACCTTTGGTAGAGACCACATGGAAATTCTGGGCTGCCTTTAACCTGCTTGTGGCTTATTGCTTTGCACTGTGCCCAGCTTCTTCCTCCTTGCCTTGTGATGTGGGAGGCAGAGCCTGCTGCATCCTCGTGCCTTCAGAGGAGTCACCTTGGGAGCAGTGTGGCAGCACCGAAGCCTAAGGCTGTCCTGGCCCCTTTGTGGCTTTGGTCTGCTGTTTTATGCTCAATTTTTAATCCAAAGCTGAACCAACCTCCACCTGTACATTAACGCAAGAAGACTGGGGCCTGGACAGACTGGAGGTAGCTCACCCTGGGTCAGTGCTGCCAGGGCTTTGCTGACGGGCCACGTGGGAGCAGCATTCCTGAGTCCCTTTGTCCCTACCCCAGCGGCTGGTAGGTCCTGCCCTGTAGTGAGCAAACCTGGTGCACCCCCTAAGTGGTCCTGTTTTCCCCTCCTGCCCCTCTGGAGCCAAATGGCTCCTTTGTGCTGACACCTGTGTGCCTGCCTGCAAGGAGGACATCCTCACTGGCATGTCACCTGCTTCTGTTCACCACATTAGTGGTGAGGAACAAGTCCACTGGCCTGTCTGTGGCTCCTGGGCCCAGTATCCTGCAGCAGGGGAAGCCCTGGGGCATTGCCCAGCTCAGCCAGAGTTGTGGTGGCACTGGGTGTTGGGGCAGGTGGCAGCAAGGCAACACCAGTTCCAATAGGAAGACATGCTTCCAACATCTCCAGAGAGGCCAGGGGAGCTGCTCTTCCCCATGGCCTCCTAGCCTCAAGGAGTCAGTTGGGTTATTTTCCTTCTGTTTCTAATGCTGTCCTGGCAGTGTGTCTCTGCTGAATCTCCTCCGGTGTCCTCCAGGTAGAGTGTGGGGACTGGCTATGGGTGTTCTTGGGGAGGGCAGCTATTGGGCATGGCTGGCACCAGTTGACATAACAGCAACTGGTTGCCCAGGCAGTGGTGACTGACAAAGCTTCCCAGTGACACCCTCAGAACCCACCAGACTCCCACAAGGACCTGCCTCTCCTCTTCCCAACTGCTGGCCAGGAGGAATGGCTTCAGACCCAGGTGCCTGGGATACTTGATCCAGGCCTGGGTGGTCACTGAGCCACCTGCTCTAGATGCGCTCTGCAGCCACAGCGGGACATCCAGGCACCCATGAGAGCTGGAGGGACCTGCCTGCTGGCAGGGACACAGACATGAAGAGGCTGCAGGGCTCAGGTCTTTTATTGCAAAGAGGGAGATATGAAAAAAAAACACCAGTCACCCCCTCTGCAGCTGGCTGAGAGGGGTGACAGGCAGGGGGGGGCCTGGGCCTCGCTCCCCCAGCATGGGGACCCCAGCTCACATAGTGGGGAGCAGGCTGCTGCCAAGCTGGAGCCAGGGCCAACCACCACAGCGGAGCAGGTCACCTGCAGTGTCCCTTGTGCAGCCCCCTGGCCTGAGCCCTGGCTGGCCAGAGGGCAGTGCTGTGTGGGGAGCACTGATGGGGGGAGCCCGGCGCAGGGTAGGGCAGCCTGGCCCCAGCCAGACGTGGTGTGTGGCAGGCAAACCTGGCCTCCGCCGCCGCTCTGCCCTGCTGCCTGTCTCATGCGGTGGGATGCTGAGGTCCCAAACTGCTCTGCAGCCTTATGTAGGCTGCTACAGGGGGCTCTCACCTCAGGGACTGGAGCAGCTTCGTCCAGGGAGGGAGGGAGGGAGCAGGGTCATTGCCCTTTGTCCAGTCGGGGAGCTCAACGGCCCGCCTTGGGTTTGCAGATATGGCCAGGCATGGCAGTGCCCATGGCTGTTGCTCCCGCTGGCTCGTCATGTGTTGTCGTGGACCAGCTCCTCTGGGCAGGCAGACTGGTCCCGGGACTTGTGCAGCCCTGGGGAGGGCTGGGTCTGGCCGCTGTGCTGCAGGGCCAGGTCTGGCCCCAGGAGCGCGTGGTGCCGGTGCCGCTGGTACTGCACAAATGTACAGACCTTCAGCCCAATGGCCAGCATGTTCTTGCCCATGAAGATGCTGGAGACCCGTGCGTCCCTGAAGAAGACCATGTTGCTGCCTCGGATGAAGATGGTGGTGATGTTGACAGTGAGCATGCTCAGCATGGGGTACAGCATCATCCGATGCGGCATGATGCCGATTCCTTGCATGCTGATCTCACAGAGGGACACACAAGGGAGAACCAGGAGCAAGATGTAGCAGTAGAAGAACATGATGCCCTCAGCCCAGAGCGGCAGCCCCTTCTTCTGGGGCTCCCACAGGTTGGCCTGGATGTCCAGCACATCCAGCATGTCCACAATAACCCAGAAGAGGCGGTTGCGGAGATCTTCTTTCTTCTTGAATGTCCTGACGTACTCCATGTGCTCTGTGGCCACCAACAACACATAGAGGGCTGGGATGCAGATGGAGAGCAGCAAGGTCAGCGCTTTGCGGGCTATGAGATCCAGGCTTTTCCGGTCAGCTTTATAGTTCTGGTATACAAAGTAGACTTTGATCTCCAGAACGAAGACATACAGGAACCAGAGGATCATGGCGTAGCCCCGCTTAGCTGTCTTTACCTCTGCTCCAACCCAGATGGCCACATAGCGGAGCACCAGTAGGAAGCACACATCACCCACTGCCACCATGACACAGATGCCCAGCTTCCTGGAGCCTTGGCTCTGCTCCACCAGGTAGGCATCCATGAGGACAAGGCTGGTCATGATGAGCACTGTGGAGAGGCACACGTGGGGCTTGCTGACAGGCGGTGGGGGAACCATTCTGTACAGAGAAACAGGCAGGGCTGTCAGGGAGTTGCTGGGATTATGCCTCCCTTCTGCCCCGCCTCCCCCCAAACAACAACTGTGGAAGGCTGAAAGAACGGGTGGGGGTGGGGTGGGGTATGTGCATGCACATGCGTGTTTGTGTGTTTCATAGATTCTTCTCCCATCCTATGTGCCTGGTTTGTTCCAAACCTGCAGACTGCTAGCCAAAGTGCTCCTGAGACTCCTGGCCAGGCCATGCTGGTGGCACATACTGGTGGCACATACTGGCTGAAACCCAGCTCTTGGGCTGCACGTGGGGATATGGTGGGGCAGGCTGGACAGCCTTCAAGCACTTGGGATGCTACTGCCTCTTCCAGTAGCTCATCACTCTGGTTAGTCTCTGCCATTGTGAAGGGTACATACCTTATTTTCCATGGCATTTCCCAGCCAGTGGCACTGGTTATAGTCTCCCCTCCCCAAGGCATGTAAGACCGTATCTAAGCTTTTAACCCAAGCAGGTCCTTAACTGCTATGATCCAGGACCACTCTCTTTTTAGACTCCTTTATTTTCATGTACAGCATGAGGTGAAGGATTATTTTTAGCCTGGCTGTCCTGTGAGGTGGGTGGGAAGAAATCGGCCCAATATCTTCAGTTTCCTTCAGCCTTATGCTCCCCAAGAGCTCTGCCTACAGCGGTTTGCCCATGCCCACCCTGCCCCAGCATGATAAACCAAAAGCAAGGAAAGACAGCACCAGCCCACAGCTCCAGGACAGAAGGAGCTCCGCAACAGGCCCTCAATTTCAGCTGGTTGCTCAGCCTTCCCAGGCTGGGGCACAGCAAAGCACGGGCCCCAAAAGCACCCCGCCTGCCTCAGATGGCACCGGGGCTGTCAGGCTCCCTCCCCATGGCCAAGTACAGCTGCGGGCTGCCAGAGACGGAGGAAGGATGGACCCGGGGCCTCGCCCGGCAGGGCTCGACAGCTGCTCTGGAAGGGAGCCAGCCCCCCGGCTGAAATGGAGGATGAAGCTGGCCTTGCTGATTGCACAGTGCTGCACGATGGCTGCCCACACAGAGTCCACTCAGTCACACCTGGGCCACGGAGGGACCCTGGGACACCATCCTGGTCACCTGGCAGGCAGCGTGCGGGTGGTACTTGACTGTGGAGCAAGCACCTGGGAGCAGGATGGTGGCGGCGTGGTTAATGGTCACACCCTGCACATCATTGCCCCTGGTGCAGACACTGACTGCACAGGGCCCTGGGCACAAACTACCCGAACTCTGGCTTTTTGGCCGAGGGAGCAAGCATCCCGCACAGTCGTGCATCCCAGGGCCCAAAAGCATCCTGGCACGTTGAGGCAGGCAGTGAAGCCTAAGCCTGCCAGACACAGGTGCTTCTAATGGAGAGAGATCAGAGGCTGGCGGGCACGGGGAACTGGTGGAATGTGGCACATCTGGAGCGTGCTACACAGCTGGGGTCTGCCCCGTGTTTCACCCCGCGGCCTCAAACCTTTGGAGGAGCCGGAGACAGCCCCGGCCCCAGCTCAAGGCTGCCCCACCTGACCAACAGGGACCGGGGGCTCCCACACCCGCCCGGGGGGCCAGAGCGCGGCCACCCCGCACGCTGCCTCCCGACACGGCAAAGCGCAACTCACCGCGGGCCGCGTCCCCTTGGGGTGTCCAGGGGTGCCGGGGTGTCCCCGGCCCTGCCTGTCCCGGGCACCCGCCCGCGGAGGGGCGCCAGCCCGCAGCCAACCCGCACCGTCTGGGCCTGGCCGGGGTCCGGGGCACCGGGAGGGGAGGAGGCGGCAGGCCCTGCCCGTCGGCCGTGGGGGCCCGACCTAAGGGGGGGGCCGGCGCGGCCCGCAGCCTGCAGCTCCCCGCCCGGGCCGCGCTTACCTCGGGCGGCTCCACGGGGCGTCGGGTCAGAGCGGCGGCGGCGGCGGTGGCTGCGGGGCCCCGGCGGCGGCCCCGGGCCCGGCGCGGCATCGCCCGGCGCGCCCCGGCGGCGGCTCTGCGGTGGCGGCGGCGGGGCTTAGCCCCTCCCGGCGGGCGGGCGGGCGGGGACTGCGGCGGCCCCCGCCTGACCAGAGCGCCCAGCACCGCCCGGCACCGCCCGCCGCTCCTTCTTGCTCCGGTCCCCTCTGCCTGTTTTCCCCCGGCAACCCCGGGGGCCCCGCCGCTTTTGCCGCCCGCCCGGGCACCCTCCCGCTCCCGCTCCCTTCCCGCCCCCATCAGCTCCCGCCCTTGGGCCACATCTTGCACACCCCCTACACCCCCGCCTCCAGCCAGCCTCCTGCCTCACAACCTCCTCCTGCCCCGGCCCCTCTTCCCTGCCCCCCATAGACTCCCCAGGGCCATGGGTGCTCCCTGCCGCAGCCCAGGAGAGGCCTCAGGAAAACCTGGGGCACCCGGGAAAGCCTGGACTGGCAAGGGTCCTGCCTGCTGGCTGCCCACCCGGAGGGACCAGGGCCTCTCCTTTGCTGGGTCCTTGCTGGTGGAGCAGGCAGGGGCACTCATGCACCTCTCTGACCTGGCACCCAGCCGTACTGCTCTGCGGGATCCTGGGGAGCTCCAGCTCCAGGTCAACCGGACATCGACAGAATGGGGCTGGGCACAGCTGGGGGCTTGCATGCAGATAAACCAGGCCAGCGAAGGCAAAAGGTTTCCCTTACCCTGGTGGACATGCCTCTCTGCAAATGCTCTTCTGTCAGCCTGAGCAGCTTACTGCATTTAACTCTGAGCTTGTTTCTAATTGATTTAGGTGTTAGCTATACAGGGAAGGTTTTTCAGTGTATTTCCACTCTGACTTTTAAGTGCTTATTGTAAATATATGTATTTTGGAAGATAGGGAGGCGCTTAGATCTCTGGAGATAGGCTAAGATCGAAACAGGCATAGACCTGAGGGAGAGGACGAGTGCCAGTCACAGTCCAGCTCTGGGGGCCCCAGTACAAGAGAGACATGGAGCTGTTGGAGCGAGTCCAGAGGAGGGCCACGAAGCTGATCAGAGGGCTGGAGCACCTCTCCTATGAGGACAGGCTGAGACAGTTGGGATTGTTCAGCCTGGAGAAAAGGCAGCTCTGGGGACATCTAATTCCACCTTTCCAGTACCTGAAGGGGCCTACAGGAAAGATGGTGAGGGACTGTTTATGAGGGAGTGTAGTGACAGGACAAGGGGTAATGGGTTTAAGCTGAAGGAGGGTCGATTTAGATTAGATGTTAGAATTCTTTACTGTGAGGGTGGTGAGGCAGTGGAACAGGTTGCCCAGAGAGGTTGTGGCAGCCCCATCCCTGGAAGTGTTTAAGACCAGGTTGGATGAGGCTTTGGGCAACGTGGTCTAGTGGAGGGTGTCCCTGCCCATGGCAGGGGGGTTGGAACTAGATGATCTTTGAGGTCCCTTCCAACCCAAACCATTCTGTGGTTCTATGATTCTATGATTCCTAGTCCAGAAAAAAACAGCAATCTCCAGAACGGCTGAAAGATCAGGGGAACAAGGCAGCCAAAGCAACTTGCCTCCAAAAAGGAAAGGAGACCTTGAAACTCAAGCTGTGGAGAGCACTGTGAGGCGTGAGAGGGGAAGCCAACACAGAAACAAAAACCTGTATCTTTCCTGCTGGGCGCAGAAGTGCCAGTTCTCACTCAGTATCAGGGCAGTCTCTGGCAGGCTCTAGGGAGGAGCAAAGGGTCTCTGTCCACGAAGGCTCCCAGGGGCTGTGCTGGGGGGGGGAACCACAGAGGTACCCACGTGACAGAGGTAGGAGAGGGGTGCTAAAGGCAGCTACCAAGCAGTGGGGCTAAAGACAAGATGATTCATCCCTGGGCTGGAATCATAAAACCCCTGAGTCTTCACTAGAGGCTAGGACGGGAGGTGACAACATTCGTGTGGGAAGCAGTAAAGAGCTGCTTTAACGAGGCACATAAAAATAAGCAACCAGAGCAAGAGCAGATACGTGCTCCTCTAAAACATGATGCTGGAACTAGAGTGCCAGCCTTTGCATGTGGGTGCAGCTGTGATCAGAGACAAAATGGAAGGAAACTGAAGAGGGGCACACCACGGTTCCCAGGCAGATAGCTGCTCCCTGGCTGCTGCTGGCTCCAGACCTGGCAGGATAAGCATCGTCAGCTTACCCCTGTGCTGCCTAGGACACCTGCACCCCACTGTTATCACTGATGAGTCCCTGAAGGGCAGTGACTGCAGTGCACTCAAAGGCTGTTGGGAGAGAGCTAGAGAAATCTGTCAGTCACGTCGAACATCCTCAAAGGGGAACTGCAGGAACCGGGGAAGTTTGCCAGCAGGAAACTAGAAGCAGTAGCTGCGATGGGGAAAAGCTGGCAGTGGCCTGGGGACCATGCTGAGAGCTTCAACAGCTCCAAAAGAGCCTCGTGGCACCCAGAGCCTGGCCATACCGCAGAGGGCAAGAGGTGGCTGGAACTGACAGGTACACTTCAGAAAGGCAATTTTATAAAAACAAACTGGGAAAAGCTTCTGAATTAAGGCTCACAGGGTGCTGAAGGGTACTTTAACATTGCAAAAAGGCCTAACATGACCAAGGTGCTGGAAGGAGACAGCAGAGTGGAGAAGCAAGTGGGTATGCCAAGTAGAAAAACAAAGGAAAGAACATAGTCAATCCAGGTAACCATTTGTCAAAATACAGAATGGAGGGGATGGAGCTAAGCAATGGTGACATCCTTTGGGCTGTGGGCTGGGCCTCTGAGAAAATGGTGTCTATTGGAAAACCTTAATTTCAAACAGAGCCTCATGCAGCATCATACACCAGATGGAAATGGGTGCTACTACTTCTGCTGGCAGCAACTCAGAGGAGTGAAAGGATCATCACAGAAAACAGCATGACAAGGGGCACTTGGTACAAAGCTGCGGCAGCACGCACACTGGGCCCCCTCAACACACCCAGAGGGGAAGGCAGTAGCCGGTAACGCACACGGTCCTGGCAGCCTGGGCTCAAAAGGATTTTGAAAATCGAGGCTTGTGGCATTGAGCCTGCACCACATAAATCCTGGAGGTCCTGTGGGGCAGGGAGCCAGCCCAGCCCTCCACACGGTGAGGTACCCGCGTGGCAGAGCCGGGACCAGCAAACCAGGCACCGGTGAAGTGGCACTGTCCCCGGAGGCCGGGCTGGATGGGTGAGGGTGTCAGCCTGCGGGAACGGCTGTTTGTGCCACAGCCACGGGGGGTCAGTGCAGACCTATGCAGCCTGCGCTGGACAAAGCCACCCCTGGCTCCTTGTCAGTGCTGGGGATGGGGGGGTGTGGGGTGTGGTGTGACCGGCAGTATCTGCCTGTCGCACCCAGGCCCTGGGGCCGGAGTCACCTCCCCCCCGCCCCCGAGCATCCTCCATATACCCTCCAGCCCCAGCCATAGTCAGAGCACCCCCAAGACCATTGGGGTGAGCTCCTCTCAGCTCTGCATTGCCCAAGGCACAGCCAAATACACCTGCGCTGGGCCTGGTGCCCCTTCCCATCACTCTGGGCTGGGGCTGCAGGCAGCAGGGGTCCGCAGGTTGTGGTCACAAGGGAGAAAACATGGCTTTGCACCACAAAAGGTGCTCCTACAGCTAAAACCAAGGCAGTTTGACAGGGATATCTGTATCTACTCCTGAGCAGCTGCTGTGTCTTGCTGCACCTCAACCATGTCCAGGGTCCAAAGGCTATGGTGACACATGGCTCTTCCAGGAACAGTGTGGTTGAGAAAAGTGCTGGCCCAAAGGGATCAGGTGTCCTGCATGGATTTGACCAACACACATGGGGTACACTGTGGCGCCTTGTCTGCCAAGGACAAAGATGCCAGCTGCTACAAGGTCTCTAAACAGTGTTGAAGTGCTGGTGGGAGAAAAAAGGGAAACAAAAAAGAGGTTTTCTGGAGACGCATTTCAAGCTAGTTGCCTGGACGCTAAAGAGCAAGGGTTCCTTGACCGCTTTCCCTGATGTGCTCGAAGATCATATCCACGATGAAGCAAATCTTAGCTGGTGCTTGGCACACAGAAAGAGGAGGTGGGGAAGCTGCTGAATGAGATGATGACTCTACCATGCTCTGTTTAAGCTGAAAGATAACCAGGCTTTGGTACTTACAATGAAAAACACAGGAAAATTTTGACCCCAAAGACAGGGAAAAGCCACTGAGTGTGGAAGAGCACAGTTTTGGAGAGCTCATCCTGTATGCACCAAGTCAATAGGTAGGAAGAAAACGAAGAGCAGACCATGTAGACAAGCCCCCAAATAAACAAGGTGCATTAAAATAGCCTGAGAACAAATGCATAGATTCATCTGTAGAAAAGCCAGAAGGCCGAAACAAACAAGTGAGCTGCACTAAGGACAGAGGTACTGGAAGGGAACAGGCTGCAGGGAGAGAGCCAGAGAAATGCACCTCAATCACGCTGAACATCCCTCCAGGGGAAATGCAGGAAAAGGAGGAAGGTCATCAGCAAGAAACTGCAAGTGATGGCTGCGATGGGGAAAGGCCATTTGTGACCTTGGGATCATGCTGAGAGCTTCTACAGCTCTGGAAAAAGCATCACAGATGGTAGAGCATGGCACAGCCACAGAGCAGAGTAGAGGTGGCTGGAAGTGATGAGCATCCTCCAGGAAGGCAGGGGAGAAGCAGCCCTCCCAGGCCAGAGAGGTGGCCTGGGAGAACTGCAGGACTGCCAGCCCTTGGGGCCTGCCTGGAAGGCTACGTTCAGGGGCTGTCACTTCACCAGGCTGCCTTGGGCTGAGCAGGTAAGTGCCTCTGGCCTCCTGGAAGTGAGAGGGGATCCCCAAAAGCCTGGAGCTATTAAAGTACCACACTAATAGTTGGGAACAATGACTAAGACTGGAGGGCAAATGGATGAAAGCAAACAGCTGGGGAGGAACTGCAATGGGTTTTCTAGGGACAAATCAAGCCCCCAGATCTAGCAGGGTCCTCTGGAGCAGTCAGCTGCTTTTGGGGAAAGGCAGTGACAATACGCAGCTGAGATCAAGCTATGATGGGTAGAAATGCTGAGATAAGGCCAGGCCAGCATGACCATCACATGACTATCTCCTGCTGCAAAACAAGGTTTTCACATTCATCTGCAGAATGCTATGAAAATGCAGCTCATCCTTGATCCAGTTAGACTTCCACAAAAGCCTCTGCTAAGATCCCTTAGAAAATGCTTTTAGAAATCCAAGGCTGTCAAGGATGAAAGGAAAAGGTCCTCTCATGCAATAACAACTTGCTTAAAGGAAGGAAAAACACATCAAAGCAGCAAACAAGCTGTTTTGCAAGCAAGACAGGAGGTCTGGGCAACTCTGCTAGGATCAGTGTTGTTCATCAGATGTAGAAATGGGCCTAGAAAGAAGGCAGAGAGCAAGGTAGAAAAGTTTTATGATGGCTCAGTTTATTCATCTAGTCAAACTGAAAGCTTATATGAATACCTGTGTGTTACTGAGAGACTTGAAGCTCAACAGCAGATGAAAGATGTAGAACAGACAAATGCAAATAAAATGAAGAGGTCCAAGGGACAGGTTATAAATTAGACATCAGTATTCACAAAAGTGACCTTGAAACACTTATGGATAACATTCTGAAAACACTAGTGCTGTGCTCAAGATCCACAGTACAAACTGTGGATGTTTTACTGCTTTGCAAGTTTGTGCCGCTCCTGCTTCTCAAATCCTAATCCCTCCACTGGCATGAGCTGCATTTTAGAGTCTGTCTGGAATAACACACTGCATCAATGGAAAACTCTGTCACTACTGAGTGTATTGAATAGCTCAGGTCCTGCCATGGTCCCTGCAAAAACTGGAGGTTTCTCTCTATTTTGTGGTTTGGCCATGATTGACTTGGCCACTCCTTTCAGGTAGTTTTAGAATGAGGAGCACTGCAGCTCCCCGGTCTCTCTCTACCTCCTTTCAGGATCCCTCAGCCAGCATTGCCCCGGCTTTGATGATTTAGTACTGTTCCTTTCCCATTTTTCCAGAGGCAGCGCCATTTCAAACAAATCCTCTGCTAAGGGCCAGCTAAAGGTGAGGTCCAGCAGGGAATCCTTCCCACTTTCTGCCTGAACAGCACTGCAGCAACGCATTTGTTCAGCTACTGCACCACAGGCTTACCCTAAGCTCTGCCCCTGCACACCATGTCGGCCCCACAGATGCTCTGGGGGGTACTTGTTCCCAGGGGGTTTGAGGGAAGAGTGAGTTTTAGCTCTTAGCTTCCTTCAGCAAGGCTTGTCTTGCTTTTAGCTCCAACCCACCCAGCCCATGGGTCTTCATTTTCCCTGTTCTGGCCTTGCTCCTCCTCACATCCGCTCACTGACCTGCCATGCTGCTCTCCCGCTCCCAGCCATCCCTTCACGCGGCCCTGGCACCCCCCTCTCCTCAGCAGCCGAAAGCTCGCAGTCGCCGCTGGGGTTCTGGCAGACCTTTCCGCGACATCCCTCACCCGCCGCGCCCCCCGTAGCTCCCCCTCTGCCGGGCTCCGAACGGGTCCTCGGGACTCCCCTCCGCCGCCCCGGGGACCGGCCGCTGCTGCAGCGGGCGGCCTGGACGCCCACGACGGCGCCCCGGGGCGGGGGGGGGGGGGGGGGGGGGGGCGGGCAGCAGCGTGTCCCGGCCCCGCCGCTCGGCTCCCCGCTGCCATAGCAACCCCGCGAGCAGGCCGCGGGCAGGCGGACGCGCGCCCGACCGCACCCCTCAGCGAGCTCGCGCGAGCCGAGGCTGCTGTACTTTAAAGGGATCGCCACCACGCCCCCCCGCCCCCTCCCCAGCCGGAGCAGTGACGCTGTTCCCATTGGCTGGCCCCGCCCCGGCGGCCGCGTCCTTTTCCCTCTTCGATTGGCTACTAGACGCTCCAGCCCCCTCCCTCTCGGCTCCGATTGCCTGGTTGCCAAAGTCGCCATCCTCGCCCTTTCTCAGCTTCGATTGGCTCGTCTCCCGCCGCAGGCCGCGCCCTAGCCGCGCTCTGATTGGTTACAGGCCTCCCCCGCCGCGCCCTGCCACGCTCCGGTTGGCGTGCGCGGAACACCCGGACCCGCCCCGCCGCGCGAGCGAGCGGGCGGGCGCGCGCGCGCGCGCCGAGGCGGAGGCCGGCGCTGAGGCGAGGGGCTCGGGCCGCCCCCCATCGCCAGTGTCGGCGGCGGCGGCGGCGGGATGGCGGCGGCGGCGGCGGTCGGCGCGTTGGGCTCGGGCCCCGCCGCGGGGCCCCCGGCGGTGGCTGGCGGGGCGGCAGCGACGGCGGCGATGGCGGTGGCCGGTCCCGGGCCGGTCCCGGTGCCCATGAACCTCTTCGCGACGTGGGAGATAGACCGTTCGGCGCCGAGCTGCGTGCCCAGGTGAGCAGCGCCGCCCGGGGCCTCGCCGGGGGCCGCCCCGCTCCTCTGCGGGGGCCCTGGTGAGCCCGGGGCCGGTCGGGGCCGGGGATGGCACGGGCGGGGAGGAGGCGGTCCCTGGCCGGCCCCCCCCCCCCCCCCCCCCCCCCGCGCCTCCGGGCTCGGCGGACCCTGCAGCATCCCTGCCCCGCCGGGCTGAGCCGGGCCTGGGGCCGCGATCCCTCGGTGGTGGCCGGGCCTTGCCCCAGCCAGAGGCTGGATGCGCGGCGAACGTCTGTTCCGGCCGCCGTTCCTCCGCCGTGCCGCTCGGTGTGCTTCCAGTGGGAGCGGCGGCAGCACCGAGGACCGGCGGGGCTGGGTGTGCCAGCACCGGACCACGGCTGCGTTGACTCCATGTTGCGTCCTCTGGCTAGTGTCTGCTGTGATGGCCATGGAAGATCTCAGAGTGGGTTATGTCATCGTGGTCATGCTGTTTCTGAAAGCTGCCTCTTTGCCCCTGAAGGGAATGATGGCCTTACAGCCCGTCCCTTGAAGCCAGACAGTGGCCACTTGGCATCCACGGGCCCATGGGGTTACCTGTGTCACCTGCACTCCACACCATAGGTAGCAGCAAAAAGGTTTCACTGTGCAGCCAGCTGAACTCGCAGTTGTATCTCTGGCAGAGCTGTAAGACAAGCTGAATGATGTAAATGTTGCTGACTGTATGGTTAAGGGTATGTCTAGGCTAGATGTGCTTACGGGAGGATGCAAAGACTTGTCTTGGAGCCAGGAGGTGCTGGATGTGTTAATGAGCTAGGTGTCTTTTGTCCTGCTCATCTTATCAGACATTGATCAGGAGGTTTTCTCATGAGAGTTAAGGGGCAGATTCAAGAAGTCACTCTGGATCCAGCTATCTCTGGGCTGTGGTATGTTGTCTGCAAGTGATGTATTCAAGTGCTGCACAAAAACTACAGGAGTAAAATTCAAGAGGGGAAAATAATTGTTCCTGTAGGGCAGGAGAATACCAGCCTTTGTGAAAGAGCTTCAGACGGTGGATGTGTAGGGAGAAACTCTGATTGAGTGGCCAGATGGGTCATAATAGAAATGTTCTGAAATACTGTAAGCTAGTAGAGAAAGTCTGTTTGACTGCGGTGCCCAAGGAGGTTCTGAGCTGAGCAGACAGCAAATGGGGAGAATTTTGCAACATGTGTCCGTGAAGAGCCAGTGCACATTTTGATGACACATGCTGAGGCTGTTGTGTGGAGCAGGAAGCAGTGATTATTCTATAGCTTTAAAGTGGCTTGAGGTATTGTTTATTTGTGGGCAGGTTACTCTCAAGCTGGAATTTGGAAAGCAGGACAGAATTACCAGGTTGACTTTCTGCAGAAAGAATATAAAATGCAGATACAGAGCACGGAACTTAGTGATGGTGAAGCATGTGTATGTACATAGTCTTCACAAATGGAAATACTGCAAGAGCTATAGAGAGGAGGAATTGCTTTGGGCAAACCAAAGACAGGATGACTGGGAATAGTGAGAAGTGGGTTAGATGGGTGATGGGATGCCAGTGGATGAGCAGAAATGGTGTATCATCAGTTTGGAAGTTGTTTGAAGAACTGCTCTTTGACCCAATGAATCTTGTGCCTTTTCACAAGGACAGATTCCATTAGCATTGTGTAGATGCCTGTTCTAATGTACGAGGAGCTTTGTGTGTCGATAGCCATGGGGGACAGCCATCTGACATACCAGCTTGGAGGAAACTTCTGTAGAATGAATCTGAAGTTTCATCTCTGGAATGTCTTCAAATGTAACGGTTGTTAGGATGGGAAGAAGCTGATGGAAGCTGATTCTTCCTTCAGAGGCCACAGCTCTAACATGATGTGCTGCTATGCCTGCAGAGTCAGCAGGTTGTCTGGAGAACAGTCAGGCCACAGTGACCAGTGTGGGACTGGTGCTTCTGTGTTTTCTAGTCTTCAGCCAGCCCAAGCTTTCCTGAGTGAGCAGGTCACAGGTGGGCACCTATTAGGCAGGTATTTGTGTTCACTGAAACTAAAGGAAGATCAAGCCCCAAAGCTGAGTTGGGTTAATGGTGTATCTGTACACTAACCTGCTTGTATAATGTTTTAGTCTTGATATTATGGTCTTCAAGGTAGAAACTCTGCTGTACTGTGCCAGTGCCCAGCACAGGTGGTCTCTGGTCTTACTGTGCTTTGGGGGTGATAGCAGTGGCAAAATAGTATCCATCCAAGGGCAATAATCCTTCTCCCTTGGGCCTCTCTGTCTCTTACGCATGTGTAGTCTCAAATCTTCCAGCCCTATGCATAACTAGGGAAAGGAGAACTTTGCACTGATTTTAATGCTGTAGGATGTACTTTCTTTTTCTAGACTCTGTATCATAAGTTTTCGCTGTTCCTGTACTCCTTAGGTGTTTCATTTTCTGAAAATGCAGCTCTGGCTGCTGCAGGAGTGGGGCTGGGCTAGATCAGCCTTTGTGGGGTTGCTCTGTGTTTGGCCGTTAATGCAGGACTGTTGAGAGATTGTGTCCAGGCATTCGGGATTTCAGAGAGGCAGTCTGGGCCACTAAAAGTAGGTACCATAGAGTAAAAGCCCCAATGTACTGAACAGTTCAGTAGTATGATTCTGATGTGCTGTAGGAGGATCTTGGCTTTCTAAGATGAACTGTTGCCCATAATGGAAGTCTTCCCTGCTGAATCAGGAATGTGCCACTGAACTAAGTCCACATTTAGTTTTGGAAGTTGCCTTGCTCTCAGGATGGAAGTATCATCTCTCCTGCTGAGGTCTTTCTCTTTTTAGGGCCAAGTTGAGAGAGAAATCTGTGAACTCTTAATGCCCTTTCTATGAACTGGGTAAGCACAGCCTAGACCTAGCTGCCTTTGACTCAAGTGGCTCTCAGGGGAGGCAGAGCAGAATTTTCTGGGCAGTGGGCTATTATGCAGAGAGGCAGAAGGAAGTAAACACCTGGAAACCAAGCAAAATGCTCTTTGCATCTTCAGTTAGTCTACCCACTGGGATAGGGATTGTTGGCTTCCCATCGCGGTGCCTTAGAAGGAAAGCAGTCCTGATTGATTCATGCTGCAGAGTGCGAAGCATGCTTTTGCTAAAATAGTCAATCAATCAGCCTTAACTTCCACTCATAGTTGTCTCAGTAAAAGTCTTTATAGTGGTGTTCTGAGGCGGAGAAAGTGTCTTTATTGTGATACGATGCAAATAAGTACCCTTAAGGGTTGTAGCCAAGTTTTCGCTGTATGGAAGCTGCAGGAAATGAACTAGAGCTTTGCCAAAGTAAAATGTCTGTCTCCATCAAGGTAATGTCTTACTGTGTTTTCATTGTTTTGTTTGCTGATCAGGCAGTACATTTGGAAAAAAAGTGTTAAAGGACTTTGTGCAAACATGCTTGGGGTCTTGTTCTTTCCAAGTAGTGATATTTTTCAACCTCTGTTAATAGGACTGCTCTTCTTTTTTTTTTCCGCCTTAATATCCGAGAACCCATAAATGCAAGTTCTTAATTAGGAAACAAGATAAGATTGTGTGATTGTGTTCACTCTTACTCTTTTTCCATGACACAGCTGTTGTGTTCATTGTTGTGTGGATGTTGTTTCAGTGGTAAGTCATCACATTTCTGGTTAGAGGTGAGATACAACTTGTATTTTGGCTAATGCATCAATATTGTTGAGCTCAGATTGCAAAGGCAGATTCTACCTGTACAAATTATGCTGTGAATGGCTCTGCAAGGATTCAAATACACTGCATTTTGTCCAGAGTACCTTATATCCTGGTATGATGCATGAGCTCAAAAGCATTTCAAGCCCTGCTGCTACCCACACAGTATGCTCAAACACAGTGTCTACTGTTTGTGATAGTTAGAAAACCATTGACTTAGGTAAATGCATGTGGTTCATGCTCACTTTGTGAGACTGTGTATGTGCACCTTCAGGATATTATGTTTCAGAAGATGCTCTGAATTCTCTATCATTAAAACTTCCAAATGTGTGTTTTCGAAAGTTATAGCTTGATGAACGTCTTCTTGGAAGGAGAGCAGTTACTGAGAGTGCAACTGGAAATATCCCATAAGTGCCGGCTACAGTGATTCTTTGAAGTGAATGTTCTCGTCTCGGCAGCCCCGTTGTTCTGTTTGGGCAGACAGTATCTATTACCTGAGACTTCATGGAGAGTAGGGTAAGACTTCATTTGTGCAGCTGATTGCACGCTTTCCTTTGCCTCAGGTCCAGAAAGCCTTGCAGTGAGCGGTACATGTTGTACAGTACGGAGGAATGTGCTCTCCTCTGGTACAGCTGCATTCAACTGGGTTGGCAGCATCTCGCAGCCCCATGAAGTGGGCTGCTCTGTCAGCTGTGGACTCGGCTCTATTTCCTCTCTGCAAGGAGTATTGCCTGTCTTTTCTACAACCCCTAAGAGTTTCCTTTTCTGAAGCTGATTTGGTGATGAAGAGCCTCTGAATTGGGTGTTCCTTTAAGAAACAGTTATTCCAGCTGGAATAACATGTATTTATCTGCCTGAGATGTTCTTGAGTGGTTTCCTGGGTAAATCAGGCATTTTCATGGTAAACTTCCAGCCTCAGCAAAATCTGCTCTGTTTGAGTAAGCTACAGAGTTGCACCTCTGGGAATGTTAAATGATTCCAGATTGTTCCCTCAAAAGATGCTATGACGCCGTGACAAACCAGAGTAGCTCCAGACAGGGAGTGCTTGGGAGAGGCCACAGTTTCTTGTAAGGAAACAGTCTCTTATAACTGGTGATATTTGCCATGTTTGACTTATGATTTCCTTTTAGTCCTATATAGAAAACAAAATGTTCTAAACAGCCATTGGGTTTCTTATTATTCTTAATATTGTGGGCTTGGCTACAAGCCTGCAACATAATACATCTGATGTGTTGTCCACTATCTGTTGCTCTCTGTGGCTTGTTGCAGAGGAACGCGTTTGGGATTTCTCCTCTGGCAGTGTTATGTTTCCCTTCTGAGCATACCATAACTGAGTTGGTGTCTCCTATTCCTTCTTGCTGCTCATTAGTGGAACTCAGGACAAGTGTCCTCTGCCAGTATGATTGATGGGGAGGAGAGCTGTGCTCTTTTCAGAATATTAATAGTGACTTTCCTGAAGGCTTAATTTTATATGAAGTACCTGCCATGCTACCTCCTAGCCTTGCTTTCTAGTGTTTCATTCATTAGCTAGGCTGTGTTAGCTCAGTTGTCTGCTGGCTTATCAGAAATGTTGCACTGTTCTTATTGTGTTAGTATGATATGAGTGCTCATTCCGCTTCCTCCAGCGTATTCAGTTACTTATGATTGATTGCTAACAGCCAAGTAGTATGCGTATAGTGCACCCTCCTCTGGGATGGAGATCCCCTGACCTTTATACTGCCAAAAGAATAAATTGCTGAGCACCAGTATCTCATGTGGTTCCTGTAGCAGATCCATGCTTCAATGAAATCTGTGCTGATACTTTTACGTAATTGTTTGCAATGTAAAATGATTCTAGATTGAATGTGTGTCTCCAGTCAACTTCAGAAGTTATTTCCAAAAAAGAGCCAGAGGTGAGAAACATACTGCGTTTTATGCATGCCAGATGAGCATCTAGGCAAGGCTATTTTCTGAATACCTTGTGTTCTTATCTGGTCCAAACTTTCAGCATCCCAGCTGATGGGGAAGCTGTGCTTCTGTGTTGTTTTGGTTTGGGTTTTTTTAACGACATCAAAGCTGGTGGATACTGTTTTGGGAAACAAGAAGTGAGTGTCTTACTCCTCTGTGTAGGATGTGGCACCAGTAACCTATCTTTGCCTCTGGGGAAGCACATGGCTTAAGCAATACTGCTCTTGTGGTTAGAAGCCTCTTAGAAAAATGAGACTTTGGATACTTCAATATACTCATTGCAGTGGACCCAAAGGAGAGATGCAGTATTTCAGGTACCTTAACACATTGCAACTGTGGTTACAGAGACCACTCCCTGCTCTGCAGTGTGATTCAGCCTCAGTGCACGCAGCTGAAAATTACGCTGGCTTTTTCTGCAGGCCTGTTGCAATGCCATCTCCTTTGTAATTTACTGCCCACTGTCATCTCTTGTTCTCTTCCTGTCTCATGTAATCTAAGCCAGTGAGGGATTCTATTTAGTAAATAAAAACTCCTGTTGTATTTTGGCTGCTATTCTAGCTTTTCTAGGTTCTCCTTATTTTCCTACTCCTGCTGATTTTTACACTTCCACTGTAAATCCTTCTTATCATGCTTCTTATTCTTCAGTGCAAGCATATCTTAAGCAGCATGAGATGCAAAGCCAGTGCATGTAGGACCATATCCTGGACAAAAAATGTCCAGGTTCCATGCCCAGCTGTGTATTTTTTAACTCTTTTTCTGTGCATATAACTAAATTCTCATCAGTATAGGCAGTTTGGGGTGATGACATAACTCATGTCTTTGGTTCCATTTTCCAAAACTGAAAATTGCTGTTGTGCTGTTACAATGGTCGCAGGGTTAGAATAAGAGTAACACCCTTGAAAAGGGTTCTGCTACTCTTTTCCTGTTTTTTAATACCTTTTCTCTTCCAGGGGAGAAGATTGTGTTCACCCAAATCCTCTCATTGATTCTTCTGCCATCTGATTTTCAGTAATGGTTCAAGTAGTGTCTCTAAATCCCTATTATTTATATCAGGTTTTTTAAGATTTACTTATTTATATATTTTTAGAAGAGCTTTCTTGTATTTGTTCTGCATTTTCCTGTGTTGCTTCAGCTATCTTCTAGTAGTCCATTTATTTTCTACCTTATCAATACATCCACTTTCTTCTCATTGCTCCTTTCCCTCAAAAGCCTTGTGCACACCTATTGATAATTTTGGCACTGTTCTCACATTTTTCCTTGAGTCTGTTTTGCCTTTCACCCCTGTAACTGAGTAATCTTTAGTTCTGTATCTTATTTTTTCTCTTTTCAAAGTAGTTTGCTTTTTTTCTCAGAATTTAGGGACTATTGTGAAGCTGCAATGGCCACATCTTGCTCTTGTATGGCTTGTATTTTTCAGCTGGACTGTGTTCTTGATGTGCTTGGGTTGTTTTTTAATGGATTTTAGGTTTTTTTCACTGTTAATATCAGCTTTTTTTGTTTTTCTGAATTTTCTTTTATGTGCTTCCTTGAAATAGAGTCCCATAAGTTGACATTTCTTTCAGTCCTCTCATACCTTATGCTTGTGGCTGCTTGCCCCAAGTATTCCTTCCTTTCTTGTGTGCTTCTTTGTCAGAAGCGGACTCAGGATGTCCATTTGAATTTCACAGCATAGTGTATATATGAATAATTTACTAATTTTTTCCTTGATGTTTGTCAGGTCCCTTGACTTTTCAAGCTTTTTCTCTGCCTATTATATTCTGTAATCTTCAGTCAGACAAAAGGACAACATTTCCATTACTCTGCATTTATACTTTGTTCATCTCACCTGTGTATTGATGACATGTTCATACTTATTTGGGGATAACTTTATCTGTTGCAATATTGATTTGTGGAAGCATGGACAAATCATCCCTTATTTCAGGGACCTGCTCTACCCACAAGGATCTGAGCAGAGAACTGCATTATACAGACTCTGGTTATTAACAGCTTGTGCTGCAAGTGGATGAAAAGCCTACACACAAATTTACCTGTTTTGGTGAGAATCATTCTTTCAAGTGAAGAACCTTAACTGTGCAACTCTTTAGAATTAAACTTTTTTAAATTTTTTTTTTTTTTTACAGTTATGAAGAAGCCTCAAAAATGGATGCCCATGCTGGTTTACCACTGTCTCTCCCATGGGCCTGTATCACTGCTATTGTATCATTTCAGTCCATCCCCATGCACTATTCCCAGATCTATCTTACCATGATACCATGTTCCTGAGTCTGCAGGTAGTCAGATCTAAGGTGCTTGCCAGCTCAAGGCAACAGCAAAGGAAACAGATGGGATGTTTGGTGGGTTTGCTATTTCAGAATAGCAAGCTGTAACGAAACCTTAACTCTGCATTCATTGTTAGTAGGAAAGTTATTAGACTATGCGTTACCAAAGCTGCTGTATTGCGCGTGTTCCCTTTTTGTCAGCATGCATGGAGATCTCTACCAGGATAGTCTGGATGATGGAGGATGTTTTAAGTCTCTGTAGCAGGGTTTGCTAGACAAGTATCTATTGGCAGTTGAACAAATGCCTGCAGCAGAGAACTGGAGGAAGTTGGTGCGGATCAGTGAACTAACCTTGATCTCATTTCACCGGTTTTCCCAACTTGGCTGCATTGGCACATCTCCAGCAGACTTGAAGGTGTACCTCGGCAAGCTCTGCCAGGTAATGAGTGTTAGGATGTAGCCTGTTCTACATTCCCATTGGCACTTTCAAACTTGGTTGAAGGGTACTTGTCACTGTGTCTTAAGCACTTGTTCTCTTCCTCCTGTAGACAAGGATGCAAGCGGTGTTTTTGTAATCGCTCACTGCTTTGTGGTGGTTAATTCATTAACACGTTTCATTTTAGCCTGGAGACACAGTGAGCAAGCTGTTTAGCAACAGGTGTCATGGCAGACTGCTGGTGCTGTGGCTCCATGGAGGTGTGGTGCATTTGCACCTTACCATGCCATTGACTGCTGCTCTCAGCTAAGCTGGCAGTGCTGTATCTTTGCATCTTTTGTTAAAGCAGCCTTGGATTTGGGGACGGCTGGTGCAGCAATTCTGCTGTGGATGTAGACAGAAAAGTTCAAAATCTGTTATGTTTGTGAAAAAAAAGTCTGTGACGTTAGCCATACTAATGCTAATGCCTAATTTCAGCATAGCTAAAATGAGAGAAGATCAATGTGCTGCTGCAGACTTCCACTTCTTTACTGTCTGCCCTGAGATTGCTTTTGGGCAGACCCCAAGTTAACAGCTGGAAGTTCAAACGTGATGATCTTAAGTAAAGCAATGACCAGTTAAAGATGTGATGTTTCCCAAGTAATGCACACTTTCTGTTGCCTGTAAAAAATAATTTTTAAAAGTTTGCTGCAGCATGTAGCCTTACCACTGACCTCTGGATTGTTTAGTAAGCTCTTTCTAATGTTTCTAGGGAGGCTGTTATGCAGCAGCAATGAATTTGGTCACATGCTTTTTGTTAAACGAGTAACTTGTTTGAAAATAGAGCCGAAAGATGACCTTGCGGTTTGGACACCAAAGTAAGGCTCAGATTCAGATCCTGGATCTGAAATTGCTTGCTCTTCTTCTACTTCAAATAACCCTTTCCTTGCCTGAAGCCGTAGCTATGACTCATGTTCCTGTTCTCCCCACTTTGTTCCCAGCTGCTTGTTTCCATGCTGCAGTGTTGCAGTTTCCTTGTGTGTGCTAGAGCAACTGTGGAGTTGTATTGTAAAGCAGAAGTGATCTTGAGGTGTGGCAGGGTTGCTCCCAAAGCCAATGTCTTGCAACATGGTGCCAGTACTCATAAAGAAAGAAATTTGTCCTTCTTGGGAAAAATAAGCCTTGTAAGACTGTCCATATGCTATGATGTATTTCCCTGGGTTGGAAAGACAAAGCTGAAGCTAGAGGAAATGGCTGGGGATTCTGCTCTGACTTCCACAGACTGGAGTGCTGGGCTAGGAAGCCTGAGGATGCTCAGAAAGGGGTAACTGCAGAGAAACAATCTGAGAGCCAGCTCACTGGCAGGGTTTTCCTTGCTGTCTAATCTGAATGCTGCTGGCTGGGAATCCCCTGAACAGGCTCAGGGGAACTGGTGGAGTCTGAAGGAAGGTTTGGGGAGCAGTATGTGGAAATCAGTTGCGATTTTTTGGACTTTCTGCTGAGGTTTTAAGGGCTCTGTGCTGAGGAAAGATATTGCTCCTAGTAGCGGCAATTAATATCTGCATAGCTTGCGGTGGAGCATGAGAGAGGCTAATGGCTGTGTGACTGAGTAGCATGCTGTGCATGCTGGGACAGGCTGTCTGGGCAGATCCTAATGCTTCCTCAGGAGATGCTTCTTGACAATGTGCTTATTATCTGGAAATCAGCTTGTGTGACAGGAGGTGCCAGGAGGCTATGGCAGAGTCTTATGTCCTGTTGTGGTAGATGCTGCATGATGTGCTATAATGAAACGCTGCCTGTTCTGTGGGGGTTTTACTCCATGCTTTGGATAGACATGGGTGAGGGGGAAGCAGAGGTGAAGTGATTTATCCAACAGTTAAAAACTGGCAGAGATGGATTAAATCTTCCTTTCTGCCTGGAACCAGATCTTAACTCTAAATTGCTTCCTTCTGTGAAAGCACTGAAGTCTCACTGTAGCAAAGCCTGGGGGTTGTGGTTATATCACTGCAACTCTCCTGTGCACATGGTGGGGCAGCAGTTGTTTGGTATGGTTTGTCTTCATTTTTTTTCCCCCCCTCCCCAAATGTTTGGATATTGTAAATAACACTACAAATGAGCCATAGCCTCACGTAGGAAACTACTAAGAAAATAACAATGCCTGTCCAACTCTCTCAACTTCTGATCTATTTAGCCAATTTTGTCCTGGCTTGTCAGGGGCAACTGCCTCAAAGAACCATGTTTCATAGAAATTAGTGGTTAGAGGGAGGTTGGAGGTCCTGTTAGGTCCCCTGTGATGGAGAACTTGGCTCTCTTCCAAGCCCCTGTTTGCAGGCTGATGTGCCTGGGTGCGTTGCGGAAGTAACTCTCAACCATCCTCAAGGTTTGCTGACTTTTTCTAGTGGGGTGGTATTGAGAGTTGGGAGGGAAAACAAAGAGAGAAGACAGCCTGGAAAAAGCCAATGTAAGTGCGGGAAAGGGGATGGGAGAGAGTAGTGCATTTTCAGGCTAAGCTATTTCATGACTAGCAGCAGTAGTTTAAGCAAAATTTGAGTGGTGATCTTTCCAGTGATGCATCTGTGTGAGTATTTAATGTGAAAGGATGCAGAGTGATGGGCAAATGGTTTTAAGGAGCCTGTTTCATTCATTGTGCAGCAAGGTGCACTTGCTCCCTACATATGTCGGTAAACATGCCTTTAAACCAGTGAGGTGAGAAGTGTCAGCCATGAGTAGGATGCAAAATTAACAACCCTAAACACCCCTCTTAAGCAATTGGAGGAGGAAAGGTTTAACAGCTACCCCACTGCCTTATAACTTCTGCCCACTCAGAGCCTAAGCAGGAGGAGGGAAAGGAAATATCTTAACCTTATTATTGTTTGTGACTACAGTAAGCAATCCAGTTACTGCCATCCTTTAATCCTGACACTACTGGACCCCAGTTAGAACAGAGAAGTCTTGGTTTCATACCCTCACAGGCAGGGATGTGTTGTCTGTGAAAGAAATCACAAAACCTCTCTGTGCCTTGACCATTACCTAAAGAAACTGTGATGGTGCTTCACACTGACTACTTGGAGTTTGTCCAAGGAGCATGTGAACAGTGGGCCCCAAAATTTGAGTCCTGTCTATCTGTCCAGGTAAGGAATGACTGCCTGGCTGCCTCTGGGTTCTCCATCCTATCTTTTTGAGTGACCTGGACACTTCCTTCATAGTTCTAAGTGTCTTTTGGGGGAAGTTTTGAGGTTTTAGCAGATCCTGATAGTTCTTTCCTCTTCAGAAGAGGAATCATGAAAAGCATGTTCCAAAGACCACTTCTACCACTGTGGCCATGGTTAATTCTCCTCTGGGTAGCTAGCAGAGCTGTGAGATATCAAATAGACAGGGCTGTAGATTGTGGTAGCTTGTGCCTGTGCCAGGGGAATGGTGTTCTTTGGGTGAGATGCAGAAAAGCAAAAATGGTTGGTGATGGAATAGCAGAAGTGGTCGACATCCCAGCTAAATGCTGCTGTGAACAGAAGGCAGATCAGTTAGTTATTAGCGCCCAGAAGGTCTTAGATTCTCTTCTGAAAAATGATGAGGCACTTGTGCCCAGTCCTGATTGTAGTGGCAAGCACTCCTGTTGACATGAATACGAATAGGTTTCAGGTCCCAAGTGACAAAAGATTAATAACTCTGCTTAATTAAAACCTATTTCTTTTTAATACTCTGAGAGTAAATGACTTTTCAAGGAGAGCTGGCTGTGAGATGTGCAGGATGTCGGAACTGTCTTTGGGAAGAAGGCAAAACTAAGTAGATCAAGGTTTAAAATCCAGGGTACCTTTGTGTAAGAGAAGCTCCATGGTCTCTGCCTTTAGGGTAGATGTGATTTCAAGCCAAACAAACTTTCTGTTGAGGTTAGAAGTGTTCAGTGTAGATCTCTTCCAGGGTGGTTACCTGCGTGCACACCCCCCCCCTCCACATGAAAGATCTCAGTGACAAGTTATCACCCTTGTCAAGGACACTTTGGAAATGCGTGCATTGGAAAAGACCTTTGAATTTGAGCTGTGGTAACATGACTGTCCATCGTTTCTGCTTCTCCTGTACTTGTGGACTCTTTTCAGAGTGCCAGCTTTGTCTGCTAGCTTCCATACCTGTAGGATGCTCATGGGGTTGCAAGTGACAGTTGCTGCTTCTGAATATGTGGTGATGAGAAGTGGTGATGGAGACTATTTGAAATGCTACCTTTGAAGCACATGTCTGTGCAGAATGCTTGGCTCTGCATCTTCGTCCTGGACATCACACCTGCATTGTGCTCTGCCTGTTGCATGTCATCCTCCTTATCCTGGGACAGAGGTGCTCAGCCTTTTGGAATAGCAATAAATCCATTTAAAGCTAACAAGTTGCTAGCTGGTACTAGCCATGTTTCTGGTGCAGGTCTAGGGAGACAGTGCAAAAACAGAGGAGAGTTTGTATTCTGTCCTGTTGAACCCGAAGCCGTTTTGCAACTGTATCACTAAAGCACAGTAGGAACACAAGCCTGTGGTGTTAGCTTAGGATCTCTCAGGTTCCCACAGTTCTCAAGCTTTTCTCTGTTTCCTACAACACGCAGATTATATAAAGGATGGGTGAGGTTGGGTGACAGCCAGCCATGCTTTGCACTTGCTAATTTTCTTCCCTTTGTATTTTCAGGTTTTTTACTACCTTGAGATTTTCCATATTTCAGCTATGATACAAATATTTTGAAGGATTAAGCCTTAATGTTTACGATTAGATAAAAGTTGAGGGAAGAAGTCTGGTTTATGCCTAACGACCTTGTTCTTGTGCATGGACAGCCTGCAATGTTTGGGAGGAGAGGCAGCTCCCAAACAAACATTTTGTTGAGTAGGTCTGCTAATGACAGATGGTGTGGGGTGGCAACTGCTAGTGACCTGGTAGTAAAATGACCAGGCCAGTGAAACAGGGTAGCGGAGAGATTTTTCAGGCTTGGGAATTTGTAAGAGGTTGTGTATGACTGATTCAAAAGAGCTTTTCAGTGTTGCACTATGCTGCACTTAAAGCTGCAAAGGTGCAACCATTGCCCATCTTAGAGCTCCCGACTTTGGTTTTGACATGCTGTCTTAAGATTTACAGCCTGAAAGACAAGAATTTATTGCTTGTGCTGAGTCTCACCACACTCTTTCACTAACATTAAATTGCCCTGGTGGAGGACAAAGTTAGAGCAAATTCACCTAAGCTGAAAGCTTCCTTTCCTCTGACTTACACCTGCTGTACTTTGTGGAGTGAACCTCATAAGCTCTCTTACAGTATGTATGCAAATCGACAACAAGTACCCCCTAAATACATTTTTTTCTTTTTCTTCTTTAATGGAAGGCCTTGAGTCACTAGGGACTAGGAAAAATTCTTGCTCTTCCATGCGGACACAACTGACAACAAAAGTGTTTAGAGTTGTTGAGGACCCACAGGGGTATTTCTTTCTTGCTCATCTTTCTGCCTCACACTCACAGAATTTGGCATGTGTTTTCTATTGCACTGATAGTAGGAGGTTTCCTGTAAAGCTTTGTGATTCTTAAGGCAGGTTTTGGTTTCTTTTTACTTTGCCTGCTGAGGTTATGCTTTTTGGGAAATGTCATCCTCTGAATATCAAGGCAGATTTCCTTTCCTTAAGAACAAAGATCTGATTTTGAAGGTGTATGCAGATTTTGCTCTGAAGGAAAGTGTCTAATAAAATAAGGAATTTTCCATCAGGACAAGCCGTGTGTTTCTTGGTGGCTACAGCTTCTAGATGAAATGGGTGAGATGCTTCTAAAGCATATGTTTTAGAATCAGATCTGGGCTGCATCCAGTTACAAAACTGAATGTAAAATCCTGCTCCTGACTGCAGACAGCTCCTGAGGCCACAGCTCCAACAAATGTGTTGAGTGTTAGGTTGTTCTTCAGGCATCTACTTTATTGCAGATCTGAGAAAGCTGAGCTATGAGGTGTGTGGTTGAGCTTTTTCCCTTGTCCTTTGGGATGCATTTCAAGCTGTTTCTCAACGGCTGTTGGCAGACTTCCAGTCTCTTGCTGCCTTGCTAAATCACCTGTAGTGTGAGTAGTTTAGTAACACATGAGAATTACAGCAAGCATAAGGTGGTATGACTGCAGTGTGTGAAATACACTATTGTGCCCTGGGAGTGCAGATGGAAAAGCCTGCCTGGAAGTGGTGTTTTGGGTGACTAGTTAGGATGAATTTGAGTGCAAATCTGGCATTAGCTCCCAGCAGCTGACATCCCTAACAAGGGATAAGCTGGTAGGAGTTGTTTTCTCACCAACCCAAAGGAGAATGGAGTAGTGTGGCAAGGATGCTGAGAAGCTTCCCCTTCACAGAAGAGCATTGCCTGGTGGGTCTTTCTAGAGCTAGCAGCAGCTCTACTGGGAGGCAAAAAGAGGGGTTGGTTGATGAAAATCTACTCTGAAACATGGCTGCTGGAATGATACTATGTTTTTGATTTCTTCATCCATGGTAGCTGACTTCCATCTTCTCTTGTATGGACCTGGGTGGGATTAGTCAGCACATTTTTGGCAGAGAGGAGACAATCTGCTTTGCAGTCTTTTCTAAGGAAGTTTGTCACTCAGTGGGTGAGGGGAGAAATGGCAACTTTCCAGGCAGTGGTGCTGCTAGGGATGAACGCCCCTTGCCTTTACTCCTTCCTGCTGAGAATCCTCCTCTTCCAGTGTACTTGAATCCCTACCCTCCCTCCTCTTTTCCAGAAGAGATGAGAAGGGGCATGCAAGTTGTCTGTGAAGTATCTACTAGAGATACTGATCTTACATCAGTTGCTCTGCTTTTAGACAAAGCAGGAGGCTGGGTAATTACAAATTTTATTTCTTAGAAAAGAAAAAAATCAAGCTTTTCTCAAGCAGAGTCCCACCATTTCCTTTTGGTTGCTTCTTCCTGGACATATGGAGAAAAGAAA
The DNA here is from genome assembly GCF_011004875.1 of Balearica regulorum gibbericeps. Taxonomy (NCBI): domain Eukaryota; kingdom Metazoa; phylum Chordata; class Aves; order Gruiformes; family Gruidae; genus Balearica; species Balearica regulorum. Next base: position 113,195,647 of record NC_046186.1, read on the forward strand.
AGCTGTCCACAGCCTTTCTGGAAGGTGCCTGAAAGTTTGGCTGACCGTGGTGTGAAGCAAATCCTACAGCTGCTCTGATGACTTTTCTAGGGTTGTTGGTTCGCATGCTTCAGGTGTTAGAGGAGTGTGTTAAGATAGAAGAGGCATTTACAGTTCAGATATCATAGAATCATAGAATCCCTTCCAATCTGAGTTGGAAGGATCCATGGGGATCATCGAGTCCAGCTCCTGATTCCATAGGGCAACCTAAAAGTCTTGCAATTTAACCGGAAATGGGTGCTTCTAAACCTTGCAGCAGGTAACGTAGTATTAACCCTGTGGGTTCAGGTAACACAGTGGTGAGGCCCATGCCAGGGAGGAGAACGTAGGAAATTATAAAGCCCACCAGATGACCAACCAGCTGAACACTTGACATAGGAACTGGCTGTGGGCAGCTTTTGCAGATGCTCGTGTGCAGTTAAGCTCTGCTATCTGCTTGAGATGCAGCAGGACAGGTAGGTCATGATATGCTGCACTCTGGATGCTTGAGATTGTGCCCTGCTGTGAGGTTGTGAGGATGGATGGTGATAATTGTCTGCATTTCTAAAGAACATCTTGTAGCTCCCTGGCTATGTGTCAGAGACTTGCAGGTCAGGAGTGTACGGTGGGGAAGGGAAGCTTTCTCCTACTGATTAGTACTTTGTTTTGGGAAAGGAAACAATTTCTAGGGAACAACCTAAGGAGCCATCTCTGGATCCAGGCAGAGCTGTTCAGGATGGGAATCAGAGCTCTTCAAAAAACTGTAACTTTGCTTCTAAGTGTGAAGATTTTGGTGCTGTTTAATGCAGTAAGGACTTTGAAGTTGTTGAGTTTCAACTTTGCGAATGTTAAATTTGGCTCCTGTGAATGAATATTGGACACTTGTGTTGCTGGAGGAGTTGCTCCAGGAACCAGTCCGCTTCTTTGTCTGTCTGTTGAAAGGAGTTGCATCCAATATCTGATGACGAGGCACTTTTTCAGCTGTGTATTTTATTCTCTTGACATACCTTACAAAAAGGGCAATAAATTTCAGAGATGGCTTGATGCCAGCCCAAGTGATTTTGTTACTCACTAATAAATGATGGACCATTTTTCTGTGGGTTTTTGGTGCGTTGCCATTTTCTGTTTGCCTGAGCAAATGTAGTGTTTGTGTATGCTCTACAGGAGATCAGGCCAGACAGACCTTTAAGACTAATGTCCCTCCTAATCTTAAAAAATATAGAAGACCCCCCCATGGGAAGTCTTACATGCTGAGCCTTCAGAGGTGACATGTTAGATCCTGACACTGAATGGTTTTCTAATAAATATCTTCTCAAATTTCAGCTTTTTTTTTTTTTTTTTTTTTCCTTCCCCCCCCTTCTTTTTTCTTCCAAAGAATATGTGTTGTTTGGCATCTTTCACCTTTGGCAATGCAAGTAGCTGGGACGTGTGACCCAAAGCTGTTGTGTGAGTTCTCATGACAGTACAGCCAGCGTTGTCAATAGACATCTGTTTAGCAGATTGCATGACTCAGCGCAGGACAAAATAGGTGAAATAAAAGTACTCAAATAAAGCCAACAATACTGTCTTGATGAAGCTATGTTAGCGCTATGGTATGCTGAGGGAGAGAAAGGTGAGAGGCACCCCAAAATGGCTAATTGCTGTTGTCTCACCTTAACTGGAAGCCTCACTGAGTTGCATGCCTTTCTGCTGGGGTGCTGGGTGATACATGTAGTTGGCATTAAAAGTGCTTCCTGTGGGTGACTTATGCATTGGGTTGTTTCAAAAGAAGGTGGGAGAGCTTTATTCCTTTCTCAGGCCAAATTCCAAACACACTGTACCTACACTTGGCATGACACTGGCAGTCCTGGCCTCACAGCTTGGGACTGGCACCCTTTCTTTGGCACTAGTTCCAGCACATGCCTGACTATGTGGCAAGCCATCTCAGTGCTTGCCTGGAAGGAAACAACTCATTATTTTTTAGGTTCATTCTTTGCTGGATTAGCAGGTTGAGTCAGTTCATCATGTGTTCAAACACACGGTAGTGATGGGGAGTCACAGGGAGTGGACAACAAGGCATTGGCTTCTGGTGGTGGGGGCTGCTGGCTTAGTTCACCAGCAGCCTGTACCCTGGAAGGGATGTTTCTCTGTTTCTCTGCCTGTACCCTCTGGAAGGGATGTCAGTGTTCCCAAAGAACTGGGATGATACTTGATTTTTGTGACCATCTCTTACAAGGGCCTGAAAATGAGCCTGGAAATGAACTGTCCGGACCCCTGGAGGCAGCATGGGGGAAATTGCTATGAGCAGTAACACGTTACCCCAGATACCTATCTGCTAGATGCCGCCCGTTGCATGCTCTCTAATGGGCACAACCTGCAGCATGAGGTCCACAAAATGAAACCATGCTGTTTTGTCTGCAGGGCAGCGGCTATATAAGCAAACGATCTTTCTGATTTAGCCCTAGTGTAAACAGATTAAACCCTCCTTTTTATTTCTTCACAAATGTCTCTTTATTCCTTTGATTAACGTGGATATATAGTCCTCCTTACATTTTATTTTGGGCTGGCTTCAATTAACTGTCATTTGGAGGATAATTGGGTAGAGTAAGGTATTTCTCACTGAGCGCCAGTTCTAATGGGTGTTATCAAGTGTCCTCTTCCCTGGCACCTTCTTCAGGTGACTCCTTGAAGAAAATTCTCTGCAGAGATGGAAATATGTTAACTGGAAGAAAGTCTCTTCCAAAAGCACCAAAGCATAGCAGAGTTGCACTGAAGCATAGGGATTCCCTAGGATGTTGCAGCAGTGTGTGCATGTGTAAGAACTCATCCTTTCTTGTTATGTTTGAAGCTGTTACAGAATTTCCTGGGCACAGAGGTGTTTTAAGCCCATATTGCCATGGTGTACCTGGGGCTGCAAGCAAATGTCATTCAGCAAGCGAGTGGCAGGCATATTCACAGAGCTTTGAAATCTTACACTAGAGACAGTTCAATTAGGAGTGCAGCTCTCAGTCAGAGGTGTGTGCTGGACAGATTATCAATAGTGCTCAGATACCAGCTTTATCAAAAGCAGTACAAAATCAAGAAAAAACTGCCAGAAACCGCTAACAAATAACCCCTATGGTTCTTTGTTCCATGACTGAAGAGTCTTTCCTTTAAGCCTTTCGTTTTCCAGGGGGGAAATCAATCTTGAGTCTGAAACTCAGCGCTTTAGTGTCTGTGAGCAGCTCTTCTTTGTGCAAGATACTCAAATAAAACGAACTTGCAGGAGACTGTCTCAGCCTGCCTTTTGAGGAGTAAGCAGCATTACTCTGGAGAAATGGGGTGCTGGTTCATACACAGGGTGTGCACACAGAACATGTTCATGGAGAGTGGGGGGCAGGTATCATGTGCTACCAAACCTGGAAGCAGAGGTGACTTAACTGATGCACCCATAGTCATGAGCCTGATCTCTGTCCTAGAGCTTGGTTGTGACCTGTATCTTCTGGATTTTTTTCCTTCATATTTCATAGCCTTTCATATTGCTAGGTTGAATCTTTTTTTTCTTGCAAGAAGAGTTAAGGCGTATATCTTATGTTTCCTCTGTCAATAAAATGTGTGCGTGTTTGGGGTTTATTATGTTTTGCGTGTGTTCAGTTGCAGAGTTTTTGCATCTTGCAGCATCACCAAAAGTGAGCTTGGACTTGCTGTCAAAGTGGGATATTGCAGAGGGAGGCAGAAGCAGTGCTGACAGAAATGCAAATGGTAGATGAGTCTCATGTTTCAGGTTATCTCTAGAATTGCTGGAATAATTTGTACTTTCTACATGGCAGTTACAAGCAGTCAGAGGGGCTGACAGAAGCAATTGCATTAAGCCTACTAACTCTTGCTAATACTGTGAGCCAGAGGGATTGTAGTGTTGTCTGACTGAGGCTTAAGCCAGGTGTTTAATATCAGGTACTTAAATTGAAGCTTTGAGAGATGATGTAAACAAGAAGGAAGGGAAAATACCCAGTTTTATTTCTTGGAGTTTGGAAAATGCTGGAAGACTGCTGTGCTCTGAATTATTGTCAGCCCTTACAAGGTGGTTCTGAGGACTACTCACTCCAGAAGGTCTAGTTTTATGTTTTTATTGCCTGTTGTGCTGAAGCAGCTCAGGCCACTTTTTAACAAAGAACAAGGTGTTTATGTTGCACACAGCATGCATGCTGCTCTGAAACCGATGTGTGTAGTCTTCAAAGATCTCCAATGTGTCATTCCCTCAAATGGAAAAACTTGGGGAATCAATCATGGTGGCGGTTCAAGGATCTGCCTTATGGTATCTGCACAGCTCAGCTTTGCTAGATGCCAAGCCTGCGCCAGATGTCCCAGCTGCTCTGGTGTCCCTTGGAGATCTTCCATTCATAAGATTGAATTTATTTAGGCTTGCAGTCCTGTTGCCAGAAAGCAGAATAACTGGCTGTCATCCAGGTGCTAGAAGGGCTTTGCTGTCTGAATTTTCTGAGTATGGTGGTCTCCGGTGACACGGATTTGTGGAGTTGCTGTGGCAACCTGCATAGGTCCCCTCAAGCCCCAGCCCGGTTCCCGGCTTCCCAATTAGCTTTGCTATTCATCCTGCTTGTGAGAGGGGAAGTGGGGGCTGGGCCTTGGGGCAGTTTGCCCGCTGGATGAGCAAAGCAGCCTCTGAAGGGGCAGGGGCAGAGACCACCACCTTCCCAGAGAGCTGCAGTGCCCTGCCTGCCTTCCCTCCCTCTGGCTGGGCAGATTAGTGAGAGCTGCTGCCTCTTTCCAACCTCCCTGATGCCTTTGCTTGCTTATTCCTGCCATAGTTAAAGGGTTTTGTTGTCTCCCGGGCTTAATGCATTTAGGTCAGAGTGAGTTAAGCCACAATTTAAATTGAGCTTTTTGGAAGAGATTTGAAAACTTGTGCTGTTTTCATTTTAGATGAAAAAATATGGGTAACTTAAGCAGAAATATGGCTCTTAAAACAGTGCTCGCTGCAAGGGAGCTAATTGCTCTGAAGTTTGTTTGAGTGGAGTGTAGTTCAAACAGGGCCTTGAGCTAAGCCCTTGAAGGCAGAATTTTTAAAGCTACCAATGTAATTTAGGACCTAATGCTTCCCAGCTGATGTCCTCCCTGAAACATGCAGCCTGTGCAGAACCATCCCCTTCACTCCTGTGAGTTCAGCGTGCAGCAGTTGGCTCCACATACTCACAAATCTTCTGAAGCTCTAACGCCTTCTCATGAGGATGCTCACAAGGCCTTGGGTGGATATCTCTTTGAGCGTGACAACGTGAATCACCAGGGAGAAAATGAAACTTCCCATTTTATGTGGATGTTTTCTAACAGATAAGAAGCTACTTAATTAAATGGTAGACACGGCTATAATATAGGGAAATTAAGGGTTGGAGAGAGATAAAAGTCTCTTTTTGTTTCTTTTTAAATAAAATTTTAAACATATCCTTATTATTATGCATCGTGGTGTATTATATGCATATCTGGATTGAAATTTTCTCATCTTCTCTTCAGGCTCTGACCACCCATCCCAGCGTAATAGTCTTGTTTTCATGTTTCTTGTGAGGTGCCCAGCACAGCTGTGTACTTAATGTTCAGGTCAAGCTAAACACGCAGTGTTCATCAAAAGCTGTTCCACTTTTTAACTTTCAATCCAACAGGTTCTGCATAACTGATGTCTGTTTATGAATCTTGATTCAAGTATAAAGCACATAATTTTCTCCTGTTTCTGTGAAGTTTAACAGCAATTGTGGAGAAAAACCTAAGCTTAGTGAAATGCTGTTTGGAGTTCTAAGGCAGCAAGAGTTGCTTATGTTTTGGGCTTTATATGCAGTTGAATATGCACTTGAGTCATGATGATAACGGTTTAGAGTTGAAGGTGCTTTACTGTGGACATCAGAAGTATCAGCTCCTCTTGGTGTCTTAGGGAAGCTGGAAACACTGAAGCATTTGGACCTGACTCTTTACTTCCCATCACACCTCTCAGTGATGCACATCAGGGGCTGGAAGATGTAGAACTCGTGCAATGGCATTGGCTAATCAGCTGGATATAATGCCTGTTGAGATGCACAGGATTATTTTATCTCATGTACCTAGCAGGTGAAGCTGATAGAGCCGAATGTGGTCACGGACATTGCAAAGTTTCTTCTGCAGCTTCTGAGGATTCAACAGCCTCAACATAATAGTGGCAGGCCAATTTTTGTCTAGGAGGAAGGTTGATGTCAGCATCCCTACCCTTAGCTACCTTATTTGTGCTGGATCACCTCAACCCTTTGCATGTTTTAGGTGTGCTGGTAAATTGTTCTTTCTTATAATATAGATATTATTCTGAGACTAGATTGTTGCCAGATGGACATGCATGTCTGAGATCATTTTGTGGCACATGGTCATTGCAGTAGTGATGCCCTTTATACAGTCCAAGCCACACAGTTCACTTAAAGTAACTTTTAACTTAGCTTTACACAGTCTTGAGCCTTGAGATGTTCTGGGTATTGTATGTGTGTGATAAAAATAACAGAGAAGCAAATATGTGATCGAGACTTGAATTCTTGCAGAGCTGTTAGTGATCTCAGAAACCACAGGAGTGTCATGTTACTCAATTCCCAGATGAAGATGCCTTGTAATGCCTGCGTGAAATGTTCCAGCACGCTATAAACATGGAGCCTGGATGCTGCAGAGGCCATACATGGTTAGAGAAGAGCTGTTTATTGAATGGTAGCACAAGTTCTGATATTCAGTCTGGACACAAGACTGTGCATGCTGTGTCTGTACAGTTAACACACTGTGTGAAGAGGGGGTGTGCAGGGGGAGGTCTTGCACATTTGAGTTGGGTTTGCAGTCCACCTTGTGTCTCCTGGGTATATCACAAACACACCTCAGTGTCCATTCCCAAACTCCTGTGGGGGTAATGCCAAATTTAATAGACTAAGGGGCAGGGGGTGATGCTGCGGGCACAGAAGTGCTGTTACTTGTTTCTGCTTTTGCTATTTCAGAGTCATCTTAAATATGTGTTACATCCCATTGCGTTCTGCCTCTTACTTGCCAAGGCTGGTTGCCTTAGTCACCAGGGCTTTGGTAACTAGGACAACAAGATTGAGTAGGCAAAGGTAGAAATAATGGTAATAACTTTCTCAACTCTTTCTGAAATTGGCTTGTATGAACCAATGTCATGCATGTGGGTGACTTGTGTCAGCAGGCTGTTCTCCCTTTCTGCCTGACACATCCTGAAATCCTACTGGCAGCACCACCCTAACAGAGCTGTGCGCTCTGCCCTCCTGCAACTGGAAACAAGCCCATCAGGGACACATGAATGTTGCTGGCCACTTCCTTCCTGGAGCATGGCAGCCTGTGCTGGGGCTGGAGCAGAGTCAAAGGGGCACCTAAGGCAAGCCCTCAGGGGCCAGCACTTGTGTGCCTGCCAAGTTGGTGGCAGATCTTGAGTGGGAAGTGTTGGGGCAGTGTGTCTGCTGGCATGGGGAGTCTGGCTTACAGTGCTGAGAGCAGCTGGTGGCTGCCATAAAGTCAATGTCTTCCATAGACATGGTCCTCTACTCAAATAGTTATCTATTTGTTGATTTGTTTGCTTACTGTCAGGCTGAGGAAGTCCAGGAGATAGTAATTGGTGTCCTGTCTTCCTGCCTCTCATTGCTCAAGTGACTGGTTTTTGGATACTGTTTACACTACGGGTATAGTTGGAGGTCAGCTTTTGATGCAGTTCTGCTTTGCTTTGAGAGCAGGCTGTTTCTATCGAGCAGATAATCCCAAATCCTAACTTGGGGCAATGAAATTATATTTCCCAGCCCACCTTTGAAACATGTTGCTCCTGGAAGCTCCTGTGGAGCTGCATCCTGCTGTGTCTGTGCTTTGTTACTAACGCCTTTTCTGCAGTAACAAACCAACACTGTGTTCTCTCCTGTGGAAAGCCCTCAGCTCTGTGAATTTGTGCTAGCAAGTGCTAGTATCCCTCACTCTCTGCGCATTGGTTTCCTTCTTTCTCCTTGTTTTCTCTCAGCTGAACATGACAGGGAGCTGCAGTGAGCACAGTCAAGGGATTACCTGGCAGCACAAGCCTGTTTTTTGTGGGCATCCAATGCAAGCTTAACAGACTCTCTTGAACACTTTAAGACAAAATTAGTCACCGTCCCCAGTAAAACTAAACCTCCAACCAACCCAGGTCAGGAACGTGGCAGGATCTGAGGGTTTCAGCACCGTTTGGAAGAAGGGCCTCTGTGAAGACCGTGCTTGGAGTGGTGGGGGAATACATGTGCAGGGCAGGAAATGGTAATAGCTGTGGAAGGTTGCCACTGCAGTGTGCTTGCAAACATCAGTCCTGTGCTGGTTTTGGCTGGGATAGAGTTAATTTTCTTCACAGGAGCTAGTATGGATCTATGTTTTGGATTTGTGCTGAATGCAGTGTTGATAATAGAGGGATGTTTTAGTTATTGCTGAGCAGCACTTACACAGAGCCAAGGCCTTTTCTGCTTCTCACCCCACCCCACCAGTGACTAGGCTGGAGGTGTGCAAGAAGTTGGGAGGGGACCCAGCCAGGACAGGTGACCCCAACTGACCAAAGGGGTGTTCCATACCATATGATGTCATGCTCAGCCTATAAAGCTGGGGGGAAGAAGAAGGAAGGGGGAAACATGTTAGGAGTGGTGGCATTTGGCTTCCCAAGTAACCATTACACGTGATGGAGCCCTGGAGATGGCTGAGCACCTGCCTGCCCATGGGAAGTGGTGAATGAATTCCTTGTCTTGCTTTGCTTGCGTGTGCAGCTTTTGCTTTACTTATTAAACTGTCTTTATTTCAACCCAGGAGTTTTCTCACTTTTATTCTTCTGATTCTCTCCCCCATCCCACTGGGGTGGGAGTGAATGTGGCTACTTAGTTGCTGGCTAGGGTTAAACCATGACAGTCCTTCTTGGTGCTCAATGTTGGGCTCGAACCCATAACCTTGAGATTAAGAGTCTCATGCTCTACCCCTTGTTGCTGGCCAGGCAAGGGGAGGAGTTAACATTGCGATGTTAAACTCTATAACCTGGCCCAAAGGGACCAGGGGTGGAGGTTGTAATGGAAATACCTTTAAATTGTTGTAACCAAGGGTTTGAGTTACATATTATAGGACTTGTTATAGCAGGACCCACCTGAACCAATGGAGAACAAGCCTTACAAGAAGTAGTGCAAGTGCAGCAGTGACCCCACCTGAGCTGGCTTTGATGCCCAGTAATTCCATGCTACACACCACCTGTCCTGTCCTGAGTGACCACCATAACAGATGGAGCCCAAAGTAATGGACATTTTAGAGGGATGGCCCATAGACTAAGGGAATGATACCTGCGTGTATGTATCAAAAGACAGGAAAAGCGATGGTGATTAATTGGAATGTACTGGGAAGTGTAGGACCTGGGCATGACATAGGTGGTATGGAATAAGGGGCGGATACTGTCCTGGTTTTGGCTGAGATAGAGTTAATTTTTTTTCTACTAGCTGGTATAGCGCTGTGTTTTGGATTTAGTATGAGAATAATGTTGATAACACACTGATGGTTTTACTTGTTGCTAGGTAGTTGCAGTGTCTACACTATGTCAAGGACTCTTCAGCTTCTCAGACCCTGCCAGGTGCACAAGAAACTGGGAGAGCACAGCCAGGACAGCTGACCCAGACTGGCCAAAGGGATACTCCCTGTGATATAACGTCATATAACATCCGCATATATGACTGGGGAAGCTAGCCAGTAGGTGGAATCGCTACTCAGAAACAAACTGCACATTGGGTGGTTGTTGTTTTCCTTCTATGTGTGGTGAGCAATTACATTTGTGCATCACTTGTTTATTATTATTACTATTATTATTATTTTCTTCTTCCTTTGTTATCCTATTAAACTGTCTTTATCTCAACCCACAAGTTTCTTTTTTTTTTTTCATTCTCCTCCCTATCCCCTTGGGTGGTGCTTAGCTGCCCGCTGGGGCAAAACCATGACAAGTCCACACTCTAGTAATGAATCCTGCTGCTTGAAGAGAAGAAAGCAGCCTAGACTGGTGTGTTTCTGCAAAAGGAACTCTGTAATCACTCTGCCTTTGATTTGGATTTCATTTAGATTTTGAGCTAGATGCTCAAAATTTGTTACTTTTCATGTTAGAACGCAATACCCAAGCATTAGTGTGTACAGCAGCCTTCCTTCTAATTCCCTGGCTATTGATCTGTAATCAGACACCCATGACCAAGACTCCTTTCTTCTGTGTCACGGTGCAAATTTGGGATCATCCCGCAGTGCGTGGAGAAGGGCTGGAGGAACAGCCCCTTTAGGAGCAGTGAGCTTCAGGGACTGCAGCATGTCTGTCTTTTGCTCAGCCACAAAAAAGGGGAATAGTTTGGGTTGCTTTGCTCACCTGGCAAGAAGAAATTCCATTGCCAGCTGTGGTTAGACAAAACTGTCTGCAAGAAACCTGCTCCTGATGTCTCATTTGGCTGTAACCATGTTTGCTCCTTGATCTGGGACACATGATCTCTGAGGTTGAACACCAGGGTTTTGTGTGGCCATGGCCTGGCTCAGGGAGAGGGTGTCCCATGCTGCTGAGCCTTGCCAATGGCTCCATCAGAGAGGTCTCCAACCATGCAGGGGAGGAAGTGGAGGGTTTGTGCTGATGTGATGGGAGCAGTGTTGGCCTCTTCCTTGCCAGAGGAGTGAATGTGTGTAGTGGGGTGCAGGAAATCATAGATCAGAAGTGTTCAGCAATAGGATAACTCTGAGTTATTTCTGTATTGGTCATGGGGTCTAGTGAGTGGCTGAACCCTCCCCAAGATATCCATGCAGCCTAATGAAAAGCTTAAGTTAAAGATCCGAGTCTTAAAAATAACTATTCTGATGGGATCCCTTTGACAAACAGCACCTAGACCAGGGCTGCAGAGGATGCTTCTGCCGTGGATATAGCTTCCGGTTTGAGCAAGTATCCCCGTATCTACTTTTAAGAACACTGGCTCATGATTTAGATAATGTGTGTTTTTTTTAACTTCTGCAGTCTTACCTACTGCTTTTATTTATCACTACTCACCCTTTAGATAGAGACTCTGAAAGTCTTCTACAGGCCCAGGAGCATGCTGAGACCTTGACAGTGTTCTTGAGTAGAGGTGGTGTACCTGGACTTGTAGCTGTTGAGTGTTGTGCAAGTCCAGTGGTTATATGCTGTTGACCTACTGTGAAATCAGTTGGTTACCAACAGCAGGGTGCTAGACTGAAGGTGGGTGCTGTGGGTGACCTCTGAGAAGTGACTGCAGATCTAAGGGTGCCCTCAGTGCATTGCTCTGGTTGTGGCTCTTCAGGGAGGACTCTGGAGAGCGGTGCTGGGGAGAGATGTCCTGCCACCTCTGTTACCAAGGAAACAGTGGCTGCATTTCACAGCTCCTGAAGATTTTTTAATTCCAGAGTAAAATATTAATTTCCAGACTGGAGCTGCATCAAGCTTCTTGAGCATGAGCATGGTGATCTGTTTGGTTGTGCCTGCCCTCTTGGCTGAGTTGCAGGCAAATCTCAGATGTGAGTTTTCTGATGCTTTGGATGTCTGTCCAGCAGCTTTTTAAGTATCTGAGGATGCTGAGATTTCAGGCTGGCTGCAGTCTTTGAGAGGGCATTGGAAACAAGTCTTGGAAGTTCATCCCTTTCTGCTGAGCTCAGCTGGCTGTCTCTACCTAGCTGCCTTTTTTCCAAGAGCCCATTCATTGGCTGTGCATGTTGTGTGTGTACATAGAGGTCCACAATAGATTACTCTGGTGAGGAGTAGCAGCAGTGGTCTATGGCAAGAGCTGCAAATGTTGTTATAACAAAGAGGTGGTTGGGCAGGATCTCACAGTAATGCATTGTTTTATTGACCACAAATATTGGAGTCATCAATGTGAGGAGATTCTGTCTGCTTTAACTGAGCATGAGATCGTACTGTGTTTGATTCAAGAGGTCTGGGGATAACCTTCCCTAGGGTCTGGTTGTCTTCTGTGACTTGTACTGGGGAGGGTACACTTGTGGTTGAGCAGCTTGCTACTGACTGGTAATTTTAGGGAAGCCATAGATTCAAGAATTGAGAAGTGTTTTGGAGCATGTTCTCATTGGGGCATCTTCTGGTCATTCTGAGCCCTTGTCTGTTCTGTGAGTCCTTCACTAAGATCACCTCCTAAGGTGAATCTGCAGGCTTTTCTTGCTCAGATACCTCATTAAGGACCTGTCTACCAAAGGAAAACAGGCTGAGCAGTCACGACTTGGCAGAGGAGCAGTTAAAGCTGTCTGACAACATAAGTCGAAGTATCATTTTCAGGAAGAGCACTGAGTCTTGCACTCTGCATGTCTGCAGAAAAGGTGCACTGTTCCCAGGGTTGTGCGTGGTGCCTCCTGCATGTGCTGGGGAAGCAGCTACTAGTGCAGATATTGTGGAGGCAGCTGGTAGGTAGAAAGCTGGCAAAAAGACCTTCTGTCTGCTGTCTCAGTTGCTAGGGGAGCAGTGCTCAAGGGCTCTGCTCTGTCAATCTGTTTGCCGGGAGCAGCCCCCTGTGTTCCCCCCACCCCATCTCCAACTGCTGGGATTTTAATGTGGTGCCTGTAAGTGACAACAGTGGAGGCCGCCATGGCAGCATGTACGTGACAGAGGGCACTGAGTGCTGCAGCATCAGCACTATGGCTCTCTCCTGCTGTGGCCCTTCATCCAGCTGTCCCACAAGGGTGGCGTGCTGTGGCCTTTGCACATCAGCAGCTGAATGTCCCTGTGGGAACTCTGGAGGCCTTCTTGGAGGAAGGAAGAAGAGGATGTCTGGTGTAGCTGTGCGTGTTCTGGGGAAGCTCTCTGCTGAAGAGTCTCTGTGTTAGTGTTACTTCCTCCCACATTTCTGGGAGCTGTATAGGTTCAGTAGTGTGTCTGACACTTTTCAGAGGCTGCCAAACTCTGTTTGCTCTTTCTCTCTCTCTTTAAGGTTAGAGAAATGGGAGGCTTGAGACAAAGTAACTTCAGTAAATTTAGCATCAATGACTGTTTCTTTGCCTGTCCCTTCTGATGTGGGGCTAGTGCATCAACTGAAGTTGTTTTCAGGGGAGGATTTTCCATCTGAGGATGAATAATTTTGAGAATCACTGTGACAAATCAAGATTGGTTTGTCATCCCTTCTCATCCCTTGGTTGCAAAGCATGGTGGCTTTGCTATCTTTGTTCTGGTGGACAAGGTGGTACTAACAGCTCAGCCTCACACAAAAGTGTTGGACACTGCATGGGCAGTGTCATACAATTGAAGCCAGTCATTTACTAAGGAACTCTGCTCCGAGAATGAAGGATTCTTTTATTTAAATAGCTTTGTATTTCTTGATTTAGAATATGAAGTCCCTCTTGCAAAAGGGGTTGGGGTGTTTCAATAGAAGAAGAATGGATGTATATAACCACTGTTAGGGAAGTTTGAAACAAGAACATTAAATAAGGCTGGATTAAAGGTACACATGTAGCCTTGCTGTAGTTCTGCTGTTTTCTTAGCCTTGACAATTTGAATCAATGACCTTTATTTTAATGCAATTTAAGACTGCGGAGTCTTTGACTAAATGGAAAAAAAAATCCTTCCTTGGCTGGAACCTTTCTCTGTAGTGGGTGCATTGGAAAAGCTTTTTACAGCTTGAAGTGGTGGCAGAAAAACTTATGGGAAAAATATGGAGAAAGCCTGAACAAGTAGCCCAGGACTAGATTCACAGGAGCAGTCTGGACAGATACCAGTCTGTAATAGCTGGACTACTGACTGCAATATATAGCCTCTTGCTTCAGCTAGTGTCTTTCCCAGGAGACTGGAAGTGGCTGATGGGAAGCCACACTTTTCTGAGGGTTTTAAGGGAGATTTGGGAAACTGTAGACTAGTAAGCATCAAGTACATTCGTAGAAGCTAAAGAACAGAGGTAGTGGAGCACATAGATAGATACGATGTTGGTGTAGGGGCCCTTTTGTAAAAAGACTTGCATCTCAGATGTTTTGGAATTGTTGAGGCATAAGAACTGTTAGATCTAGTTGATAAACTACTTGGATTTCCAAAAGACCTTCAGCAAGGTTTCTCAGAGGAGCTTCTTAAAAAGCAAGGCTGCTGTGGAACAAAGGGGAAAGTCCTTACACAGATACATAATTGTTTAAATAAGTAGCAGGAATACATAGTCAGTTGTCATGGCGAAAGCTCACCAGTGGAGATCTGGAGGGATCTGCACTCAGGTACGTGTTCAGTATAATCCTAAATAGAAATATTCCTTCCTGTAGAAGATTGCTATGGCACTGAAGAACTCCAGCCCAGGGAGTGCCTGCTGAATAACCATCTTTCACACAAACACTCACACATACTTACTCGCTGCAGAGCTTTAGTTGCCTAAATTTTTAGGGAGGGTTTGTGACATTGTGCTAAGGTCTTGGATGTAGCTTCGGTTTGCATTTCAGGAATGCGAGTTGAGCTGTTCAGGCTCAATCTTATTTTTTTCTTTTTGACTTGAGACTGTTAAGAATCTGACGCATTTCTTCTTGGCAAAATATTGGTTTGGAGCCCGTGAAACTTTACAGAGATCCACACGGGTAATTAAAGTAGGCATATTCCTTCATCCAGTTTCTTTTTGTGAAGTACCGGATGTTATTAGACTTCTTTCCTTTCCTTAGAAAGAGGAACATTGATGCTGAATCCTGGGGAAATCATCAAGCATGGTTTGAGGAGTACATTCTGATCAGACTCTGACAGAAACCATTGTGTGAGGGGCTCTGGCAGCTGGAGACAAGTGATTGAGCTTACTGTGGCAATGATCTGAACCAGCTGCAAGTTTTGATGAGCTCTATTTTTTATTTTTTTTTAATATGTATTCATGTCATATGCAGTAGTGTAGTAGCAAGCATTTGATTCTATACCTATGCTCATGTCCCCAGCGTTGGCTGTTCAGGCATGTTTACATATAAGCTCTGCTAGTTAGACCTTCTACTCTCCCATCTTAAGAAGCTGGCGGTGGTAGTTCATAGTGCAGTGGAAAGTAAGGAGGAAATAACTGGGAACAGAAAGCATGTATTGTTCCAGACACTGGGAAAACGGAGCTCACTCATCAGCACTCTGCAATTCAGCTCTAATCCATGAAATGCGGAGTGCCTGCTCAGGCACCCAGGGCTGAGCTGGCACTGTGTTTGTTGCACAGGAGCTCTGGAGGCGTGCAAATCCACGTGCTGAAATGGGTCACATTTCAGACTCCACTCTCACAGCTACTTTGGCTGCTAGGGCTGTATAATGACCCTCTTACACTGCAAATGTTTATCTCTGCTCTCAGAAATGAGAACCTGAAAACTGAAAGGGTGGAATGGTGAACCGACAGTTTACCTTGGTGACCTCCCCTCCAAGGTGGTTGCTATTGCCTCTTGGCAGTCCTCTCACCTGCGTTTTGCCTGTGCAAGGATCCAGCCAATTCATAGAGAGGCGCTGAGCATTTGGAGAGGGACAACAGCATCATAACATCTGCTAGAGGGCTGATGGAGAAGGGAGGGCGAGTGCTGCTAGACCTCTCCTTCGCTGACCTCTGTGTATGGAGTTGTGCACAAACAGTATGTATTTAAACTTTGCATGGGGAAACATAGGTATCTGTTCACATACAGAGCCCAGCTTGCATCAAGTGTTGCTAGCCCCTGTCTGCGCTGCAGTATACATAGATGTTCAGGTGGGCTTGCATTGGCGGTAGGGCTCAGGAGCTTCTGGTTCTCTCATGGTGTGGCTGTTCCTCATGGGAAGTGCTGGCTGCTCAGTTCCCTGCTCTTGAGGAGCTGCTTGCTCATTGGAATTCAGGGGAAGTAGCTGAAACTTCACTTCTTTTGGAAAAGTAGGTCAGGGAAATCTGCCTGTCAGGAATGTCTGGAGGGAGAAAAGGGGATTTGATGAAGGCGATAAGAGCCCGACACAATCCACCTCCACCTGTTTTTATTGAAGAGATTTGTGGCATGAATGTAAATCATAAAGGCTTCTATAAAAATATCAGCTCCTGCTAAAGTGGCATCTGGTGACCTGAGGTGCAAGTCCAAAGTGGGACCTTTGGGTCCAACTTCTCTGTGATCTTGGGCATCTCACTTTCCCTTTCTGTACCCTGCCTTCTCATCCGAAACAAGGAGAAGTGCTGGGGGGTGTTGAGGAGGTGTGACTGAATGACCAGCAGCTCTGCCAAGTTGTGCAGTGCGATGAGAGGATGGGGTGAATCGTCCAAGCTCTAGTGATCCGTTATAGTAGCAAAAATGAAGAGATGCATAGACAGCTGTGTTTTGGCTAGCTGCTTTTTATCTGGAGACAGAGCTGGAGGGGTGGTGTGTGTGTAGAAGGATTGCTGTTGCTTGTCTTCCACTGCAGCAGTGGAAGGGAAATTTGGTCAGCCAAAGAAGTGCCGGGTCTGGTTCAGATCAGGCTCAACGGGAGCTGAGCACTGCTCCAAATGGGTCTCTTTCCTCTTACCTGAGAGATCTTCAAAGATGTGCAATTGCTGCTGCAGGACTTCTGTTGGATGAGTGCTCTGGTGGGAGGAACTTTTACCACTGCACCCTGATCTGCCTTCCCTCAGCAACTGCACATTCCAGAGCAGCCTGCAGTGGGAGCGGTTTGCAGCAAGTTGTCCTTCCTTCCCACATCCATCTTGTTTTCACGCCTGTGTGTCACGTGCTGGAGACAGAGCAGTGCCTGGCAAAGGGTCTTTGGACATACATTGCTCACAGTCTGGTACAGGCAGGCAAAGACTGGAACTTGACCATGGGCACGCTTGCATTTGCATAGGCTGTATTTGTGCATTGCTACTTGCAGGATGTACTTGCTTGAGCTTGCTATAGCAGGAAGTGAAGTGTGGACATGGACAAAGAGGGTCTTATCCTGTGCCACTGGCTGGCAGAGTGACTTGCAGCCTGCAGAAGACATGGGGAAGTGTGGCATGGTATCTCTTGTGTGTCTGAGGCTTTGCTACCTTGGAGATGGGCTTTTTAACAGCCTTCTGGACTTGCAGGGTATGGACTGACAAGTCTTGGAGGGCAACAGTGTGTCCTGCTATAAGCTTGTACTGTACCCAGGGCTCCTGTTTGACCACAGCACAGTAGAACAAAAATGCTTTATTTTTAAGAATGACTGTACTTAATAAGAGTATGTCCATAAGGCTGGACAGAGGACAAACCTTGTGAACAACAGCAGCCTCTTCTATTGTATTAGGTGGACATGTCCTTGTATTGCTGAGGGCAATCAGCATTTAGGTGGGTCTAACTTGTTTCTTCCTCTTTGCAAATGCGCATAGCTGGTAGCCAAGCAGGTGCTGAGTTTTCTAGCTGCCTCAAATATGAAAGAAATTTATTAAATGTTGCTGCTTCCAGTAGGTGCTGGTCTGCTTCCAAAATGGCAAAAGACAGTTTGCTTTATGTTAGTGAGGCAGGTCAGGTTTTCATGTACATTGATGGCTTTATACTATTCTCAGTGTATAGAATTGATTTTGTGTGGCATGAGCAAGAGTTTCTCATGCTGCCAATTCTTAGCCCAGTAACTAGTCTTTGAATATGGGAATAATATGTGCCAAGAAGACAACTTCAGTCTCTTGCTCTGCCAGTGCTTTGGGACTGAAGTCCAAATCTAGATCAAAAGCACTAAATGTGTCTTAAAATGCCAGACTCAGCTGGGGGCATAAATTTCAAGATGGAAGTGCCTCACCAGTTCATTCCATAAAGGCATGTCCCAGGGAGAGAGGTTTGCGTCAGAAAACTCACTAGGACTTATGCTAAAAAAATAGGGCCAATGAAGAAAATCTTGTTTAGACTCAACAAGATCAATGCATCTTCATGTTAATTATTTTTGGCAACATGCATTCACCTGTGACTTTTGCCAGTGCAAATGCAATGGAGCTCAGGCCTCTTTGACAGAGTTCAAGATCTGTACGCTGCTAATAGGAGTCCTCAGAGGCTTGAACGATAGTTGGATCCCTTGTCCCTTTTGGTGGTGAGAAGAAAAATATGCAAGGCATAAGAAAACGTAAGAAACATAAGAAAGTTCCTTTCCTCAAAATGGGTCAGAGCTGGAGCAACAAATGCTAATAGTAATGCTGCTGCTACTGCTAGCAGACTCCCTGGGGCTCTGCTCCACCCTTGCTTCTGGTTTCTTACATTCTGGAGCATCTCAGCTATATAGAAAAAGCTTTATGTAGCTTCTCTCAGAAGCAGACTGAAGTCAGAAATCCATCTCTGGAAAGTCCTTTACCACTTACCTATAGCATAGCTGTTGACAGCAGCATAGGCTCAGGATGGCCACCAAGGTAAAGTGTACCCAATCACATGTGAACTCCCTGCAGTCTTTCCTCCTGGAGCCCTATAAAAATTACCGGGTTATTCAGTGTATTTGTTACTAGCTTCCTTTTTTAAAACTGAGAGAGTGACTCACTTCATGTTTACTAGATTGAGAATTCACAAATAATTAATAGGCTTTTGTATGGAAATGAAAGTTCAGTTAAAATCTCCAAAGTCAGTCCCTTAAAATTGGCTCACTAAAATTACTTTGGATGTACTGGATTATAAGAACATTCATCTGAACATGTTTTGTATAGAAAGCCCAGTTAATTGGATGGAGGATTATTATTCCTGAGTAGTCAGAAACAAATAGATTTTGTTCAATGCCCTCCAAGAGACTGGAGCTAGCAGATCTTATCATATACACTCTTCCCTTTTACTTGGAGGTTCAAAGAGGAAAATCAGCTTTCAGCTTTTTCAAGCTTCCAGTTGGGTTTCTCAACTCTGCAACTTGCCAATGAACCAAAGTGTTTCATTTCTGTTTGCTTACGTTCCCCATCCTGTCTTTGCTGTCATGATTCATCTCTGATGACACAGACCATGGATGGATGGTGCCTAGAAGCCCCTTTGACACTGAATGTGAGCTGGATCACTTGGAATATGTGAAGTAATTAGGTCCAGTTGTGTGCAGGTGAAACAACACAAATTTCGGAAAAAGCTCACAAAACCACTGTGCTGAACAAGGCTGGATGAATACATGCAGAGTATTCATTTTTGACTAGAGTATGGTCAGATCAGTTTGTGCCTTGTGACAGTGCTGAAGAGTTAGTTGCTTCTAATCAGGTAAATTTTGTCCCACAGCTAAGACATGCCTTGGCCCTGTGCTACACATGCTTTGGCTGTTGTAATGTGAAGGATGGCAGGGTTGTATATATTCTTGATGAGGGCATGAATAACTTCAGTGGGGTCCAATTTTAACTGACCTGTACATGCTTCTCTAATTACATGCTGATTCCTGTAAAACTGTATTTAAATTTGCCAATGCAATTTTAGTGCCTGTTAAAAAACCTAAACTAGTGCAGGCTTGGCATATACCCTTAATCAGGTAGAAGCCATTGCACTGTGCACCCTCACGTTGGTGTTGACAAGAGAAGTTCTGGCAAGCAGTGTAGTAATTGGTACTACTGTGGAACCTAGTAAGCTCCTCTGCCTTTCCACTCAACAGCACTTCAGTGTTTTCCTCTCTGGTTGAGTAGTGATGCTCTTTAGCCTTTCTAAAGCAAAAACCTCCTCCATCAATGGCTGATGCCTTGAAAGGGAGACCTTCAGACCTTCTTCCTTCTTTCAGTGTACAAACCTGTTTTAATTCTCCCTATTCCTAGTTCAGTTCCTGGGCTGTCTTTCCCCCTTGTACAAAGCAGGGTTGGCTGCACTTCGGGTTTGTAAAGACCCATGTTGTTCTGTGTGGAATTGCTCACGACAATTGGTTATTCCCTTTAAACAAGCATCTTTAAGTGTAGGTGACATCAGAGGACCTCAGGGTGGTATTTGCTTCTGTGGACAGGACCAAACTGTACTCCTGTTCCCATAATGTGTCAATTATACTTGATACTGGAGCCAGCCCAAAATTGATCTTCCAGACAGCATTGCCAGGGTTGCAGTGGGTGAGAGGTTCACCGAAAATTGGGTGGTACTTCCCTGTATCGTGATGTAGCTCTGGGGCATGCCATGTTAACTGTGAGTGCTTGTTGGTGGGGAGCTGATGGTGCCTAGCTTTTTTATCTGCTGTAGGACACACTGGGCTGAATATGGGAATCCTGGAGATGCTGGGCTGCTGCTCTGGTGCAGGTGTTGGGAGAAAGCATGGTATATCTGCAGTGATGGATGGAAGAGTGGAACTGCTTCTCCTGTGTCAGGCTGGCCCATCCTCCCACCTGCCACTTACAATAAGGAGCAATGGTGATGCTCTGATGTAGAATCTCTGATTGATCTTTTATATCTTACACAAAGTAAGAGTAGGGCAATTGCACCCAAGGAATTGTGCTAACAAAAGACTTTCTGCTTTTGTACCTGGGTAGCAGCGCTCTTCAGCCTCCCTGAGGGAACAGCTTCTCCTGCCTCTTCTCTGTATGTGATTATCCCGAGGAAGGGATTCACCTTTCCTTTGAACTGGCAGCTTATTTATAGCTGCAAACTAAGCACCAGTAAATACAACATGCTACTAACAGGTATGCTTTGGGGGCCTTGGCTTCTCTGGGCTTGTGTTTTGTTCTTGTTTCTGCATATTGCTGTTCATGCCCTTGGCAAGTTGACTTGGTTTCATCTTTTAGATGCTTGCTTCTTGGCCCTGGGAACTGAAGATGGTGCAATCTAGCCAGGCTTCTGTTCCGCTGCTCAGGCATTAGGGTGGGTTGTCTGATGCTTTCATAGCTTTTCTATTAAGGAACTGCCAGGTATTTCTGAACTAGGTTTTTGCTTTGAGTGATACCCTATTGGTCTGTCCAGATCCTAGGCCTTTGGTTAAGTTTGCTCCCCTGATGTTATTATCTGTTGACTTTTGTCCTTTTCTTAAAAAATTGTAACTGGCTAGAATGTCACAGTCATTTGCAGTGTTATTGCCTGCCCTTCTTAACCATGTCCTCTGTTAGATAGAATCAGATTCAGAGGTGTCCCCTCATGGCTGTTTTCAAAACTTTACAGTATTACTTTGGGCTTGAACTAGCTTTTATTTCTTTTATAGGCTTCTTTTATAGTTTGATCAGTGAACCAAAAAAAGCCACATTTTTGTCTCTTCTGCTTCTGTTGGCTGATGCAGAGCTGCCTGTGGGCCGGTCCCAAGGTATGTGCACTGGCATATGTTTTTCTAACAGACTGTGTAGAAGAGCTGGGGACGACTCATTTGAGAAACAATTAAGGGCCTCGTGTATAAAATTCAGAGCTCTTAGAAAAGTAGGACACTGCATGTGAACATACAGGTTTGACTTGGCCAACACATGCCCAGATAAAGGGCATAAAGGAGTGCCTCTGTTGCACCAGGTGGCTTTGTGTACACCTATCGTGCAGGAAATCCTTCACTTCAGCCACAGATTCCCACGGGTTTATGGGAAGGATTGTACAATAAACCACCTGCCCTCCAATTCCCAAGTTCTCCAAGAGGCACAAAAATTCTCTTTAAAGTACAAAAATGTGCTCTTTAAAATGTGCTTTAAAGAGAATAAGTGGTTGGTGGGGTGTTGAATTTTTCTTATATGTTATGAATTCAAATTGTCTTAGCCAGGGTGTCTTTGGATGGCTGCATGTGCCCGGTGTGGCTGTGATACAGGATGTGGTGAGGAGGCACGCTAAGTTATTCACAGACCCTTTGCTAGACAAAATGTCTGTCACAATAGTTCCTGGCTCTGCTTGCAGCTTGCTGAGATGCTGGATGGGCACAGTGATCCCTGGAAAGAATGTCCTGTTCCGCTGGGACAGTGGCTGGAAGTGAGCAGCTCCAGGTGCATGGAGTGTCATCTGCTCAGTCTGTGTGCTGCTTGCTGGAGCCCCCAGGGCCCTGACAGCCTGTGAGTAACTGACACTGCTGAGCCCAAGCTGCAGCACCTTTGAGAGCAGGGACTGCGCCTGCCCTGCCGGGCAGCCTGGCAGCCTGCTGGGAAATCTTGTGGTGCCAGTGAGCATGAGTGACTGCAGGCAGCAGCTGCCTCCGTGCGTTGCCTGGAGAGGTCCTCAAGGAGAAACTGCCTTTGCTCTGGCCCGCTGGAGCTCAGGCTGCTCCCTGGACACAGCTCCTCTACTTTTGCAGGGCAGCCAGTCCATGCTTCTCGATGTCTGCTCCCACACAGCCTGATGTTACAGGGGTGGACCTGAGCACAAGGTGCTATTCTGTTGCTGGGTTTTTCTGGTAAATACCAAGGTACCCCTCAGCTAGGGATCTAGCGTGAGCCATAGCAACATATACAGCCTTCTCCCTTCCACTCCTGCTGCATGGGTTGTGTGGCATCTCTGCCTCAGAAAAGCACGCGTGGTTGGGTAGAAAGAGCCCAGCAGCTTTGGATTGCAGTGGTGTGACAAGATCGACATCTCTGCCAGAAGGGGCTATTTCTGAAGCTGGCTGATGAGGAGAAGCAGTGCGCACTAGAGTGTGCAGGCATCTGTGCTAAAAGGAAAGCTGCTCTGTAGCACCAGGTAAACGGCAGCTCCTTGCCATGTGGTGTGTGAGATAGCTCTGGTATGTCTGTGACAGTGATAGGTTGGAGCGGCCAACAGAGTCTTTCTAGGCAGATCTCAGAGTTTCCATTCCACCCTCTGACCTTGCTTTTGACACTGAATGCACGGAGTGATTGTTCTCTCACGATTTTAACAACTGTCCTTTCATAGGTCCCCCACTTTTCAGACAAGGGTCCTTGTGTCGTGTGGTCAGCAGAGGCCTCACTGGTCTAGATCAGTGGGTTAAGAGACCTGCATATCAGAGAGGTTAAAAACCCATTGGGAAAGTCCATGCAGAAAATTTAAGCTCACTTTTAGTCAGCCTGGATCCCTGTTGTGGTTTGACCCCAGCCACTAACTAAGCACCACAGAGCTGCTCACTCACCCCTCCTGCCCCTAAGGGGATGGGGAGGAGAATGGAACCCTCATGGGTTGAGATAAAGACAGTTTAATAGGATAACAAAGGAAGAGAATAATTATTATTACTATTATTATTATTAATTTTATTTATTTTTTTTAAAGTGATGCAATTGTTCACCATGTGTGGAAAGAAAAAAATCCCCAAAACCTGGTGACCAGTCTGTTTCTGAGCAGTGATCCCGCCTCCCAGGTAGCTTCCCCAGTTATATACGGAGCATGACGCTATATGGCAGGGAATATCTGTTTGGCCAGCCTAAGGTCAGCTGTCCTGGCTGTGCTCTCCCAGTTTCTTGTGCACTTGGCAGGGTTTGAGAAGCTGAAAAGTCCTTGACATAGTGTAGACACTGCAACTACCTAGCAACAAGTAAAACCATCAGTGTGTTATCAACATTATTCTTGTACTAAATCCAAAACACAGCACTATACCAGCTAGTTGAAAGAAAATTAAGTCCACCTCAGCCAAAACCAGGACAATCCCTTTTGCTTCTGCCCAGGAAGTAGTCCACAGAGAGCCTGGAGTGGTGGGTGAAAAGCAGTGCTTTTGGGTGCCAAATTACAAACTGTTTAAAAGGAAAAGATTTAAAGCAAAACTAGCGGGGAAAACTGTGAACAGAGACTGAATACGTCTGGGAAGACAGCACAGCGGCTTTGTTAAAATAGCAGTGTTCCAGCCTATGCAGATCCTGGGGATGATAATACTAGGCCACGATGCTTTGGTAGGGCATTTTTCTGTTGTTGACTTTTTCTAGCACAGAGCAGCATGACTAGACTGTAAAATGACATTATGAGGTGCCAGGTTTGTATCTGACTTGAATCAGACTAAATGTCAGCAGGAAAATACTTTTGTTGGAAACATGCAGTTCCCAAGAGTATTTTAGTCTTTTCTCTTAGCTTTTGAATCTGTTGGGCAACTTCATTTAGTATTTATGGAAGAGTAGGAGAGAAGTTTAAAAACCACCTCACTGGGTATAACAAGGGTGCAGGGAAGCCTCACAAGCAGCAAAATGTGTCAGTTCAAATTTCAAAGCTGCATCCCCATCAGAGCGGAGAGCTGGGCATTCTCTGCCTTGTCATTGGCACCTGTTCCTTACGTTTTGCCTTAATGTGGTTATATTGCCTACTTGGACAGGCTGGAGACTTGTGGAGCAGAACTGTCCTGTGTGAGGGAGGCATTTAGTGAAGCTTTACAGGCAGGCATAAAGCTGTGATAAAACAGTAGCAGCCTGGCTGGTAGCTGTGCTGGGTCCAGCGCTGTGCCAGTGCCATCAGAGATGGAGCAGCTCTTCCCTGGAGTGGCTTGGCTCAGAAAGAAGGGGTTTAATAGCACAAAGGAAGGCTGGATGTGGAGAAGGACGTAGCTTGCCTCAATGAGCAGTGGTACCTGCCTTAACTCTCTGTATTGGTAGGTTCAGTCCCTGCTAATTCATACTCTATATTGAATTCTGTCTGGAGAGAGGAGACTTGCTAGGAGGGAGGGGCAGGAATAGCCCCGCCAGTGCTGACAGGCTGTGGTGGTTCCTGTTGCCCAGGTTCTGTGCTGGCTGCACACACAGGCAGCGCTCATCCTGCATGGGAGTTTGTGGTGCTGGGTAGGCCTGGTGCCACAGTAGCAGCTGCTCTTTCCTCCCACAGTGGGACTAGCCACACTGGCAGGGATGACCCCTGCAATCAGGGTAGGAAGGATGCATATCTTGTGCATGATTTGCTCTCCAGGCTTGCAAAGCATGTGGGAGCTCTCAGTCCACAGTAGGGATGGGTCAGGAGGTGGCATGTCTCAGGAGGAAGCAGTCCTCAGGTCACAAGGTGGCATTCAAGTTATATATTGACTTTAGCTGTCTGTCTGCTGTGTACAGTGTCCCACACTGAGCCATACTGGAAATGATTGTAACAGCAAGCATTTGTGTAATAGATACAAGTCCTCAATTCAAACACCTAGTACACTAGAGCGGTCCACTTCTTTTCAAGGCTGCATGTATTGCTGAGTCCAAAACTGGAGCTGTCTGTTGCTGTGGAGCATGCAAAGGACAGTTGCACTTAGAGAAATCTGCCTGGGAATAGGAAAGGAGCATTTCATCATATAGGCTTATCTTCGACTTGCCTCCACTATGGCATTTGCATTGGTCTGAGAAAGCAGCATCTGTCTTGTTTAGAAGCAATTGGCATGGAGAGATGCTGGCGTACACTTGCCCATGTGACAAGGCACGTCCAAACCGCAGAGGACAGCTCAGCAGCCTCAAGAAGGAAAGCACACGTGATCTGGAGAAGTTGGCTGGAGGCCTGACCAGTGGGAATCCCAGGCGGCTTTGCTGGGTTGAGAGTGTCACTGCTGCCTGTGCTTAGTGGGGACCCTGCTGGAGAACAGGGAGTGCAGCCTGATTTGGTGTATGCCCTTGGCCAAGCATTTGTGTGAGCGCGCTTTTTTTCCATTGCAATCAGGCCTGCTCTGTTCTGATTTGGGATGCCACGACCTCTGCAATGGCACTGAAGAAGCTATGCATCCTCATGCCTCTGCTTCATTGCCCTGCTGCTTGGAACAGCCCACCCTTCCTCATTATGTCATGGGCAGCAAACAAGCAGAGGGATCTTTATGTTAACTCTTGTCCTGAACAGCCATTCTTTCATTAGAAACACAGTGTTATGAGTGGTTCAGATATTCTTCCATGTGCGCTGTCTGCATGTTAACATTTTGGCAGTATGAAAGCAGCTGAAAGCCTGTAGTAGAGTAGATGTAGCCTTTTTTTTTTGGGGGGGGGGGGGGGGTTGGGGGGGGGGGAGGGAAGTACTGTGCACCCTGAGTACAGCACTGCTGCTGGTCTATCTGCCTCTTTTCATGTGACTCCCTGTGTTTAGGGCTGGTGTACCCTCACTCATGCATCTTGGCTGATCTCTTTTAACAAGGATGTTTCAAAAGCATAACCTGTTAAAACCCTGTGAGGGAAACATAGTGGCAGGTCCAAGAACAGTTTTGGCTACAGTTTGGCTACAGCTATCAGATACTAGTTTTGAAAGCCCTGGGGAAGAAAACGATTTTGCACATCATGTCAGATATTTAGAAAGATTTTTATATTCTCCTAGATAAATCCAACAGATGTTTTCTGTAACACTGAGTGAATCCTATGTCTTCCAGAGATCAGTTAATCCATTGCCTGGCTGTGCTCAATCCTCCCTCACACCTGACTGCTTTCACATAGGTAGCAAGCAACTTGGATAGCTATTGCTGGTGATCACTAGTAGCTACTGATGCTGGCTGAGACATGGACACAGTCTGTTGATGTTCTTATCCCTTTCCTGAGCCTCCTTATCTCGTAGGTACATTTGACCCAGCCTGGTACATCTGCTGTGCTTTGTCCTAACTGTTGTATCTCTTTGGGGTGTGACCTGCTCTTTCCTGTGCATCTGTTGTGACTGTGCTGTCTCAGTGGTATTGTGATACTATGAAATATATATATGAACGCAGAGGAGTGCTAAGAGCTTGTGATGGGAGCGCACGCTGCTCCCAAAAGGCCTCTGGGTGGCAGTCAGAGCTCCTAGGCAGACCCATGCGTGGTCCCTGCAGTGGGAAAACTGCTTCTGAGTGTGTTTAATAGAGCAGCTGGGTGCAGCAAGCTCAAGGGCAAGTCACTGACCAAACCAGAGCTGAGATAATCTGCCCGGAGATTGAAGAGTTAGGCACTCTTCCAAGGGCTGATTGGACTAGGGCATTCCTGATAAATGTTTATACGCGGTGAGATGGTGATGTTTTATGCAATTAAGAATGGACTGCCCAGTCAGATGAGAACAGTAGGGGCTTTTGGAGCGGGCTTTCTCTCCAGTGAGGATAGGAAAAAAAGGTGCTCCAATTCAATACAGTGGTGCTGAGGTTCCATTTAATGTGCTGCACTGGCAGGTCCTGAACTGGCCTCTTTGAAAAGAGGCTGCAGTCTGTCTTGAATGGCCATCCCAGAGGGCATGTGCTAGGCAGGACACAAGGCTGTGAGGAGGACTCTGGGCAGCTGCAGGCAGCCAGCCATGAAGGCAAGGAAAGGTGGACGTATCTGTTTGCAGGACACTGTTTTCTTCCCTTTGCCTCCCATTAGTCCTGACTGAGGATGCCATTTTGCTCTTGGTAATATATACGCTGCCACCACTGGCATTTTTTGCTGTTCCCAGCATACCGTTGTCCTCTGTCCTCCTCCTGTGTAGTGTGGCCAACTTGCTGCTGTGAGGAGAAGGAACTCCTTCTCAGCATGGGCTTTATGTTCCTTTGCTGATTCAACCCTCAGAGGCAAAAGGAAGAAGAGTGTCAGCTGGTCCTCCAGAAGGTCTGAGCTTTGGCCCTGGGTTTGATCTGTCTAGAGGCACTTGGAAGGAGTTGGGATGATGGAGGGGACCAAGAATAGTCACATGGGGAAACAGGCTGGATTTCCTAAGGCAGGCAGAGCCATAAGCTATTAAATGCTTTACAGGAAAGGAAGGGACATAGCAACCTGGGGAGTTTTGTCCTCCTGTCTCTCATGCACTGGGATTTCCTTTGAGACAATCACCTGGCAATTGGGATGAATCAAACCTACTGCAATTTGCAGTAAAAGAAGTTTGCTCTGTATCCAGCAGCAGGGCAGACGTGCTACTGGTAGCAAGCTGCTGTCAGCCAGGATGCTGGGGAGCCAAAATGCCTCTCTCATGGCAAGAGGTTGCTGGTTAGCACCAGGGCTGTTGTGCTGCACACCACCTTGCATAGCTCAGCTGGGAGACCTGATACACAGCAGTCGTGTGGTGGTCCTGGCCATAGCTCTTTCCTTGAGGATCCCAGGAGGGGGCTGTCATGGCCTTGCCTTTGGCCTTTGCGTCCTATTGTGTTACACCACTTCACTGCAGCTTGATTTGCCCTTCCCAGGCTGCAGCAGTTGCATTTGCTGGAGGGCAGAGAGGCAAGAGTGTGCTAGTGAGGCTTGCGTGCTTTGTCACACTTTCCCTTGGGGAGGCTCTCAAAGCAGGCTGACGTCAGCCTTCATCCAAGTTCATCTTAAAGCATGTAGTTGGCCCACCTACCCATCCTGATGCCTGAGCTGCAGAGCCTGATGAAGATCTTGCTGCTGTCCCAGTTCATTGCTCCTGTTTTCTGGCAACAGGGACTTGGTTTCTGGAAGTGGAGTAGGTCTCTCCTCCCCTCTGTGTGCATCAGTGGTGTCTCATGCATACATATCGCTTATGGCTGAGGGAGTATCTTACCTTCAGAGAGCTGTGGTTGAGAGCGCATTCCGGGCAGTACCTCACTGCTCACACCCCGTTTGTGTGCTCTTTCCTGCTTTGGCCACTTTCAGAGGTGAGCTGTAGGGCTGGACACCCCCCTGGTCAGAGCGGGTAAAGCTGCTTTTACAAACTGCTCTGAGACTCGGCAGTGTGCATGGCGAGCTGCAGGGCATCCCCATGGCCCGGGGTGTCTGGTCCTGGCTGGCCGCCTTCTGCCCTCTAGTGGGATGCTTTGCAGGAAACAGGTGCTGCACAGCAATTGAGCAGGGGATGCATGAGTGTCCCGTGCCTCGTGAGCCCCACTGAAAATCTGGTATTTGTCCAGAAGCCCAGTCTCAGAGGTGGATATCACCTTGAAAGGCAAACTTGAGTTGTCAAAGTCAGGAAGAATACTGAGGAGCTGCGAAACTGCTGGTATTGAAAGCTTAGCCCACGACCGTGCATCTAATAAGGATGGTAGTGTTGACAAGAATGTATGGAGGGTCAGTGCTGGGAAAGGTGGATGTACTCTAACATTTGTAGGTGGCATGGGAGCTACAGGCAAAACCCAGGAGGCCTGGCTGCTGCCACTTCAAGAAATCAGTGCAAATGTTCAGAAGAATAATCCTGCCCAGAGAATGAGCTGCCACTGACCAGTGGTCAGTAAGCAAAACACTGAACAGCCCAGGATGCTAACAGAAAAAATGTACCATGTCTGCTCAAAAGGAGTGTGAAGTATGCTATTAAGGTTTTATATCTCATTAGTGGCCAGGTGTATCATTCAAAGAGCCCTCATTGCTGCCTCACTTTCCTTTCTAGCCTTCACCTTCCATGTATGATCCTTGTAGAAGTGCTCCTTGGCACCTGTGCCTCCTCAATGCCTGTGTCCTGTGCAAAAAGAGAAGTCTGAGGTTCCTTGTTTACACAGAGCTCAGGCTGCTTCACTGCCAGGCATCTTTGCCAGGTTGTGGATAAGTTTTGGATAGTTGTGCAGCTCCCGTTTTACAGGGTGCTTCTAAAGCTGCTGCTCCCCTCACTGTGTATGGTGGACCCCCAAATCTTTTTGCTGAGACTGTAGGTAGGTCAAAATTGTTTCCTCTCCTTACTAGTTGCTCTCTGGCTTATGGGCAAAGCACAGGCTCAAACCTGCTCCTCCTGTACTGTGCACAGATGTATTTTCATCCTGTTTTACTTCCCTCTCTACCGGCCTTAGGAGCTGTACCTCTTGTTTGTATTCCCCTGGCATCAGGGGCTTTAGAGATGTGTGGCATTCACTGAAACATTGGTCTTGAAATGCAACAGTAAAACTAGCCACTGTGCATGTCATCTTGTGAGCAGCAGTCACCTGTTGGGACAGGAGGTTGTATGAATTTGCAAGCAACAGCTAGAGCCAGTGCTTTTTTGCTGGCACTGAATTTCAGAAAATACATCTGTTACAGGAGCTTTGCTTCTTCAAGATGAACTCGGAGGCCAGGTTGGTGACAGTGCTTCATCAGACTTCAGAGCAAAACCTCCAAATTCGTCATTTAACTAGAGAAGAAGGAAACAGCTGGGAAACTGCAACCTGGAGCAGAAAAAAAAAAAAAAGGCTGAACAACCCCAACTCTCTCAGCCTGTCTTCACAGGAGAGGTGCTCCAGCCCTCTGATCAGCTTTGTGGCCCTTCTCTGGACTCGCTCCAACAGCTCCATGTCTTTCTTGTACTGGGGACCCCAGAACTGGAAGCAGTACTCCAGGTGGAGTCTCATGAGAGTGGAGTACACAGGAAGAATCACCTCCCTTGACCTGCTGGTCACACTGGTTTTGATGCAGCCCAAGATACAGTTGGCCTTCTAGGTTGCAAGTGCACATTGGTGGTTCATGTTGAGCTTCTTGTCCACCAACACCCCCAGGTCCTTCTCCTAAAGGCTGCTCTCAATCCATTCTCCGCCCATCCTGTAGTTGTGCTTGGGATTGCCCCGACCCATGTGCAAGACCTTGCACTTGGCCTTGTTGAACTTCATGAAGTTTGCATAGGCCCACCTCTGAAGCCTGTCAAGGTCCCTCTGGATCAGCAAACTTGCTGAGGGTGCACTCAATCCCACTGTCCATGTTATCAACAAAGACGTTAAACAGCACCAATTCCAATACCAACCCCTGAGGAACGCCACTCGTCACTGGTCTTCAATTAGACATTGAGCTGTTGACCACGTGTCTTTGAGTGTGACCATCCAGCCAATTCCTTATCCACTGAGTGGTTCAGCCGTCGAATCCGTGTGTCTCCAATTTAGAGACAAGGATGTCACGCTGGACAGTGTCAAATGTTTTGCAGAAATCCAGGTAGATGATGTCTGTCACTCTTCCCTTGTCCACCAATGCTGTAACCATGTCATAGAAGGCACCAAATTTGTCAGGCACGATTTGCCCTTAGTGAAACCATGTTGGCTGTCACTGACCACCTCCTTATATTCCATGTGCTTTAGCATAGTTTCCAGGAGGATCCACTCCATGATCTTGCTGAACGCGGAGGTGAGACTGACCAGCCTGTAGTTCCCTGGGTCTTCCTTTTTCCCCTTTTTAAAAATGGGGGTTATGTTTCCACTTTTCCAGTCAGTGGGAACTTCACCAGACTACCACAACTTCTCAAATATGATGAAGAGTGGCTTAGCAACTTCATCCACCAGTTCCTTCAGGACCTGCAGATGCATCTCATCAGGTCCCATGGACTTGTGCACCTTCAGGTTCCTTAGATGGTCTCAAACCTGATCTTCTCCTACAGTGGGTGGTTCTTCATTCTCCCAGTCCCTGCCTTTGCCTTCTGTGACCTGGGCAGTGTGGCTAGAGCCCTTGCCAGTGAAGACTGAGGCAAAGAAGTCATTGAGTACCTCAGCCTTATCCATATCGCAGGTAACCAGGCCTCCCGTTTCCTTCCAGAGAGGGTCCACATGTTCCCTCGTCTTCCTTTTATCACTGATGTACCTGTAGAAACTTTTCTTGTTGCCCTTGATGTCCCTGGCCAGATTTAATTCTATCAGGGCTTTAGCTTTCCTAACCTGATCCCTGGCTGCTTGGACAATTTCTCTGTATTTCTCCCAGGCTACCTGTCTTTGCTTCCACTCTCTGTAGGCTTTCTTTTTGCCTTTGAGTTTGTCCAGGAGCTCCCTGTTCATCCATGCAGGTCTCTTGGTGGTTTTGCCCAGTTTCCTCTTTGTTGGGATGCATTGCTCCTGAGCTTGGAGGAGGTGATCCTTGAATACTAGCTAGCTTTCTTGGGCCCCTCTTCCCTCCAGGGCTTTGTCCCATGGTACTCTACCAAGCAGATCCCTGAAAAGGCCAAAGTCTGCTCTCCTGAAGTCCAGGGTAGGGAGCTTGCAGTGTGCCCTCTCTGCTGCCCTAAGGATCTTGAACTCCACCATTTCATGGTCACTGAAGCCAAGGCTGCCCTTGAGCTTCACATTCCCCACCAGCCCCTCCTTGTTGAGAACAAGGTCCAGCGTGGCACCTCTCCTTGTTGGTTCTTCTGTCACTTGTAGAAGGAAGTTATCATCAACACATTCCAGGAACCTCCTGGATTGCTTATGCCTTACTGTCTTGTCTCTCCAACAGATATCGGGTTGTTTTAGGTCCCCCATGAAGACCAGGGCTTGTGAATGTGAGGCTGCACCGATCTGACTATAGAGGGCCTCATCCATTCAGTCTCCCTGGTCGGGTGGCCTGTAGCAGACCCCTGCTATAGTGTCTCCTGTCCCTGCTCTCCCTTTAATCCTGACCCATAAGGTCTTGGTCAGCTCCTCATCCATCCCCAGGTGGAGCTCCATGCACTCTAGCTGGTCATTGACATAGAGGGTGACACCCCCTCCTCATCTCCCCTGCCTGTCCTTCCTAAAGAGCCTGTATCCTTCCATTCCAAGACTCTAGTCATAGGAGCCATCCCACCACATCTCCATGACGCCAGTGAGATCATAGCCTTGCAGGCGCGCGCATGTCTCCAACTCCTCTTGTTTATTCCCCATGCTACATGCATTTGTGTAGAGGCATTTAAGTTGGGCTGCTGACGAAGCTGGCTTACTGGCTGGAATTCCTTTGTGCTGCACTTCAGGTGCTGTCCTGCTGACCTGTGATCCTTGTCCAGGCTCTGGGCTTCTACTGCTGGCATTGGCATCAAACTGGTAGGATTGGGATGGATTGAGGTTCCCTTCCCTCGGCAACTTTAGTTCTGGGGTATTTTCAAAGTATGACTTCAGTGTCTGAGAACATACTCTAGAAAATTTCACCATTGAGTTTTTAATGCTGTCAGACAGTTGACTCAGTGAGTTCCTGGGTTTGTTCCTTTCTCTCTCTTCCCCCTCTCCCCGTCTTACTTTCATGTAATTGCTTGCAGTTCAGAATCCCAACTTTGAAAGTCAGTGCTTGCTTAGCTAAGGTGAGTGAGAGTGTCTGTGTGCATGTGTGTCAGTGCACACATGCGCATGCTCCTTAGCTGGGGGTGGTGCTGTCAGGATACGTATGTTTGTGTGTATGTGTGTGCTCCTTTTCATTACCATCATCTTAGCTGGGGGTGGTGGCAGTGATGGGTGTGTGAATGTGTGTATGTGTACACATACTCCTGTTTGTTACCTCCTCAGCCAACAGCAACGGTGGAGTGCATGCTCCTGCTTGGTACCAAGTTGAATAAGGAGGTAGAACAGAGTGAGTGAAAAGTAGGAGCTGCTTTATTTTGTTGCATGTTTAAAAAGCCGTGGTCAGGAAAGACGATTTTTGGCTGACTGACCATGCCAGTTAGTGATGGAAAGAAGGCAGCATTGTTGAAGATAATACAAGGAAATGGTGGGTACCTCTCACCAGTAAACAACCAGTGGTGGAGTATAGGAGTACTGGAGTTCCAGAAGTCTGTCAGACTGTCCTGTTGGAGGTCATTTTCCTTGCTGCTATCAGTGTTACACAGTCATTGTTCACCACAACTCGATATAGAGGAAGTCCTTGCAGTAGTTCAACAGCTCAAGAGCAGTTGCTACTTATTCTGTTTAATTATATGAGCAAGTAGATCCAGATTTATAACTTATTTACCAAAAAGTTCAGTGACTTGAGTGGTCAGTTCTGGGCAAGACCATGAAGTAGTTGCCATGGAATTTGGTTGAAGTGTTTGAGAGAGGCATACCATTCTGATCACTGTGGATCAATCCTGTCCTACAGAGATCTGCAGGGATTAGTGCGAGACCCACTGCTGTCCAGTACTGGCACTAAACACCTAGTGATGACACAAATCTGGGTGATGCAGGGATTGGTTAAGTAACAGGTCAAAAGAGGGTCATCAGGGACAGCCAAGCTGCTATGGTGCTCCCTTTTAAAAATTGTGTGCTCTTGTGCTACAGATTTAGACTCCAGAATATGCGTGCTAATCCCTGTAGGAGGGGTAGTGGTATTTTAGAAATCGTTTTTTTTGAGAAGGGATTGGAGTTGCAGGATACAAGCTATACCTGAGCTAGTGAGATCTTTGAGTGAGCAGAGGATGGAAGGGGGTAACCACCTTCCTGCATGTGGTATAGGAAGTACCGGGGCAGAATACAGGGTCTCCCACCATGTAAGAGAGATCTTAAAAACTGGACAGGGGTAGAAAGAGAATAAAGAAGCTTTAAAGTGCCTTATCAGGGATAAAAGAGCTGCCCAAGTGGGCAGAGCTGATCAGTATGCACATACTCTTCCCCAAGCAAAAATACCAGGTACTGACTCCTGAGTGCCTCAGTGAGGAGCATGAAGAGCTAATGAGTGGATTAGTTTGGATAAGAAGCATGTTTCTACAGGGAGAACAACTGCCAGGTAGAATTATAATCTTTAAATATCCTCAAATTAAGACTGGATATCCTTATGGAAGTTTTAATCTTTTGGGGATAACTTTTCCATGCAGGTAACTATCACAACTAGATCAGTGCTGTATGGAAAATTTGAGTAGATGTTCTGTCCTTGGCTTACACATACAAGCCTCATTCTTCTCTGTGGCTTGTCTAGGGACTAGGGACAGTCAAAGTTAGCACTAGTTAGTGATGTTAGCTAAGCTTAGCCTCTTTGCAAGCTTTTCCTTAATACATCTGGTGTAGTTGCTGTACCCCATCTTTCTGGCTAGCACTCAGTCCTGCCCTCCCTGCCCTAGAGGTGAACTCCTTGTCTTTGGCCACGCTCCCCACGTCTCACTCTTAAACTTGCCTAAGTATTTCTGGGGAGCAAGAAGCCTGCTCTAGATGATAAGATTTCTCCCTTCCTACAAGCAGATGCTCAGAGGGAAAGGGTGGACAAAGATAGGATCACTAATTGCAGTGCTGGGGTGTGTATGAGGGCTTAGGGGGCTGTAGACCTGGGCTTTGGCTGAAGGAATCCAGGCCATCTGGCAAAGAGGCGGGCAGAGCTTCCTGACTTCTGGTCTCCACCATGCCCTGCTATCCAAACGCAAAGGACAGAGCAGCAGGGTTGCAGTCACAGTCCAGCAAACCTTCTACACAAGCTAAAATCATTCTAGCAGGGAGAGCAGGGACATGGTAGGAGGTGAGTGCTTGCTAAGCCATAAACCTGTCCAACAGTACTGGCTGTCTGTCCTTCCCTTTCCAATATCATTCCATCTCTGGGCTGTTCTACACTGTTAATGTGCATTAGCCTAGCAAGAGAAGGGGATTTTTCCTTCTAAAAACAACAACAACAAAAAAGCAAGGCGGAACAGCTTTGGACCTGAGAGAGCACAGTGTGTCAGACAGAAAGGCGTTCGATAGTGGTCCATCTGTTCTCCAGGAAGAGTGGCCTAAATCTCAGGTACAGCACACTGGTATCCACAAAAGCCGTGGGTACCACTGGCTGCAGCAATGCAGACATTGAGTGTGGAGCACAGAGGCTAGCTTGCGAAGCATGAGAGTGCTGGTGTTGCTTCTTGTAAAAACGTGTCCAGCCTGCGCTCCCTGACACATACTTCCTCACAAGTAGTCTCCATGGGAGTCCTGCTGCAGGCTTCTTAGGCAGGAGGTTGGGGTGGCTGGCTGTCTCACAGACGCTGACTAATCCTTTGAGCAGCAAAAGTAGTTCTTCTCACTCAGCCTCAGGCTCCTTTATGGGTTTTTCCTGGAAGTGCCACTTACCATACTGAGTCTCCACGATTTGAGGTTGTCAGGCTGGCTCTGCTGTACAAGGATTCCTGTGGGGCTGCTGCCTCCCAGCTTCCCAAGTCAGCTCTGTGTGGTACTGTGCAAGAGAAGACCTGAGCTGTAATGTCTGCATGGGAACATTTGCCTTAACTAAGACCAGGATAAGAGTGGATTTAAGTGCTTTGGTTTATAAATAAACAGCACTGTGGCCAAGGTAGATTTAAGCAGAGCTGGCAACAGCCCTACTTGGGAAGGGATCTCTTTACCACATGGCCTGCTGTTGGACTTCCTGTTGCATGCTAATCCCTTAAGCCTGCTTTAGCTCTGTTAATTTTCCTTCTTTCCTTTTTTCCCCAATGGGCCGTCTCAGTGGCGCATGAATGCCAGTGTTCCTCAGCCAAGCTTGTGCCTGCGGCTGGGCCAAGCATCCAGGCTGCCCTCCGAGCACCGGGTACCATGTGGCAGGGCCCCAGGGATGGTGGTGCCTGAATGTGTCCCATTCTCTCTGTCTTACAGGCTCTGCAGTCTGCGCCTGAAGAAACTCACGGTGCTGAAAGAGCTGGACAAAGAGCTGAGCTCTGTGCTTATTGCTGTGAAGATTCAGGTAGGCTCCTCTCCTTGCTGCTGCCTGATGGCAGCACGCCCATCCTTGTGCCCTCTGTGAAGTGCTGGTCTGTGTGTCCCTTTGCCTTGTGCCAACCCCTTGCTTCTGTCTTGGTTAGCACCACTTGGTTGTGGAGATTTTGGCTCCCAGGCAGGTAGGAATGATGCCCCAGGGACAGCAGCAAGCTGCCTGGTGCTGGTTTGTATCAGGGATGAATTTGGTTAGGCCTCTGCACTGAGACAGAGTGCATCTTACTTCCCTGCCTGCCTCAGCCAAGGCCCTCCTCTCAAGCTCCTGTTCGGAATTTGGTGTCCCCTGTCTCACCGTTCAGATGGGCTCAGCGCTGGGTGGTTTCTGGCAGTGCCCTCCATCTGGATCCCCTCCCTGGGGAGTGAAGGGTGGGAAGGGAATGGTGCAAGGGATCAGCAGCTCTGTGCATGACTTCTGCTGACATTTGCACCCTGTGTGATCTCACTGCTGCCTCTGCTGTGCTCTCCCTTTTTCTGTGCACCCCCCCTAGGCCTGGGGCCTCTACTCTGAACCGGGGGGGGGGAGAGGATCTTTGTCACCAAGGGGAGAGGGAATTTGCCCCCATGCTGGTATGTGCAATTCTCCCCCCTTCCCTCTCTGCAGCTGGTGGTGAAGAGATGGGTCCCTGTGGGTGCAGGCACATCCTTTCTGCCTGCCAAAGGACAGCATGGAAGCAAGATGCCTCTTGAGTATGCTGTCCTCACCACAGCTCCCCTAACTCAGCTGGGATGCTGGTGTCCTTCCTTCGTTCTTGTCAGCTGGCAGAAAAGCTGCTGATCCCATTGAAAGCACTGTGGGGTGGGAGCTCAGCAGCTTTGTGCTCCCACAGAGCTCTTTGTGCAGCATACACTGGGATCTAAATCCTGGATTAGCGCTGGAAGCTGCAGTATTAGTGGAGCTCTGGGAGCCGGGGTTTGCCTTCATGGCAGACCCGATTCACTCACACAGAAAGAATTGAAAGCAAAATGTGTGAAACTTGGGGCCTGGGATGAAGACAGCAGGAGGATGCTGGGGTCCACACACTGTTTATTGGTCAGTGTCCCACTTTGCTGGCCTTTCATCACTGTGTGTATGGTGCCATTCAGGAGAGCTGAAAGCACTGGGCTTTCAGCCCTGATACCCCTGATACTTGTGCCCCTTTGTTGCAGGCTTTAGCAAGGGAACAACCTGGGCAGGAGAGAGCTGCCTGGCCCCTGGAAATGCAGGAGCAGTCAAAGCTGGGCCCCAGATGCCAGCAGCACAGGACTTGGGGGGCTGGGAGACAACTGGGGGCTGTGGGTCCCGCCTAGCTAGGAGGGCTAGGCTGGTCCCTCCTTTTATCTCCTGCATTGTCTGCCCAAGCTATCTGTGCTTCTCTGGACTGGGGAGCCTTGGGCTCCCGTGCAGCCCCCCTTATGCTGGGGCTGTCATGTGCTGAGCACGTATGTCCTCAGCTGCCCCCTCTCTCATGCACTGCAAATGTCAGACCATGGAAGAGGCTGCACGGTGGGACTCCAGCTTTTTCAAACAGATCACCCCCGTCCCCACCACAGGCCCAACTTGCACCCTGTTGGCAAGAGAAACTAACAGGCCTCAGCGGTGACTGTTTGAGGCCACAGGGGCTCTTCACTGCAGGGCTCCTTTCCCTGCCAGGGAATGGAGTCTGCATTCAGGGTCTTAGTCTAAACATGGTCACCTCCTCTCTGTGTGGCCACATACCTGTGGCTGCATGCTGATGTAGGCTCCCTGCAAAGCTGAAGAAAACTGAAGGAGAATGTTTCTGCCCACATGACCCTGTGGCTCAACACTCAATGTGGGAGTGAGGTGGACTTGTGTGCCTCCCCAGGCTGCTTCCACCTGCCTGACCAGCCGCCTTGGCAGGGTTGGGGGCTGCTGAGCCTTCCTGGAAGGCAGATGGAATCTGTAGGCAGCTTCAGCACAGCCTGCCTACAGAATGGCCTCAGATGGATCCATCCCTCCTGCTCCTCTCCTAGGTAACAGATGAGTCATGCTAGCAAAAAGCTGTTTGAAGGCTGCCCAGCGAGTGTTGCCATCTCCATCTTTTGGATGGAAACAGATGATGCCTGTAATTTGTGGAGGACTTGCAAGTTTCCAAGGGGGCAGCTGGGGACTACTGGAAAGGGGAGCTATATTTTCTCCCATTTCAGCAGTAGCTCTGTTGGGTTGAGGAAGTTGCCTGTCAGGAAGTTGCTGCTCTGAAAGGCAGATTGCATGGAAACAAAGCTCTGACCCTGCCCGACTGGGGCCAGCACCAAGACAACAGCCCCAGCACTGGAAACAGTCTGGTCAATGAATGTACATGACCCAAAGTATAGTTTAAGCCTGTCTAGAATATCTGATCTCCTTCTCGCAGTGATCATGCCCTTCTGGTCTTGAAAGACAATTTCCAAGTGTGGCATGTGCTGTTATCTGTTCCTTCATCTGAAAAGACCTCTGTCAAAGGACTAAGGGAACTTTCTATGTCTACAGAACTTACCCATTTCCCAAAGGTGATTTGAATATTTAATGTTCAGTGGCTTCCAGTGAGATAAAGTGTGAACTACTGTGAAAAAGGGGACTTGCTCTCATATTACTTGAGTGGTTTTTAAACTTTTATCCCTCATTATTTGTTTTAACAGACTGGAGATGTCATAGAGCATTTCCTTCTGTGTATTGTTCAGCATGGCATTAAGAGATTGAGATGTGCCTGGCTCAGCTGCATAAAGGTGCAGGTATCTATCCTGGCATTGTAACTGATTATGGTGTGAAGGGCCACTTGGTGCTGCCTCTCAGCAGAGAGACAATAATTCAGAAACACCCAGTCTTGAGCCGTGAATAGGGGAAACAATCAAAGAAAGAAGAAAACAAGCCCCAGCACTCCAAGAACTTTCAACTCCTGTGACAAGTGCTGTGGGAGGGATACAGTTCCTCCTGCAGCTGCTTCCAGGATGTGGCTGGTGACTCAGGATCAACCCTTGGTGCTGCTGTAGAGGGATGATGCTGACAGCCCCTACATAGCGGACCAGAATGTGTGCTACAAAATAGGCCAGGCTGAGAAGCTTGTTTGGCTCTGCCAGGCCTGCCTGCTGCCACAGCCCTGCTCCCTGCAGGAACTTGTATTTTTTACTCCTCCTTCCTATGCATGGAAGGTACTTGCAGAGTTTTCTGTTTACACAACACTCATGCTTTGTTTCTAATCTTTTTGCAACCACTAGTAGGGTTTTCCACTCCTACCTGAGCAATTCCAGCTACCCCCTAAATAACTAAATTTGCTGATGATATTTAATGGGCTATTCTCTCCCAAAATGCACCTTTAGACTGAATTCTGGGTAGTGCTTTGCTGTCTGCCTTGGCCTGCTCTCCCGTACTATGTTAGTTCTCCCTCCTTTTCCAGGTTTGG
This sequence comes from Balearica regulorum gibbericeps, assembly GCF_011004875.1. NCBI lineage: Eukaryota > Metazoa > Chordata > Aves > Gruiformes > Gruidae > Balearica > Balearica regulorum. Next base: position 113,234,833 of record NC_046186.1, read on the forward strand.
TGTGCACTTCTAGCCTCCACACTGTGTTTTAAACAAGACCTATCAGGACAGATTTATACCTGAAATTTGGGATTGTACCTTGCAAACCAGGCCTGGGCATCACGTGCCTGTGTATAGTAGTGAAAGCTCCTGTATGTTTTCAGTCTATTAGGTAGTGAAGATCCATGACCACAACCTCTCTCTATTGCTTTTCACTTCCTTGACAGTCTTTGTCATCTGTGATCTTCGCTGTAACAGTCTGTTATTAAGTTTTCCTGTAGTACTGATGGTGATGCTTAACTGTTCTGCTCAGAAATTGGTCTTGCCTGACATTACTTGAATTGCAGAACAGCTGAACTACATCAGGTGCTCAAGGTCATGTCCAGTTGAGATTTGAATTTCTCAAGGGATGGAGAATCCTCAGTCTTCCTGTGTCCTGTCCTAAGGTTTGACTGCACTCATAGAGAAAAAAAATCCCAGCATCTAATGGTAATTTCATATGTTCCAGCTTATCTGCTGCCTCTGACTCTGTCCCTGTGCACTTCTGAGAGGAGTTCAGTTCTGTCTTCTCTGCACCCTCCTTGCTAAGTGTCTGTAGGCAACACTAAAGTATCCCTTCACCTTCTCTTTTTCCAGCTGAACAAACCCAGCTTACTTGGCCTCTCCTAGTATGCTTTGTGCTCCAGCCCCTGACCATCCTGATGTCTTCTGCTGGACTTGCTCCAGTCTGTCAATGTCTGTCTCGTACTGGGGAGCCCAAACTGGCTCTGGAATCCAGTTGTGGTGTCGCCCATGCTGAATAGAGGGGAAGAATCCCTTTTCTCTGCCTGCACATTTGCTGAGGCTGAGATTGGTGTCATTGCTGCAACAGAACATGCTGCTGATGTAGGGGTACCCAGGATCCCCCCCTGTCCCTTTCTGCAGTTTGTCATGCTGCCTGGGGTTCTTCCCAGGCAGCAAATTCATGGGATGTCCTACAGAAGGACTTTGCTTTTGCCTTTATTGAACCTCATGAGGTTTGTGTTGGCCTTACTAGAAATCCCAAATTGTTCTTAACTCCCTGTTGCTGATAGGCAGATAGTAGCCTCCAGGTGCTAGTTTCTAATCAGTTTAACTGGAGCAATGCTAGTTTGTGCTGGGTCGTGATTTGCTCCTGAAGGTGATCAGTGTTTCCCACTGGATATGTGAGTGCCATCCATTTCATGAAACCTAGCCTACCTTGCAGGCTGAACTTGGGCTTTAGGTAGTGGCTTTACCTTGCTGAGAGGACCGTACCTCATGCATTTGCAGAAAATGTCTAGCCCCATGTCCTGAGTGCTATACTCCATGATGCCCTGGGAGCTGGTCCTCTGGCTGAGCTTAGACATTATAATCTCTCTCCCTTTGTGTGACCCCATCGGCCAGGTATCTCCTAGGGCTTGAGCTCAGCCAGGACACAGCCTGCCAGGTCATTGCACCCATGAATAACTGGTCTGGACCTAAAAACTGCTGCTGCTTAGGGGTCTTTGAGCTCTGCTGCTGCTCCCTTCTGCTTGCATTGTGATAATGAACCAGCCTTTGTCCCAGTCCTTGCAATGCCACATGGACGAGCACTGGCATTGCATTGAAGGTCAGAGCCTTGGATTGGAGCTGGGTGTGTAACTTTCATACTGGTAAATGACAGTAACACACAGGACTGAAATGTTTATGAAACTTTCACTCACTGGACATGCCACCCAAGCTGTAACTTGATCCCCAGAAATAGTAACTTCAAGAGGAATAATTGCACCCATATGTGTGTTTTGATGAAAGAACAAATCTTTGGTGGATAATCTCTCTGCAACAAACAGCAAATGGTAAATGTACTAAAGCAAATTGTCACTGTCAGAGTGACCACCTATCATCTCTTATTAAAGAAGAGTTCAGGAAGGAGGAGTCAGTGCGTTTTTGGCCAGGAAAGATCACAGATGGTGAAGGGGATGAGCTCCACCTCTTCAGTTTTAGGAAGACCTTTCACAGGAAAACCTCGCTCCTGGCACAGTCGCTGGGAACAGTGTTGCAGGCAGCTCAGACTGGGCCTCTTGAAAACTAAGGAGGGTTTCGCTAGAGCTTCTTTGCTCGGGTGTCTCTGAGAACCGTAATGCTACATCACTGCAAAATGTGGAGGCCTTTCTTGCCTCCCCTCTGTAGGTTGTTTGGGGTTTTTTTTTCCCCTTCCTAGCATGGGTAACACCGGCAACGGAGGTGCAAGAAAGGCCTTACATCAGCGCCACCCAGGCGTGCTGGACCCTGCTGAAGTTCCCATCAGCAAGCTTCCTTGGTGCTCACTGGATGCTGAAATACGCCTGTGCCCATTGCCATTCTGTTTGATTGCAGAGGGGATGTAGCTGTAGTTTCCTTTATGGTGCCACCTGCATGGTCCTGTCATGACTTGGGCTGCTGTCCCATTTGCAGTGGAGATGAAGAGCTAGGGGCTCTGACCTCACCTACCTTTAGCCAAATCTAGGATTCATCTAAGTTGCTGAAGGGTCTCTGGCCATGGCATCTGTCAGGATCAAGCTGGGAAAGGTGTGGGGATGCAATGAGGTCCTGACAAGGAGCAACACAGATGAGGTGGGACCCGGTTCCTCTGGATTGCTGTGCCTATTTGGTTAGCTTTGACCCATCTGCCCACAGTTTAAATTAAGGAGTGCTCACAAAAGGAATGATAACTGATTTGCAAGAACAGCAGTACTGGCCTATCTTGTTGCCTCCCTAAATCAATGTCTCAGCTTGCTGGCCCATTCACAGGGAGGCAGGAGAGAGTGAGGAAGCACCATGGGCTATTTTATGCTTGGACCTGGTCCCACAGCCCTGCAGGGACACAGATACTGGGTATGGGCCTTCTGGGGGGGTCTGTGAGTTGTGCCACCCTGGGACCAAGAGAGCCTGGTGCATGCAGGTAGCATCCCAGGTCATTCAGTGTCTGTCAGCAGCCAAGCCATGGAGATAGTAAAGATAGGACAGAAGTAAAGGAGAGAAATGGAGTGGGCATGTGGTTAGAGTGCCTCTCTTACTGCCCTCCTGGGGCAAAAAACCATTTGTATATGTGGAGAGATACGGACTGTTGCCCAAGGAAAAGACTAGAAGTTTTCTGAGACACAAGCTGGGCAAGCGGGACACCCCTGTTCCCCTGGACGATCCTGCCTTGGTCCCAGCAGAGCCATCCTGACAGCCATGCTTGGGCAGTGGTCGACACTGGATCCATCTCCTGTGAGGTGGACATGTGCTCCAGGACCTGTTCCTTTCCTGGCTAGGCAGTGTGTTAGGACTCTTTCCTTGCCCTGCTGGTGCCGTATGCATGGCTCCCTCTGGCTCTAGCAGTGTTCCCCTCCACGGCGTCCAGTGGGCCCCAGGTGCAAGGAGCCGGATTAAGCAGAGCAGGCTTGGGGAAAGCAAATGCTCCCTGGCAGGTGGGTAAGGAGAGGGGGCTGTTGGCAGCTCAGGAGAAACTGCAGGATTTTGCGAAGCATTGATTGATGTGTGTAAGGTGGATCTGTGAGGTGGAACAGAACAGAGTTAAGGCACTGGCTCTTTCCTTGTGGACTGTGAACACCAGTGACTTGTATGTGTGGTGCAGTGGAGTCTGTGGCCAAGACGCTCCAGCTTAGCTATGTGCATCTACCAATCTTCTTGTAGGGTTCAAAGCGAGTTTTGAGATCAAATGAATACGTCCTCCCGCCTGGCGGCCTGATGGAGACTGAGCTGGAGCTGACCTTCTCGCTGCAGGTACCTTGTGTTGCCTGGTCCCCTGGGCTCCCTGGTGCTCCCCTCATCTGGCATTTCTCAGCAAGCATGGCTTTGGGGGCTCAGTGTGAAGGGGGCAGCCTCTGAGGAGGGGCCTGCTGTGGTTGCCCATGCTCAGATCATAACAGCACAGATTCCTGCTGCTGGCCAGCTGCTCCGTTGCTCCAGGGGTTGTTTTTCTGGGCAATGTGGATTTGGAGGATGATGCGGAGTGCAGGTGGCCTTTGAGGGGCACCTCAAAGCTCAGCAGGTCCGATCCTGCTGTACGTCAGCACTGAGGAAGAGTTTTCTATCCGTGTGTCATGCTGAGCCCTGCCCTCATGCTGCCCTCTTCCCTGTGCTTCCCTTCCCTAGTACCCACACTTCCTCAAGAGAGATGGCAACAAGCTGCAGATCATGCTGCAGCGGAGGAAGAGATACAAGAACCGCACGATCCTGGGCTACAAGACCCTTGCAGTGGGCATCATTAACATGGCTGAGGTACAGGGTGCTGGGAACAGAGGGGAGCTTCGCATGGCCTCCCCGTGCCAGTGCTGGGAAGGGAGCTGGGCTGGCTGGCAGGCGCTCAGTGCTGTGAGTGCTCTGGCTTGTTGGCTGACTATAATACAGAGGGGGTTGCTTGCCAGCTGCCATTGTGTCACCACGGCAGGGGTCTTGTCTGTCTGCCTAGGTGATGCAGCACCCGACGGATGGCGGGCAGCTTCTGGGCCTCCACAGCAACATGAAGGACGTGAACATCCGAGTGGCTGAAATCAGCATCTACTCTTTGTCCAGTCAGCCCATTGACCATGAGGACGGGAACGTCCCCTCAGGTCCTAAAATCAAAGCTTCAGGTGTGTTAGCGCTCATCACAGACCTGAAGGCAAGCCTTTGGGACAGGACATGGGTAATGGAGTGCGTCCCCATGTTTCTGCCAGAGATACCGATCATTTCACAGCATCATGCTTAGCTGTGGCATCTGCACTGTCTGCTTTCAGATCGCTCCCCAGACATTGACAACTACTCTGAAGAAGAGGATGACAGCTTCTCCTCAGAGCAGGAAGCCAGTGATGATGCTGTGCAGGGTCAGGTAAGGAAGGCCTGGCAGGATGGCTTATGTCCTGGTCCCATTTCTGGGGCAAGAGTCATGGATTGAGGGTCTTGATCACCCTGAGTCCTCTCATCTCCCTTGTAAACATTGATCATGGTTTCAGAGGGCAGAGAGCCACAGTACCTGACAGCAGGAAGAACTGTGGACTGCTGTCAAGTCCATGGTGGGGCAAGGGACTTTGAAGAGCCATAGATCTCGCCCACGTGTCCTTGGAGCTGTCTGGTCTACAGCATAAACCCCTGCTGAGACACCTCCACCTTGCACCACAGTTCTCTCCTGTCTCCCTGTGATAATGGGCCAGAAGCTGCCCTCTCTCTGAGAGAGAACAAAGCTTTTAGGAAGAAGTACAGTCTGGGTCTGAAAATGAGCAGAGGCAGCAGACCCATCCCAGCACTGTGGTGAGCTGTGCCACTGCTGTTTGCTGTCTTCTTGTTGTGGTGCCTACACTCGAGGTCAAAAAAAGACTTGTGGTAGCATGCTGATCAAGCACAGGGACAAACCCCTGTTCAGGGTCCTCCACATTACCTGTCCCATCATGCTGGGTTAACACATCAGGGCCCCATGTCCCTGGGAGCTGTGTGTATTGTTAAGGCTGATCCCTGGAAGAACACTTTTTGTAAGCTCAGGTGCTGTGCTCTCTGAGCTAGCCCTGGAGAGCAGGAGGGCAACACATGGGTCACAGGGAGGCTGGTGAGAGAAGAGTTTTAGGTTGTAACAAGGACTGTTGCAGAAAGCTGCTGTCTCTCCTTTGAATCTTGCTGGTGCATGTCCACCTGGTGGGGCCTTAGAGCAAAGGTGCTGGGGAAGAAGGTCTATGGGGGGACAGTGCTAAGGAGGGAGAAGGAGCTGCATGGAGAGAGGTGGGAGAAGCGAGAACCAAGACTCTGGGAGCAGAGTGGACCAAAGCTTTTCAAAATGGGGGACAAGTGTGGGGCAGGGCAACTTCTAGGAGATGCTGCTCCCTGCAGGACTGTTGCAGAAAGCTGTTGCTCTGATGTGCTGTGACATTTTGTCTGCAGGATCTGTTTGATGAAGAAGATGACTTGAGGAAAACCAAGAAGGCTAGGAGGAAAATGATCCGAACCACATCAATGACCAGAGTAACATCAGCATTTACAACGTGATCAAAGGGATGGAAGAGATTCACTTCCTCCCCTCCCTGCAGGGAGTGAGGGGGGTTTGGGAGGGATGCCGGCAGTGGTGCAGAGCAGGAGAGAGAGCACTTGGCTCTGAGAAGAAGGGGCAGACCTCTTGTCATTAATGAGTTGGCTTGCTGCTCAGAGCTGTACCCCAGCTAATGGTCTGTACTGTGTTTAGCCTGGCTTCACATCAATGACGATCTGTGTGCAACAGTTTTGACTTGCTGCTGTGACACGGTCTCTTCTCTTTCCCTCCCTGAAGAAGGGGAAGGTTGGTGCAAGGAAACGTGAACCACAAGTAGCTCCTCTGCCTATCAGCAGAAGGGGGAGCTGCCCTGCCAGCCCCCTGCTCTCCAAGCATCTCCTTGTCCCCAACTGTTTCAGCCCTGCAGATCCCTGGACACCCTCTTCCTGAGTTTGTTCCCTGTCTTTTCTTGCTTGAAGGCAGCATTTCTCAACCAGATGGTACGGGGAGAAAGGGGATTTAAATGGAGAGAAAGTGCTATTCCAGCCTGTAACAGAGACAGTCTGAGTCCTTGCACCCTCCCTCATGCCCAGATACAGTGGCTTCTTGCAGAATACAGATTTAGTCCAAATCCTACAGCAAATTTAAAGAGCAAGGGAGGTCATAGCTGACCTTGAGCCTGTGGACCCAGAAGGGAGCGGGCAGCTGTTAAAGAGAGCAACTGTGGCCTGTACATTAGTCATCTTGGAATGTGGGTTTATAGTTTTGTTGATCTTTTTTCTTCCCTTGTTTTATTTTAGCAACCAAACTTCAAGCAGAAATTTGTGGCTTTGCTGAAGAGATTTAAAGTGACAGAGGAGGTAAGAAGCAGGAAGGCTGCCCCACTTGGCAGTGTCTTCTGTAGATGTATGGGTGTCAGAGTGCTGGTTCCCACTCAATGGGAGCACAAGGCATGAGCTGCACATGCTCAGGGATGTTACCAAAGATGGTGTGAGACATGACACGGACTGGGCTTTGGCTTTTCTGAAGCCTTCTGCCTCAAGAAGGCAGCTCTGAGCCTCATGCTCAAATCAAAACCACCTTTCTGTTGGGGAGAGGGGCCAGGAAAAGAAGGGTGCTGTCATACACTAGCTCTGCCTCAGAAGGTGGCATTGCAGGGACAATCCTGTACATGACTAAGAGCAGACTGACATCAGCCTGGGGGTAGCTGGCCTTGGCGGGGAGCCTGCACTGAATGTGCAGCACAGCCAGTGGAGGTCCTTTCAGGTGTCTTAACTCCCAATAAGTATGACGGGTATCTGTGATTCCTTCAGATGTCACACTCATGGCACCCTCCTTTGGCCCAATGGCAGTGTCACTTGCTTCTTCCACAGCCTGGATTTGGCTCCCTGAAGTGGGAACAGTGCCATGGTGTGCATCGTGGCTGGGAGAGAGCTTGTATGTCCCTGGCCTGGCATGCAGGTGACTCCATATCTCTTCGTTGTCCTCTGGCCTTGGTCCCACAGGTCCTGGACTCTGACCCTGTAGACCAGACCCAGGAGGTGGAGGAAGACTTGGGCTTGCTCTATGACAGCCTGGAAGAGTGCAACAACAGTGACAGTGGACCGGAGATTGAGGACAATGAGAGTGTGCACAGCACACCCAAGCCCACGCTGAGGTAAGGGTTGCAGGGAGTCATAGGCAGAGAGCACAGTCTATGGGACCTGGAGAAATGGCCTCTGACACTTTCATGTTGCTTGTGCTAATGCAGGCATTGTCTTGTCTTCTCTCCCATTGCCATCTTCTGTTGGCACCACTGAGCTCCTCACTAGCATATCCTGTTTAATAAACTTGAATCTGCCCATTAAAACTGCCTTCCTTCACCTTTAGTCTCATTTAATTTCCTGCCAGTCCAGCATCTGACATTTACTGATCTGCTGGAAGATCTAAGCCCCCACTATTCCCAGCTCTCGTATCTTTCTGCTGACAGTCCTGGCCTTCTCCAGGCTCTCCACACTGAAGCATGCCTGTCTTTTGAGGACTTTGTGACTGCTTGGGCTAGTCCTTGTGTCCCTGCATGCTGCATTCCCACCCTTTGTGGAGACATATGACTAGCAACCATCAGCAATGTCCCTCACTCCATTCCGCAAGCACCAGGTGGCTTGACTTGCTCTGCCAAGCACTGCTGGCTTAGCACAGACGTCTCCAGTGGACTGTGCAGTGAAACCAGGCTTTTCTCCCACATCTTCTGCATTCACCTGGCCTCTCTGCTCATGGCTGTTCTGTTTCTGTGCTGTCCTTTTGTGAGAAAGTTGCCTTTTATTGTCTTTCTATTTGGCTGCCTCACAGTGTGCTGGGTCTCTTCTAGCCAAGCCAAGCTTACTTGCCATTATTGTTTCTATAGTTCGGTATTTAAATATAATTTGGATTAGTTGGAATCCCTGCTGAAGGTACTTAGCAGAGGTAGCAGACTTGGTCTGCCACAGGCAAACAGTTTGAAATTAAATCAGGAACCCATGGGGCACTGGGGAAGAAACAGGAACGTGACAGAAGTCATGTTTTTCGCAAACCCACAAGTTGTCATGAACGAGACAGCAGGCGCATGGGCAAGGGGGAGCTGCTTAAGGGGTCTGCTTGGACTCTCATAGGAGTTTCACATGGTCTGTCATCAAAGGCTTTAAACAAAGGTGCTGTGGGAGAAAAAGGAAGGTCTTTTTGTGGTCAGATAACGGTTAATGTATGTACACTATGTAAAACTGTATAAACTGTAAGAAAAGTCTATTGAGAATATTTAAATGTAAGACCCTGCCATGGTTCTGCAAGTGCTTGCTTGCAAATATCTGGTCACTGGGAGAGCATCCCAGAATAAGTGCTGGTTTGGGCTTGTACCTGCCATTACAGTCTTCCTTAGTTAGGTGTTTGCTGCTGTCTCTGTAGGTAAGCCCATTGGGCCCTGGGCTGTTTTTCATCCAGTTCACAGTGTCCCTAGCTTGGTTTGCTCTCTAGTGCTTCAGTTTCTGGCAGTGCTGAATGTGTATCATCTCCTTGAATTCACATTAATGGGTCTGTACTTTTTCTAAGAAGATGTGGGAGCTGACTGCCAAGGTCTTTAGTGTAGACTGCATGGTTCTGAGGCCCTGCATAGCCTTCTCAGCTGGTGATGACCTTCCAGCCTAGCCTTTAAATTCAAGATGTGATCCTCACATTGGATTATTTATTGTCATAGGCAGCCTTGCTAGACACTGTGAAAGTCTCTGTGGAGCAGGGGCATTAAGGTAGTCAGTCCTTAGGGGTGAGCAGTGGCCGGTGCCCTGGATTGGGCCAGTGGTATTGGGAGCAGATAGCCATCCTTTTGTTCAGCCAGGGTGGCCACACAGCTGAAGGCTGCTCCTGCACTGCGGTGAAACTGGAGCTAGAACTGAGGCTGTTAGATAAGATCTCAACAGTGAGAGCCTTTGAAGATCAGAGGTGAAGAGGCAAATGTCTCCATAGCTGACTGGAAAGTGGATGGGGAGGAGGGGGCTAGTTCGTTGAGAACAGGAGGAGGCTGTGCAAGAGGGCTGGGATTTACCTAAATCTCAACCTGCTGAGACTCAGACTCAATTGTGCCTGTAGGAGAGCCTTTAAACTGTGGAACAGGGAAAGCTGAGAGTTGCAGAAGAGCTTTATGCTCAGTGTGACACATCCTCTAGGGATGAAAGCTTCTGAACTGCAAGTGAGAGAGGGCAGAAGCAGGCACAGCTTCCATGGGGAAGGGGGAGACATGTCGGGTGTTGAAAGCCAGACCAAGTGTATACAATCTAGACACATTCAATATCTAAGAAAAAGGAGGGGATGAAGATACCTTTTTGAGGTGCCAGTGGTACCAGGAGTATGTGACATTCTGGTGGGATTATTGGGACAGTTCAGAGGAGTATGGGAGAGATGCTGATTGGGTGGGTGAATTATTAAAAAACTTACATAATTCTTTGGTTTGACTCAAGTTATTAACATAGTCTGTATGGATTGAAATTTCTGGCTGAGAAAAGGCAAGTGTAGAGTAATGACTGTACAGGGTGGTGACTCTAAACCTGTAGCTTTGGTAAATGAACGTGTCATGAAGCAGCTGGTCACAGAGCCAGTGAGAGGAAAATTGAGCCTTGACTTCTGCCAGCCAGTGTATAAACACTGCTGCTGAAGAGCTGCTCTGTGGTGGGGACCATCATTGACTGAGATGAAATGTCCTTGTAGGAGCAGTAAAAGCAAGTGGCAGCACAGTGTGCTGTATACAGATGAGGAAAGATGTTGAAAGGAAAGTAAAAGGAGCAGCCAGGATGTTCAGAGGTTTGTAGCTATCCTGCAGAAAGCTGCGGATATATCCAGATGAGGACAATAGAAAATACTGGAAACTTTGGCAGAGTCCTAACAGAAGAACTGCTCCTACGCTTCTGTGGCCATCCCTGGAAACCTGCAACCTGGTATCCCCATCTGCACGCCAGGTGAATCAGGAGAAACTTTTCCTGGGAGTTAGTGAGCAAATACATACATACAGCTCAGAGGGAAGCTGGCTCAGATCTCCTGCAGGAAAGTCACACGTTGCAGATGGGCTGTGATTGCTGCAAGGGTCCTGGGAAAGCTGACAGGTGAGATCCAGTGGTAGAGCCTGCTTGTTTCCTAAAGACTGGTCTTTGAGCAGCCCACAGGATGTGGAGGGGGTCCTTGGCAAATAAATAATGGGTGGAAAAAGGGGAAACAAAGGTGGAAGCTCGCACTGTGGTGGCAGAGACAATCCTGCTGCTCCAAAGGAGTACCTCTGTTGACCGTTGTGGTTTGGGAACAGGACCTTGGCGTTGTACTGTTCAGCTCTACCAAAACGTCACCTCAGAGACCTAAAGAAAGGCAAATTTTAAGTGCTGGGGAACAAAACAGAACATTGCTGTGCTGCTGCACTACCTGCAGCATGCAATACTGTGGTCTTCAGAGCCTCAGGAAAGGGGAAAGCAGAAAGGGAAGGTGGAAGCTGCTGCAGCAGCATCAGTCAGAGGCAAGGAGCCTTTCCTGGAAAAGGGGGAGCAGAAGAGAGAGAAGGTTGCAGAAATCTGTGGAAGCCATGCTGGGACAGAGGAGGCAGAAAGGCTCAGCAGCATTTTGAGTTGTGGTGTTGACAGGGACCACGTACCAGTGAGATGGGGCAAGGTGGTAGTTCCTTGTCCTGCACTGCAGTGGTAGGGGAACACCTGAGAGAGAAATCGCTGCTGCCTAAGAGACAGGGACTCTGCCTCCACCTCACGGGGCTCACAGGTTTGGCCCTGTTGGTCTGGGGTGACCCCATCCTGTCCCTGCACCCAGCATTGTTGCAGCAGGCCATGGTGCGTGGGGCTGGCGGGTCTGCTCCTAAACTGTGAGTTGCTCAGACACTTGAGTGTCTGGTCCTGTGTCTCAGTGGGGACCTCTCCACGGTGCTCTGTGCTTGGGACAGGATGGTGGGAGTGTGCTGGGATCGTGGTGACTTTGTTCCTCTCTTATTCCTGCCTTTTTCTCTCCCGTCTGTCTGTCTGTCCGTCCGTTCGTCTGTCTGTTTCTCTGCAGGCGTTTCTTTGAGGGAGTCTCTCATTCTGGTTCCCAGACTGAGATCGGCAGTCTGCACAGCCAGAAAGGGCAGGATCAAGAGTCGGGCAGCCCTGTGAGTTACACCACCACCACCACCACCACCACCACCACCACTTCTTGCCCCTTCCCCCCCAGCCAGCCCAGCCTCCCTGCAGTGCCTGCAGCTCCCTCTGAGACCACAGCTCCTGGCAGCATCTGCCTGGGGCTGCTCCTTCCCTTCTTTCCTCTTCTTTTTCCCACCGCAGGCAGACAGGTAGCAATGGGGGGCATCTTCTGGGGCCAGTCCCAGGGGGACACCGGGCTCCCCTGTGGGAGCGTGTGTTCTGTGAGGCCAGGCATGGGTCCCTGGCAGCCACTCTGCTTGGGGTGCTCCATCCTGCTCTGACCCCACTCCCTGTCCCCCAGGGCGAGGCAGATAAGCGGAAGCCAGGAGCGCTGCGACCACAGGAAGAGCCAGGAGTGGAAATCCCTGCAGTGGTGAGTCCGGGCTACGGGATGTGGAGCGGGGCTGGAACTGCCTCAGGCCTTGCTTTCTGGGGTACCGGGGGTGCCCACCAGCTTGGGAGCAGGGCTGGGGGCACAAGTAGATTGGGCTGGAGAGCAGCAAGAGTGCAAGGAGGGTTAGGGTCTGCAAGAGATGCAGCCCATCCTCCTCAAGGCCCTGCAGCCTTGGCTCTCCAGCAGGGCCACCAGGCCTACCATGGATGGGGACACCCATGGGTGCAGGGAGCAGGGCAGGGAGAGCGGCGTGTGTGACGTGACTGCGTGTGGCCCTCAGGAGCTGGCTGCAGAGGAGCCGTGTTCACGGCTGGCCCCCACAGAGGCTGCCACGAGGGAGGGCAGTGTGGACAGGCTGGCTCAGCTGGGGCCCGGGACCAAAGCTGAGCTCCCCAGTGCCGTGTCCCCCAGGTAAGGCAGGTCCACGCCCCATGCCAGGGCTGAGGGAGCTCACGTTAGCTCCCTGGAGCGAGTGGGGGTTGGTGGAAATGGAATTTCCTCAATAGTGTTGCCTCTACTGCTTCTCACTCACAGCAAGGCAGAGAGCAAGCAGTTGTGGCGTCCCCGCAGCACCTCTGTGAAGGACCGGCAGAGCTCAAAGGGACAGGGTGGCCGTGCCAGCAGCCTGGACAGTGAGAGCTCTCCAGACTCATGGCATAGCACCCAGGTGAGGTCCTGGAACCTGCCTCACCTGGAGGCTTCTCACTCAAGAGCCCTGCCAGGCCCTCAGCCCTGAGCAGAGTGGCCAAGGCAGCCAACTGGGGTTAACATCCTTGGTGATGCTGTCATAGGTGCCCCGAAAGTCTGTTTACGATCAGCTGAACCAGATCTTGGTCTCAGACGAGCAGCTTCCCGAGAGCATCGTGCTGGTGAATGTTGCTGAGTGGCAGGGCCAGGTGAGTAGGCGTGATGAGAGCTGGATGCATGAGGGAAGCTGTAAGCAGGGTCCCAGGGGATTCTCCCAAACATGGCAGGGTGTCTTGGGGAAACTGCCACCAGCTGTGCCCTCCTCTCCTGCAACATGGCCCTTTCTTTGGGGAGACAGTGCATTTGCACATTGCTGAGCTACATACACAAGAATCCGGTGTGTCCTCTCCGTCATGTGCCACACACCAGTATTGCTGGATCCTCAAAGCATGATGCCCTGAGCAGTCCCAGAAAGGCTGGTTGACAGGCTGTGCCTTTTACCCTCACTGCTTGGTCCTGGCTCCCAGTGTCCACGCTGGTCAGAGCTTTGTTAGATGCCCTGGCAGAGGTGCCAGACTCCCTCTGCTGGCACCAGGCCCTGGGAAGCAGCAGAGGTGCCGTTTCTCACTCAGGGATGGGAGAGCATAGCCCGCTGTTAACTGCGTTGTCAGAGCTGGGGTCTCTGGGCAGGGAGGCATGTGAGGCCTTCCTGCCTCATGCTGATCACCATCGTGCTGTGTGAGGATGGGCACAGCCCCTGATGAGCACCTTCCTCCCCCATGCTTGGAGGAGTTGACTGCTGAAGGTGAGCAGGGCCACGTACATGTATGCAAACACGCAAACAGCAGTTATATAAGGCACTGGTGAGACCCCTTTGGGATCTTGCATCTACACTTCACATCCAGAAACAGTGCTGGAAAATCAAGGTAGGGTTTGTGGCAGAAGAAAAAGCTTCTCAGTGAGAGGTGGTGGAGTCTTGACCCAAGCCACACATCCTTGTCCTGTTCCTGCGGTAGCTCTTGCCCTGATGGGGAAAAAGGAGCAATGTCTACTCCCAGACCCTATCGTGGCATCTTCTAAGCCCCCTTGCCTAGCACAACTGCCTGTTTTACTACTGTTCAGCTGCACGCAGACATCTAGAGAGCAAGAGAAGGGAACAAGCAGAGGGGAACTGAGCCTAGATCTGGGCCCTGCTGTGGGATGGCAGGATTTAAATCAGAGGTTCCCTGGACCAAACCCTTTATCTGAAGGAGCACAGCCTGGTTCTTGGGACAGTTTTGCGCTTGCCATCGCAGGGTGGTGGATGCTGTACTCAAAGGTGACAGTAAGGGGCTGGGGCAACCAGCCCCCTGGAGCAGAGCTGGTAGGAGTGGGGATGCTTGGGCATGCAGCCAGGCGTGATGTGATGGTTTCAGCTTCCCTGCATGGCATGGGTAGGGACAGGGGCCCCAGCTCTATCCTAGGGGGCACAGGGGACGGGACAGGCGTGGGCTGCTGCTGGCCAGCACCCCCAGAGTGCCTTAACCTGAGCTCTCTGCATTGGCAGTATGTGAGTGAGCAACTCCAGGCGCACAAGCAGTTGGTCGTATCTACCTGCTCCGTGGCGGACATCCAGGCAGCCTTCAACACCACTGTCTCCCGCATCCAGCGATAGTGAGTACAGCTTGGGCTCAGCCTGACAGCTCCCTGTAACTGCAGAGAAGGGCTGGGAAGGGCCCTGGCTCCCCCAAGGCTCATTAGGACCCTTTGGGATTGTGGACACAACTATAGGAGCTGGAAATTGTTAGCAATGGGTTTCTGATGCTGGGTTGGCTGGTCTGGCAGGGCATGTCCCCTGCTGAGCCCCTGTGCATCCCTCACATCCTTTTCTCTCCCTTTGGCAGCTGTAACTGTAACTCCCACATGCCTCCCCCAGTGAAGGTGGTGGTGGCGGGGGACCAGAGCTACCTGAGCATTGTCCTCCGTTTCTTTGTGGAGCAGCTGGCCAGCAAGACACCTGACTGGCTCAACTACCTTCGCTTCCTGCTTGTGCCTCTGGGTGAGAGCCACCACACGCCCAGCCCCAGGGTTGTCCTCTCCCACCATCCTGGGCTCCCCCAGCCATAGCCAATGTTGCCCTTCTCACCTGCAGGCTCTCACCCTCTGGCCAAGTACCTGGCCTCAGTGGATAACAAATACAGCACGCTCTTCCTGGACACGGCATGGCGGGAGCTGTTCAGCAGGGCTGAGCCACCCATTGCAGGTAAGGAGCGGGGCCGGCCAGGGCCAGCAGTGCCCTCAAGGAAAGCCCAGCTGCCCCAAAAGCCCTGACTGCTCTTTGCACCCGCAGACACTGTGGATATTGCGGGCCGTGTCGCCCAGTTCATCGCTGGAGCCAGCCTCTCTCACCAGCTCCCCATCTCTGAGGCCATGCTGACGTACAAGCAGAAGAGGTGAGCGTGGCCCTGGGGCACCTGTCCTGCCGTATGTGGCCCCAGTCTGGGCTGTGCCTGGGACAGGGCTGTGGGAGACGGGGCACAAGTGAGTGCTCTATTCCACCGATGAGCAGTGCGGTGCTGAGGGGAGCTGGGGTTCCACAATGAGAGGCTCGCAGCGCCATCCCCTGCCACCCCCTAGTGCACTCGGCCCCTCCAGCAGCTATGGGCTGTGACAGCCCCAACAGGGGGACTGGCTGCCAGGGCTGGGCTGGGGGCCGCAAGCTGGCACTATGCTGCCCGGGGGTTGACGCTCGTGTTCCAGCTGCGCTCTCACCTCTCCCTTCTCTTGGTTTCTGGCACCCAAGGAAGAGAAGTCTCTATTTTGATTTTTATATCAGGTATTGGCTTGTGCTTGCTGTGCCGCTGCCTGGCCCCCCCCGCCTCCCCCCCATGTGTGTCCATCCCTCTTGCTGTGCAGAGGAGCCGTGACCCCAAAGCGGGGCAGGGCTGCCCTCCCGCATGCAAGCCCTCTCCCAGCACTGGAGGGGCCAGCTCCTTGCCTCCTTGTGTAGTGTGCCCTGTGCTGCCATGTTGGGGACAGGGGGTCCCATGGGAGGGAGGGCAGAGGAGACAGTCCCAGTGGCCGTGAGCCACCATTGGCCCCTGCCAGCGTGGGGGTCCCTAGGCCACAAGGCTAGTCGCATGGCACTCCGTGCTCAGCACACTCAGACCCTGACCAGCCTCTCTTTCTTGTGCAGCCCCGACGAGGACTCCTGCCAGAAGTTTGTACCCTTTGTGGGGGTGAGTGCATTGAGAGGCCAGCAGGCAATTTGGGCTGGGTGGGGAGGGGCAGTGCACAGCCCTGCTGATGCTGGGGATCATCTGACTTGTCTCTCCTTGCAGGTTGTGAAGGTGGGCCTGGTGGAGCAGTCCTTCAGCGCCTCCGGTGAGTCCCTGAGAGCCCACAGTCCCTGGCTCCCTTCTCCAGTCGGGAGACCCTTGTTGGTGTCCCCCAGCCCCACCCTGACCCACACTCTTCCTCCCCAGTGGACTCAGATGATGCCACAGTCTGCACCCCCTCCCTGCTGAGCTCAGTGCCAGCCACTGGTGGAGCAGCTCCCTATGGCAAGGAGACTGTGAGCACCCCACCACCCTCCCCGTCTGTCAGCAGCGGCCTCTCGGGTGCTGGGTAAGGAAGCCCCACTTGGTCTGAGGCAGTGGGTGCTGGGGTGGGAGGGTTTGAAGGGGTCACTGGCCAGGCTGCTACACCCTGGGGTTATTGGGCTGATGTGCTCCCCGGGCAGGCTGCAGCTGGGCTACGGGTAGGGAGAGGAACAAGAGCAACACCTGTGTGGTGCATGGTGCTGCCCATCTTGCCCAGGTCTCTGAGCCCTGGTGTGGAGGTGATGGGCCTGCAAGTGGACTACTGGACAACACAGGGGCTGGACAGGAAGAAGGAGGGCGAGAAGCGGGAGACGGGTATCAAGAACACACTCAAGAGCAACTTCCGCTCACTCCAGGTCAGCCGCATCCCCAGCACAGGGGAGCTGGTGCCCCCTAGCACCATGGCCATGACCGTGGTCACCAAGGAGAAAAACAAGAAAGGTAACCAAGCCCACCCTGAGGTGCTCGCCAGCTGTGGGGGCCACACTCCATTGTGAAAAGGTCGGGGGGGAGCCCGCAGGAGGGCAGGGCTGAGACCTGGCCCAGGAGGGGCGAGTCAGTGCAGCCAGCCCTGGGGTAAGGGCTCCCACCCAGGGCCAGGTGGGGACATCCTAACATTGGTCATGTCTGGCCTCGGTCCCTAGTGATGTTCCTGAGCAAGAAACCAAAAGAGAAGGACCTGGAGCCCAAAAGCCAAGTCATCGAAGGGATCACACGCCTCATCTGCACAGCCAAGCACCAGAACACCATGTTGCGAGGTGAGGGGAGGCACAAGCCCCATGGGGCCATAGGTGTCAGATCAAGCAGCACAGGCTGCCTGTGGTGGGGCTGTGCCTCATTGCACCCTCTCCTTTCAGTTTCCATAGATGGGGTGGAGTGGAATGATGTGAAGTTTTTCCAGCTGGCAGCACAGTGGCCAACGCATGTCAAGTACCTCCCTGTGGGCATCTTTGGCTACTCAAAGAGTGTGTGAGACGCAGGGGCGGCCATGGGATGGAGCTGCGGAGGGTCGCAGGAGGAGACAGGGAGACGGAGAGATGGACATGCTCTTGTCCCCTGTCTTCTGCGGCCCAGCCCCTGCCTGCTCTGCAGAGGAAGATACCACACCTGCACTGGTTCCTGTGGGCCAAGAGCCATGAAGGTGAGGCCAGTGAGACCGGGTCCATGCACCCTCTAACACCAGCCAGGGCACCATGCCATCTGCCTCCCATGACCCCAACAGCAGCCTGGGACAAGGGTTGGCACCAGCCAGCAGGGACCCAGAAAGGGCTCTGGGCCCTGCTCTCCCCCGATGCATCTGCCAGGCCAGCTCCCCACCAGCCAGCCGGGGCCCCAGCTGGGCTGGGCCCAGGCAGGTTCCCCAGCGCAGGAGCCAGCGGGATTGCTCTTGGGGGGGGGAGTAGGGGGCAAGTGCTGAGCAGGGCCCACCACCCCCGTACCACCCCTCACCAGCCCCACTGCCAGCCTTGCACTCCTGTGCCTGGCCCTGCAGGGCTGAGCCTCAGCAGCTTTTCTAGTCCCCCTGCAGCCCTGCTGCTGAGGCTGGCATAGTGCTGCCGAGGCTGTCCCCAGGCTGCTGGGGGTCACCCTCATCTCCCCATCCCTTCCTGACCAGCCCTGCCCCATGGTGCTGCCAGCTGGAGGTGTGGCGTGGGGGCACCTGGGTTTTTTTTTTTACAAGATTCTATTTTTTTTAAATTTATTGTACGGTTACTTTTCGGGATTAATTTTAATAAATTAATGCTGGTACCATTACAGCAGGGGTGTTTGTGTCCCTCCATGCCTGAAGGCACGGCCCAGCACAGCTGGGAGAGACCAAATGTGAGTAGGGTATGGCTACCACCACTCCAGCAAGCACAGGTGTCAGGGCTGGCTGGGCACAGCAACCAGCAGTATGACCTGGCCCTGCTCCCAAACACCCGCCAGCTGAGCTCTCCAACAGACTAGAACTGGGAGTGGGTGGTTGGTGCAGCTTGGCTCGTTTATTTAAAGTAAAACCCACAGAGTCCATGCAGCCTATGTCCTCCCAGCCCAGCCAAGTCCCTGACTACCTGAAGGTGGAAAAAGTCTGTCTCCTTTCAGCAGAGGCTGGGCTTGCTGCCATCTTGATCTCTACAGTCTGGAAGGCGACCTGAGGCTGGACCTGGGAGGTAGCGGGTGTTGTAGGTTCAGCAGAGATGTATTCCAAGACATGAGGTCTCTCCTCCTGGCGCCGGAGATAGCCCTGGTTCAGCAGGTGCAGGACACAGGACAGCACATCCACGCTGTGGCAGCAGAAGCTCAGGAACTGCAGCCCTGGCCCCAACTCACCCTTCTGACAGGCATCAATCACCTACAGCAGCAAGGGAGCCCCACGCTGCAGTGTGGTGCGGCACCCAGGTGGCCCCTCTGCCCCTCAAGCCCTCCATACCCTTACCCTAAACACCAGGTTGTCAATATGGAGCTGCTTCTCCACCTTGAGGATGCGGGTGATGAGGCAGCAGAGGATGTTCCTCTTCCTTTCCAGGGCGCTGACCTCAGCCCTCTCCGCCCGCAGGTACCTCTGCCGAGGCAGCAGCCTCAGGCGGCGGCCAGAGGCATGGGCCAGGGCTGCCTGGTTCAGCCGCAGTACACCTGGAGCTAGCACCCGGCCCAGGGTCAGCCAAGCCCGGAGCTGGGCCCTGAAGGAGCCCCAGGACACACGTGGGGCTCTTGGACCCAGCCCCGGGCCTCCCGCTGCTGCCTTCGCAGGTGTCAGCCCCGTGCCTGTCCCCCACACGGCCCCAGGCAACAGCCACATGCACAATCCCCAGCCCCGCACACACAGACCCGAGACCCAATCACCCACAATGACCCACCCACACGCGGCCCCAAGCCCCAGCCCCACACAACCACCCCAGCCCTACACATGGCCTCAGGCCCCAACTCGACACGCAGACCTGAGCCCTGAGCACTGACAGACTCACCCCAGCCCACTCGCTTCCCCTACGAGCTCACGCACCCCTTGGGGCTCAGAGCAGCACCTCCCCAGGGGTGCCCCAGCCCACGCTCACCTCCTGGCGTGCAGCTCTGCACCAGGATGCCCTCGCCGTGGGTCAGCGGTGTCAGTGCGTGGTGCACCAGGTCAGCAGGGAGCCCTGTAGCCTGTAGCAGGGTCTCCACAGCCACCTCCTGCAGGAGGGCATGGGAGGGCAATGGCCAGCCAAGACCCACCAGTAGCAAGCCCAGCCACACAAGGCGGCGGGGGGGGGGGGGCTTGTGCCCCAAACACCACTGGAGACCCCACTGGAAGGGAGGACACGGCCCCGCTACGCTCCAGCATCCGCTGCCTCCCTCGCCCCCACCACGGCCCCAGCTCCTACCTCGGCACTGTTGAAGCACAGCAGGATGTACATCTGCAGTGTGGAGACGTGGAGGACGCAGTCTCCAAACTGCAGTTCCGCGTGACCCAGCCACGTCCACTGCAACCGCCGAGGCTTCGTGCACTCCCAGACCAGCTGGCTCTGGCCTGCCAGAGACCGTGTCAGCACAAGGGCCAGGGTCCAGCCTGGCTGGGCGCTCCCAGCACACCCCAGCGCTCCGCCACTTGTGGCTGAGCTGCTGCGGAGGGCCCGGGCCCTGCCAGACCCCACGCGCACCCACTGCCACGACACTCACTCCGCCGGCAGAAGTTGGCAAATTCACGCAGGGGGCAGCTCAGGGACGCCGAGAAAAACCTCCCAGGTTCATCCATGTAGCAGAACGGGGAAACGGGCCAGCAGCGCGGGGACAGCGCCAGCACCTTCACCTCCGGCACAGCCGCCTCTGAGGCCGTCCCCAGTGCCTGGGCACGTGGACACGAGGGTGGCTCAGGACAGGCCCCAGGATCCCCGTGAGGAACACGGGCAGCCCCCAGCCTCCCCACTCCACCAGCACGCCCACCTCGTCCAGGCCCGTATCCAGCTCCAGCAGCCGCTTGTCCTGCTCCTGCAGCTGGAAGAGGTAAAACTGCTGCTGCAGCTCCTCCGACTCAGCCAGGTTGCTCAGCATCCCTTGGGGGAAACGGCTGGGGAAGCACAGCCCGATCTCCTCCACGATGGCTCCTTCCAGCCAAGACGGCCCTTGCGCCAGGAGCCGGTCCCCCAGGTAGTGCCTGCCACGGCCGCCAGCGTCAGGTCAGGGGCCGGCCCGAGCCCCGTGGCCACCAGCCACCCGCCAGGAGACAGAGACAGCCCCAGCCCCAGCCTCACTCCAAGGCGCGCGGGCCCAGCAGCACCTGTCTCCCCTCCCTGTCGCCAGCAGGGAATGTGCCTCTGCAGGCTGGCAGCACCCACGGGCCCTCACAGCCTTTCCCTCCACATGCCAGAGCCAGGAGAAGCAAAGCGGGAGCACCGCTGCCACAACAGGCCAGGCTCAGCCACGGCCTCAGCACTGCCTGCGCCTCCCCCACCGCACCACACTGCACCGCACTGCACCGCCCCACACCAGGCCCTAAGTCCCGTGGAGACACAGCACCCCTCACCGGTAGAAGTGCTCGAAGGTGTGGGCGAGCTCCAGGCCGCTGAAGACGACAAAGGGCTCCAGGATCTGATGCAGCCGCTGCAGCGGCCCCGCACTGCCCGCAGCCCCATGGAGCTCCTGGATCTGCCCGTCAAGGTAGCGGGCAAACTGCTCACTCACCTGCAGAGGCACAGGGCTGGCTGCAGAGGGGGCCACGGGGCCAGGCTGGGGCAATATCCCTGCGGGGAGCAGCTGGGAAACCCTGGGGCTCTCGGGCAGGGGCTGAGAGTGCCCAGGCACCAGGCTGAGACAGGAGTGCACTGGGGCTGGGGCCACGCCATGACAGCGCCACACGCTCGCAGCTGGGCACCGTCCAGGGCCGCCACAGGGCAGGGCTCGGTGGCTTGTGCCTCGGTGGGAGGCCAGGACACCACCCACCCAGAGCTTGCCTCAAGGCCGTGGGCCAGGGCAGCCTCCCCAGCCCGTGCCCGGAGCCGGTGAGGCCAGGGCCCCGGCACTGGTGCCACGCTCCCACAACTCACATGCAGGGTGGTAAGGAAGGAGAGCTGCAGCAAAGCCCCCGCAAAGCCCTGGCCCAGGGCCAGCACAAAAGAGGCTTGCTGCCCAAAGAGCTCCGCCGTGGCTCCGCGCAGGCGCTGGTACAGCCCGCAGTATCGCTCCACAAGGTCTGGCGCCTGCCCTGCTGCCTCCAGGAACCTCTGCACCTGCAGGATGCACCACAAGAGGGGTGAGCCCCGCAGCGGGACACGCCATCAGAGGGGTGAGCCCCACAGCACGGATGGCCTCCAGGAACATCTAGTCCCAGCCTGACTCTGCCGACATCCACTGCCTGGGATCGGCCAGGGGCCAACTAGAGGCCCCAGTGCTGCCACAGGCTACCGAGAGAGAGAGCCTGCGGCAACATGGCAGCGCAGCCCCAAGGCCTGGGCAGGGGCTGCAAGGGCAGGACAGAACCACAGCAGCAGCCCAGCAGGAAATAAGTAGCCCAACACTGTACCCCTCTCCCAGCCTGCAGCACCGGCTTGACACCTGAGCGCTGCCAGGGTGGCAACAGTAGCAGGGCTGTCCCCACACCCCCCCGGGCCCCGCAGAGACCAGGTACAGCCCCACGCTCCCAGGGCACTGCCGGGCCCCGCTCCACCCTACACCCACCCACTGTGGGGTCCCACGTGCCCTCTCCAGCCCCCACGGCCGGCCCTCCAAGCTCTACCTGCTGCTGCACCACGTGGCGCCAGCACTGCGAGATGCCCCACAGGCTGCTCGACTTCTCCACCACCGCCTTCGCAGCCCTGGCCGGCACCTCCTTGGTCTTCCCCTCCTTCCCGCCTGCCAAGGGGAAACCCCGGGCTCAGCACGGCTCCGTGGGCAGGCTCTGCACACTGACCACCAGCAGCCTCCCCCTCTCCCTGGGGGTCACAGGGCAGAGGAGATGCCGGGAAGGCACGGTCACAAGCCTTCCCCAGCTACGGAGCCTCCAGTGCCACAGGACCCTCCCCAGCAGATCCCCACGGCCACAGCCTGGCACTCTGGACCCACCACCCTCCCAGCCCCACGGGAGGGCAGCCCCTTGCTCACCAGCTGCTCTTGCCTCCTCTGGTGCTGGGCCACCAGGGTCCACGTGCACCAGCAGCTGGGTCAGGCGCCGCACACGGGAACCAAAGACAGCACTGCGGCTCGTGGCACGGCGGGGCAGCTCCGTGCTCTCCAGGTACTCGCTCAGCAGCCAGGCCAGCGGGCTGACGCCGTGGGGGTCTGCGAGGCCAGACAGACTCAGAGCAGGGTGCCTCAGCCTGGGGCATAGCACGGACCGGGCCCAGGAGAGCAGAGGGTACCTGGGCTGGTGATGCTCTGCACCAAAGGGTTCACCAGGGCCTCCCAGCACGTCCTGCCCAAGGCCCGGGCCGCCTCGTCATCAGGAAGGAAGCGGTCGGCAAAGCTCTGCTCGTGCTGCAGTGCCCGGTTCAGCCTGCAAGAGAGACCGGGCAGCACACGGTGCTGCCGGGCACCTGCTGATGGCCGGGGGAACTCCCCCAGGAAAGCAGAGCGTGCCGGTCGCTCCCTGCTCTGCTCCTTGCCAGGCACAACGGCTCGGCAGCCCCACTCGCCCCCAGCAGCCAGGGCCCTTCGCTGCCCCCGGGCCCTGCCCACACTGGGCCCTCGCGGCCAAACCCAGGGGCGGTGCGGTGCCCGTGGCCGCGAGATCCTGCCTGCGCCTGACCCACCTCTGCCAGGTCAGGACGCGCCAGCCCCTGCGGGGCACCTCTCTGGTGGGTTAGCCCTGCCCACGGGCCCAGCTTAAACCTGGGGGACCCCAAGCTGGCCCTTGCCCTCTGGGACCGCTGGTGGCCAGGGAGGAGCAAGGGCCCCTCCCTGTTCAGGCGGAACACCCGGCTGCTCCTCTCCTGGCCTTGCAAGTCCCCTCGTGGGCTGCCAGCATCCCCCACCCAGCCCTGGGACACCGGGGACACCGTGGCACAGCCAGGAAACAATTCACCTGCCAAAGAGCTGCAGCAGTTGCCCCCGGTCCTGGCAGATCTCCTGGCACCAGGCATGAGCCCGAGCAGTGCAGGAGAGGAACGTCCGCCGGCACAACTGCTCCTTGAAGATGGGCCAGAAAGTGGGCTTGGGACCCAGCACCTCGATGCCGCGCACGCGTGTGTCAATGCCACCCTACGGGAGAGCGCGACCCTCAGCTCCTCAGGCACGGCCCTCACGTCCCACGCTGCCAGCTCCCCGGCCCGGCCCCCTGCTCCCCTACCTGCTGGCACCGCTTCACCCGGATCTGGATGACAGGCCAGAAGCGGGTCATGTTCTCCAGCAGGATCACTCTGCTGTCTGAGGGCAGGATGGTCACCTGCAGGCAGACAGCAAGCCCTCAGCACACCAGGCAGTGAGCGCCAGCCGCCCTGCATGCTCCCCTGGCCGCCCCCCACTAAAGCCGTCGTCTCTGTCCCCCGCCAGCAGCCCCTACATGCCCACAAGGCACTCCCCACCAGGGCCCCACTTCTGGCTCACAGCCCCAGCACACCAGCCTGCCACCCAAGTCTCCAGCACCCGCTGCCTACAGCCAGGAGGAGGCTCCCCCAGCACAGCTCCTGCCATCCCTACCTCCCCGCGAGGCACCCCCCAGGGCCTCGGCACCAGGGCCAGACCTTCACGGGGCACAGCAAGGACCAGCCCGCTGCTCCCGTGGGGCCCCATGGCCTGAGCAGCCCGCGCCAGACTCACCGCGTTGAGCTCAGTTCTGATGGTGGCAGGGCTGTCTCCCCCCAGCACCACGACACGGGCTGGCATGTAGCTGGAATCCTCGCTGGCCACCAGCATGCTCATCTCCCTGCAGCGCAACAAACACGGTGCTGCTCAGCAGTCCCCCCTCCCTCCCTGCCCTGGCCCCTGCCAGCCCCACGCACTGCTGCCCCCCATCCAGCAATCCCCAGCACGGGCACCGCTGGGGCAGGGCTCGCACAGACCCCACAGCCCTCTCCTCCCCGCACGGCCGCTGGTCCTCCTGGCCCCAAAGGCCCCCAGCCCTCCTGGCCCAGCCCCACCTGACCACCACACCACACTGCATGTGGACAGTGATGAAGTGCGAGCCGGTGCTGCCGTTCGACTCCCAGTAGGTCTTTGGGTTCCTGTCCGTGAGCCTGCTGGCCCGGTGGGGGTTGGAGGAGACCTGCACCTTCTCCCAGCACTTGTCCTCCTTCACCTCCACGCTGGAGCCTGCGGGGAGAGCACACGGAGCCTCCAGCCACCAGGCCAGCACATGCCAGGCACGGGGCTCCAGCTCCCGCTCCCTGCACTCACCTCGGCACAGGTTGCGCAGAAAGACGTCAAAGAAGGGGATGCTGATGGGCTGGTGGCTCCGGCGGTGCTCCTCAATCTGCCCCAGGACCAGCTACGGGATGCGGTGAGGCTCTTACCAGGGGCCCTGGGTCCTCCTCCCCTCGCCCGCCGCACGGCTGCGGCAGGCAGAGAGCAGAAGGCTGCCCCGAGGTGCCAGGGACAGCTGGACGGCCCCGAGACCCAGAGCCCCAGCGCAGCCGGGCCTCCCCAGGCCCACCTGGATGCAGCCAGCCAAGATGCTGGTTGTCAGCTTCTTGTAGAGGCTGGCGTACTTCTCACAGTCGATCACCAGGTCGAGCAGGGCTGGCGCCAGTGACGGGGCCGTGCCGTGCTTGTCCAGGCCTTTGGACAGAGCCTCGCGAGCGCCCACGCGGCACATCACCACCGCGCAGTCCTTGCTGGCTGTGGCCAGCCGGTGCAGGAAGCCAACAACCTCCTGCACCACCTGCTGAGCAAGGCAGACGTGAGCGGCCAGGCTGGTGCCGGGAACCTGCCAGGCCCCAGCAGCAGGGTACCACAGTGCTCCGTCCCCTCCGCCCCGACACCGCAGCAGCGCCCGCAAGCGCCTGGCCAGGCACGGCACTGGGCATGCCAGCCGCCGGGACGCCGCCACGGCCACAGCCAGGACAGCCGCTCCCCACCTTTCCCAGCGCGTTGGCCACAACAAGGCCGGGCTGCTGCAGGCAGGGACCCCGCTTCACCAACACCAGGCCTGGCCGATGCACGGCACAGCTAGCAAAGCCGCCCCTGCCTGCCGCGAGTCCCGGGACATCCTCACCTCCCGGTCGCTGCTGTGGGCACTCAGGGAGGACAAACAGGGCTCCACACACTCATGCCAGGGCAGCACGTCCTCCTGGTAAGCATCCAGGAACTTGTTCAGGATCCTGAGTGACAGAGAGGGCCCACTCAGGCCGGGGCACGCAGAGGCAGCCCTGCTGCCCTGCCCCATCGGGAAGGCCGGTACCCCACAGGGACTGGGAGCCAAGGCTCCCCAGGCACCTTGGATGTCCCACCAGCACCCAGGCACCTGCTGCTCTGTCCCCACATGGCCCTGTGCCCCAGGCCACCCCAACTGGCACCTGCATACGTGCTGGGCCACACCTGCCCCTGCCGAAGAACAGCTCCACCAGGACCCACAAACGTGTCCTGTGCCCCCCCCAGCGTCACCACCAGCACTCACACACCTCCTCCAGAGGCCCCAGACCCTCACCAAATCCCCCTGGACCCACCTGAGCATGTTCAGACTCACAGCCTTCTCCGCCCCCAGCAGCTCAAAGCTGCGCAGCAGCAGCCTGAAGCACCTGTGGTCCTGCAGCAGCTGCGCCACCTCGCCAGAGGTGACGGGGCCTTCACCATAGAGCTGCCGCTCCAGGGCCACCACCACGTCCTTGGACAAGATGCCGTCCCCCAGGCCGCCCAGAAGCATCCGCACGTCCCTCAGGTCCAGCGGGACCTCTCTGCCTGCCACAACAAGGACACGTGGGCCCAGCCCAGGCACTCGCTTGAGAGGCGCAGGCAGCTCTGCCCGCTGCATCCAGGGGGCCATGGCACGGCGGGAGGCGCGGGCGGCACGCTACCTGCTGTCTCCTGGCCCAGGGGCAGCCGGTGCTCCGCGAGGCGGTTGATCGCGCTGAGGGCCAGCATCGCGTGAGGGCAGCCAGTGCTACGCCCGTCCCACCAGCAGCTCTGCAGCACCGTGGGCAGATCGCAGCTCGACAGCTGCTCTGCCAGGCCCTGGTGGCTGTCGATCAGCATGTTCACCACCAGCAAGCCGTTCTGCACACCTGAGGAGCCCCTGCAGGGACAGAGCAATGCGGGTGCCTTCCACCCCCAAGCACGCAGCCTCCCCTGCACCCATAAGCCACCTGCCCGCCTTGCCCCACCACACACACACACACGAGGGTCCTCCCACCCCCAGGCACTGTCCTCACTCTGTCCCTACCCTGGGACCCTCTGCATGGTGCTGATGGCAGCAGGGATGGCACTCAGCAAGCTTGCCGAGCCCTGGCTGGAGGCAGAGCCGATGCTGGCAAAGATCTCCCGCATCATCTGCGCGTCGGCATGGTTCAGGGGCAAGGGCTTCCCACCGGCACCTCCCGGCTCATCAGCCACAGCTCCCACCAGCACCTTCAGGGCCTGCAAGGTCAACAGCACTCAGCAGGGCAGCGGGCATCTCCGCTGCACCTGGCCGAGCCTGCGCCCTGCCCTGCCCACCTACAGCATCCCCTCTGCCACACTCACCGCCAGGCCAGCCTGCTGCACCAGGGCGGAGGACGGGTGCTGCTGCATGCAGGCCAGCACAGCCCGCGCACCACCCTCCGTGGCAAATGGCACGCGCCAGTCGTACTTTGCCATGAGCACGGCCAGCAGCCGCAGCGTCACCACCACCAGGGCCTTCTCTGCCACCTCAGTGCTCAGCAGCTCCGCTGCCACCTTCACCAGCTTCTCCCTGCATGGGAAAGGATGCCTCAGGAGCAGCCTCCGGACACTGCCGCCGGCACGCTGGCACCCCAGGCCCTGCCGGCCACCTTCTCCCTGCCCGCGTGGTTCGACTGCAGCTGGGTCAGCCCCAGGAATGAGACTGCCTGGGACAAAGGGACAACAGATCCACGTCTCTTCTCGCTGAACACGCAGGGACGTACCGGCCTTCGCACTTCCACTGCCACCTCCCGCACTCCAGAACTGTCCCCCACCCTGCCAACACAGCCCTCCCCAGCCAGCAGGAGGGCTGCGCAGCACCCCACGGCTCACCCAACGCTCCTGGTCCCCAGCCTGCCCTGGGCTTTGCCGACTTGCTGCTCGAGCTCAGGCTCCTCCGCCAGGATCTTCGTGATGTGCCTGAGCCCAGCTAAGCGCAGCCCCACCTCGGAGCTGCTGCTCTGGATCACGTCCACCACGGTGGCAATCTTGGCCAGCGAGCCCCTCTCGCTCACCCCCTTGCAGCTGCCCAACACTGCTGGGAGACAGGCAGGGACACAGGCGTCAGGGCAGCAGTAACACCTCCAGAAACTCCCGGGGTGCCATGCACCCACACACCTAGCACCCAGGCAACCACTGGGCGCCTCGACTCCCACGCCCTCCCCAGAGCCTTCCTCCATCCACGCAACGGAGCCATCTCCAGCACCGTGCATGTGCCCCAGCGCGTAGCAGGCGATTACCTTTCATCTGCTCCTCTGTCACCTCTGGGAAGAACAACCCTTCCCTCTCAAGGAGCTCGCCAAACAGCTGGGAATCCGACTTCACTGCTGCAGCGGGGGCGTGGGGCAGCACTGTGGCTGCGGAAAGGTCCTCCTCCTCCTCTGCCTTGGCCGTCGTGGCTTCAGGGCCAGTGCTCCTGCAGTCGGCGCTCTCCGAGGACACCACGGTGCTCCCCTCACCACCCTGCTCGGCTCCTCTACCGAGGAAGTATTTGGCATAGACGTGGGAGCCGCGCAGGTCACGCTGAGTGCTGCCGTGACACCGCTTCTCCAAGACCCGCAGCACCTTCTGGGCCAGCTTCACAGGTACCGACAGCTGGATCAGGGCTTCTTCATCCACCTCCGACAGCTGGACAGAGGGGGTCAACTTAACCCTCACGGACTCCCCACAGACATCACTGTCACCCCTTGTGACGGCCAGTGCCAGAATGGACAGAAAGGCTGCACTGCCGGAGGCCCCCAGGGCCATTCTCCACTGTCACCCTCCCCTGCCCGTCCCCAACCCAACTACCACCAGCCTGCTCTCGCCACCCAAGCGCAACCAGTACAATCACCCCATGGGCTTGCCTCGCCTACCCAAACCTCGCTGGACACAGTCACTCTGCCAGGGTCGTGGCAGACTGCGCTTCCTCTCCTCTCTCTTCACCCCTTTGCTGCGCCCAGCTCCCCACGCTTTCACCATCCCCCACTCACCCTCCCATTTCAGTCCCATTTCTGCCCCGTTCAGGCCATCCCTGCACAGCTCACACTTGCCACCTCCTCCTCCAGGCCCAGTCCCTTCCCTAACCTTCTCTCTCTCTCCCTCCCTCCCTCCCGTTTCACCACTGCAGGCTCTGGCCCATACCTGCTCTCCCTGGTCCTGCTGGATGACAGAGGTGATCTCTTTCTGCTCCTCTGCTTCCAGCTTCTTCACAAAGAAAAGCAGCTCCCACCACTCAGCACGGCTCAGGACCTCTGCAGCCTTGGTCGGCTGCTCCCCCAGGTAAGGCAGGGAGTACAGCCCCCCAAAAGGCTTGCAGAAAAACGGCTGTGCAACTGCAGGAGAGCGGAGCAAGGAAGGGCACTGTCAGCTCTGCTGCACCCCCCACGTTCCCCAGGCAAAGAGCTCATGGGGATCATCTGGGCAGAATTGATCCCCACTGTCCCACAGCCTGCTCTGGGAAAGGGAGGTGGCAGGAGGGCAGCAAGAGAAGGGGAACATGCTGGGAGGAGACCCCAGAAGCTGTAGAGATGGGGATTACCATCTTCACTTGAACCTCTTTGGGCTGTACAACAGAAAACGCTCAAAATGGGCACCTCTAGCTCGCTGCTCCCCCAGCCTGTTCCCATAGTGCCTGGACCAGCCAGGACAACGCACTGGGACACCAGCACCAGCAGAATCCACAGTGCCAGCATGCAGCTGCAGAAGGGTTGGGGAGAAAAGCTTCAGGCCTGACAGGCTGCTCACCTGCTGCCAACTTGTGGTTGTGCATCAGGGTGGACACCTTGTCTAGGCCCTCATGTTCCTCTTGCCCTGAAGGGCCGATGATCTCCACCATGTGCCAGTGAACCCAGTACGTACAGCCCAGGGCTTGCCAGTACACCTGAGGAGGAGAGCCCAACGCAGACCCAGCTAAGGGAAGGTAAGCCCAACCCCACTGCTCCCATGCAAAGCTGCGTGCTTCCTACAGCAGACAGGCCCCCTGGCAGCCCCTGCCCTCCCAGCAAAGGATACCTGCACGGGCGGTGTGCCATCATTGCTCTGGCGAAAGTCACCCTCATCACCTGCGCTGACCTGCTCATAGTCCTCCAGCATGCGCACCCGCATGCCACGCACCAGGTTCGCCTGCACATACTCCACATAGCTGCTGCGGCTTGGGAAGGCTGAGCGCGTCTTGAAGATGCTGGGCTCTTTTGGTGGAGGAGTGGGGGCTTCTTGAGTAGCGGTGCAGGATGTGGCCCTGTGCCGGAA
Source organism: Balearica regulorum gibbericeps (assembly GCF_011004875.1). Classification (NCBI taxonomy): domain Eukaryota; kingdom Metazoa; phylum Chordata; class Aves; order Gruiformes; family Gruidae; genus Balearica; species Balearica regulorum. The sequence goes on from NC_046186.1 coordinate 113,264,575, forward strand.
GATGGAACGGGTGGTGCGAGGCCGCAGCTCCTGTTGGGGCAGCAGCTCTGGCTCGTGGCTGTGGTCCCAGCCCATCACGTGCACCAGCTCCAAGATGAGGTTTGCCATAGCCATGCTGAACTCAAACTCCTGCTTCACACGGCTCCTCTCCTCAGTCAGCAGCCCGGGCACGGCGCAGTCCTGCTGCTCCCCTCCCTGCTCCATGCCACTGCTGAGCTTGTCCATGAGAGAAGTGACACACAGGTAGCGCTTCACCAGGACGAACAGCAGCTTCCCGGGGATCTGCAACAAGCACAGCTGTCGGACACCACCCTGCAGAGCACCTCCAGCCCCAGCTCTCTCCGAGCCACCAGCTCACCCACAGCCAGGCTCCTGTGATAGCTCCAGACCTTTCAGCCCACCCTTGTCCCTCTGCTCAGACAAGGCTCTCCATGTGCCTCTCCACCACCTCTCCCAGCCCCAAGCCAGGCCCAGATCCTGGGACAGCTCTCCCAACACCCAGTCCTGCTCAGCTGCCCACTGCCAACTACCCTCCTGTCCCAAACAAGACCACCAGCTCTGGCCCCCCACTCTCACCCCTCCTGACCCCTAAGCCCACAGGCCCAGGGCTGCTGCTACCTGTGGAAGATGAATGCCCTCAAAGGACATGCAGTGCTCTTCAGAGGATGTTGTCTCAGCAAACAGCTCCAGCAAGGTGTAGCGACCATCAAAGTCCATGTGCTGCTCAATGCCATCCTGCTGGCTCAGGGACAGCAGGACATAGGCCCAGCTCCCTGCAACAACAACAGAAACCCTTCAGGCCCCCTAAAGAGAACCCTACCCCACCCCCTGTGCAGGCAAGAAACAGCTTTGATGCTCAGTGTAACCTAGAACCATGTTCTGTCCTTTAATCTGGATTGGCAACATTTTGCTCCACTGAGTAACACCAGATTTTTCCACCCCTAAAGCTGCAAGATTCCCCCAAAGCAGCAACCCCAAATAACTGACTCCAGAACACGGTCCCAGGGAATAAAAAAAAGTTACGCTTGAACCTGAATCAGCCCCCCATCTGCCCCACTGGACAGCAACGTGAACTCTAGGACAGGGAAAGTCAGATCGCTTGTGGGACACACACACCACCACCAGCAACCTTCCGGGCACACCCAAGCCTCATCAGGCACCTCCGAGCCACAACAGCTCCCCTCCAATGAGGGGACGGGTGAGGACCAGGCCTCTACCCACCGGGGCCTGAGGAAAGGCTCCCTGCCAAGAGCAGGCCAGAGCCTTCCCAACTGACAGCACGCAGCACAGACACCCCAACGCTCTGCCAAGCCCCTGGCCAGAAGGCCTCCTAACAGCCAATCAGCGTCCCAGCTCGGGAACCCGTCAGGGGAAGGAGCACCCAAGTCCTACAGCACCCCAGACAACTACGACCAAGGAGCCGCTTGGAAGCTCTGAGTCTTCCCCTTCTGCCAACGAGCCCCAAGACAGGTGGCTTCCCAGGCACCCCACACCTACAACAGGACCGCCACCCCCCTCGGCTGCCCGGCAGCACCTCCTCGCTGGCACTGAGCAGCGGCAGCCCCCACCTGCGTCGTGCGAAGCCAGGGCCCTCAGCATCTTGCCGGCACTGCGGCGGACTTGCTTCTCCTTGTGGCACAGCATCTTCATCAGCAAGTCGAGGGCTCCCGTCTCCTTGAAGGCACCCGCCAGCGAGCCAATGCTGGCGTACGCGCTCAGCACGTGGATCGTGTTGAGGATGGAGGACTCGGGGGCCCCCGTCTCGGACATCTGACGGCCAGCTCGCTGCACCAGGCTCCTGACATCAGCCTTCATCTCCAGCAGCGAGCCTTCGTCCAGTGGGACATCGGCAGCAAATGGGCTGGCTGCCTTCTCCTCTTTCACCCACTGCCCTTCCGGCTTCCTCTTGCCCAGCAGCGCCGGGCAGCTGGCACAGACCTCTTCTGCGGACATCCACATCGAGATGTTCTCCGGCTTGCTCTCTGCAGAGGAGACACTGCTGCCTCCCACTGCTCTCTCTTCCAGGCTGACAACACTCCACTGGATCAGGTACTCAGGCTGGCCATCATGGCCTCGCCGCTGCCGCAGCAGCTCCTCCGGGTAGGCCTGCAGTTTGGGCCCCAGGTGCACAAGCAGGTTGCCATTATGCCGCTCGTTCACCATGACAGGAAATATGCCTGCAGAGACAGAGGGGAAGCAGGAGCTAGGGAGAGGCGCTTGAGGCGCAGGGTTTGCTATGGCTAGAAATCTATGATCCTGTGGGTCACAGTGCTTGTAACGTGGCAGTGTAACAGAAATAAAACGTGCCATTGTACTAGCAGTACTGAAGGTCAGTGCTGTAAGCCCCTAACACAACAAGACCACTAAAGTAGGAGATACAGCATACAAAACAACAGGGCAGGACACAGTGATCTTTGGATTGTTAAAGGGGCTGTGGGCACAGCAGGAACACAGCCAGCAGCGCCCAAGGAGGGCAGCTCTTCCCAGGAAGCTCAGCTGTAAAACCCGGTTGTGCGCTGACAGAGCTCCCCAAGCCGGGTGGGGTGTGCCTGCTGGCCCTGAGGGCCAGTGCAAGCCTGTGCTGGAGAGCTCCGCTGCCCATCACCCAGCTGGGTCTGGAAGCACCGTCCAGGTGGCCTACGCCCTGGCCACCCCGGTTCCTGGGACACGCACGCTAAAGGCGGGCGGCACGGCACCACAATTACCGGGGAGCGGGCTTGCGCGGGCAGGTCCCGCTGGCGGCCCGAATAAAGCTCCTTATAAGCGTGGACCAAGCGAGAGCTCCCGGGGCAACGAGAAGCGCCTGGCCCTGCCCGGTCCGGCCTGGCTGCCGCAGCCCCTCCCCGGCGGGCAAGGCTGCCTCACCTCGGGGCTCCGGTACCGAGGTCTCCCGCAGGGCTCTCCAGAAAGGAAAGGCCCGGGACCGCCCCAGGATAGCTCCGCTCCCTCCACCGCCGGGCCGGGCCGCGTTACCTCCAGCACCGCTCCCACGCCGCTTCCGGGTCGGTGGACACGCATGCGCATGCGCAGCGGCACGCCCGGACGGGAGCCGCGCAGGACCAGGATTAGCCCGCCAGCGGCCGCAGCTGGCTGCACCGGGCGGGTAGCACCGGGGAGGCCGGGACAGCGTGGAGGGGGGGGGGGGGTTCAGGGCCGGGGGCTGCATGGGGCTGGGGACACAGGGAGAGCTGGAGTGGTCATCCTGGCACTTGGAGGGGCAGCAGGCTATAGGGCAGCGCGGGATGGGGAGGGCAGAGGAGGCAGCCGCGGCCGGTGCCAGAAGTGGGGGCTGGGGAGCATCCAGGGCACAAGCAGGGCCGGGAGGTGCCGAGGTCTGTGCGCCCCGGCTGCGCAGCAGGTCGCCCTGGCTGGTAGCCACCTTCCCACCTCACTGCAGGGCTGCCCACTTGCCTTCACTGCCCCACAAGCTGAGGGTGGGGAAAAGCCCAGCTGTCCCGCAGTCAGGCTTGGCCCAACTGTGCAGAGCTCTGCTGGACCCCACTGAGACCCCCACCCACCCCATGCTCAAGCCAAGGTAGCCCACAGTCCCGCACTCATCTCTCCTGGCAGCCCAAATTCTGCCAGGGGGTGAACGCAGCTGAACACATCCAGTGGGGAAAGCACTCCCTGAGGCCCCATGCAGAAAAGGCAGCAGTAACGCGACAGCGGTGGCAAGGAGAATGTTTTATTGGCCCCCAGCATCACTCCTGTGCTGAGATCCGCGGCAGGTTGACGTAGCTCTTCATGGGTGGGAGAGGCTTGATCTTGCGCCCAGCCCAGCCACCCTTGCGATGCCACAAGCCCGTGTGCGGGCGCTTGCCCAGCCAGCGGTTCCGGCCCGCCTTCCCAATCACCCGCTTGTTGTGGTCAACGTTGGACACACGGCCCACTGTGGCCACACATGTCTCCAGCACCTAAAGGACAGAGAAGAGCTGCAGGCCTACCTGGGGACACACAGCTGAGTGCCCAGGTGGTCAGGTCAGGGACAGTATGGCTCCTCTACCTGCATATGCCTCTTGGAGGGCAGCTGCACGATGGCTGTCCCATTCACTTTCCTCAGCAGCACCCCACAAGTCCCTGCAGCAGGCAAGAGAGGAGGCAGCTGCCCTGAGCAGCAGGACAAACCATCCCACCCTGTGGTGAGCACATCCCCATGCTGGGAACTCCCCAAAACCACCCTTCATGCAGCACTTCTTCCTGAAGACAGGACCTCAAAGGCATCACCAGGAAGCGACTGGGCAGAGCTTGCCCCCGCCTCTCACCTTAACACAGTGAGAAGAGAGGACAGAACCTCCCAATCACTGGCCACTCAGAGCAGTGCCCCCCTGCCCTCCTCTCCCTCTGCCCTAAGCCAAACCCGGCTACAGACGGTGGGACCCTGCCCAGAGACGCACCAGCCGCCCGGATGTACTGCGCTCCCTTCCCAGGGTGGCTCTCCAGGTTGCAGATCAGCGTGCCCACAGGCAGAGCTCCCAGCGGGTAGGCGTCCCCTTCGTTGGCTGACACTGGAAGACAGAAGCTGATGAGTTGGGCAGGATGCAGCGACGAGCCCCTGGCAGGGTCAGCGCAGCCACCCCCAGCCCTGGCGTGCACCTGCCATCCTGCCTATGTGAGAGGAGTTCTTGATGATGTCCCCGGGCTGCATGTTCTCCGTGGCAATGATCCAGCGCTTTCGGTTGCCGCCGGCCACCAGGGCGATGTCAGCCGACCTGCACGGGGAACCCACGGTGGGCGGGGGCGGAGCTCACCACAGCCCGACACCCCGGGCCCGAGCCGGTGCCCCCGCACTCGCCTGCAAGGGTCGTATCGGACGTTGATGACCTTCTCGGTGAAGGGCTGCCGCGGGGCCCCCTCCTCGTAACGTAGCCGCTGGAAGTCGATCATGCGGTACCGCCGCTTGTGTCCCCCGCCGATCCCCCGTACGCGGATGCGGCCTGCGGGACAAGGGAGCGGCTGCAGGCGGGCCCGCACCCGGGCCGCCGGCCCCGGACGCCTGCCGCGGGACCCGGCCCGCCCGCCCGCCCACCTGTGTGGTCGCGGCCGCCCGTCTTCTTCATGCCCACGGGCCGCACCGTGTACTTGACCCGGCACTTCCACATGGGGTCGGTGGTGCAGTGCGGCGCCGAGACGCTCAGCTCGCGGCAGGCAGCCGCCAGCGCACCCCCGGGCAGGCAGGGCGGGGGGCCGGGCGGGTGGGGCAGGGCAGGGAGCCGGGCGCGGCGCGGCGCGGCCGACAGCAGGAGCGCCCCGAACGCGCGGCACAACCCCGCCGCCATCACCGCCGCGCATGCGCCAAGACGGGGGGGCGGGGACTCCGCCGGAAAGTGGGGGGGGCAGGGCAGGGCCGCACCGCTGGAGGCCGGCGGGGCCGCCGCTAGGTGGCGCGCGCCTGCCGGCGGGGCCGGGACAGCGGCCATGTTGGATTTAAAGGGGCTGTGCCGCTGAGGGTGTGGGTGGGGCCGGGTTCCGTTCAGCTGTCCCGCCCTGTTCTCGCCGCCGCACCGGGACTGCGATCTCGACTGCGTCGTGGCGGCCATCGAGATCTCTCGCCGAGCAGGTTGGACGGGAGGGGGGTGCCGGGTGGGGTTGTGGCGCCCGGGGCTTGGTTGTTCCCCCGGCCGCCGCGGTCAGGCGAGGCGGCCGGTCTCCTAGCCCTCGGCACGGGTCCGGGTAGCTCCTGCACGGCCGCGGGGGACGCGGCCTTGGCCCGGCAGATGGCGGGGGGGGACCGAGCGCCGCGGGGCCCAGGCGGCGCTGGCCGGAGCTGCGCGGCCTCCCCGGGGCGGCACCTCGCCGTGAGCAGCGGGAACGGAACGGGGCCCCCACAGGGCAGCCCCCGTCGCGGGGCCGGGCCCGGGGCCGGTGTGGCTTGGGAGCCGCAGCGTGCCTTGGCTGCCGGGGGAGCGGGGGGCGAGGGGCAGCGCCCAGCCCGGGGCCGTCGTGCCCGGAGCCGGCGGGCCGCGGTAACGCTGTCTGTCGGGGCGCGCTCCCGCCGCCGGCGAGATCGGCGATAAGAGTGCGGGCTCTGTGGACTTTGGAGCCGGCGGGACCTAGCCTCCTCCGGCACCGGGGCCAGCCCCCGGGGCCCCGCCGGCTCCTGCCCTACTCGGGCGGCACCGGGTCCCTCCCTGCAGACTGGGCCGGCTGCCTGTGCTCCTGCCCGCCGCGCAGGGACGGCTGGCCGAGGCCGGGAGGCCCCGAAGGATGCGTGCGTTTATGACAACGGTGGCCCAGCCTGCAGTCCCAGTCATGGCTGTTTCCAGGGTGCTGTGGACACAGACTGTGGGATTCACTGCTCTATAATTAGGCTGTGTCTTCACTGCCGGGAATGGCTTTCAGTGTAAGATAAATAATATGTATTTGCGCTCCTGCTATGTAACTTGAGTGACTTTTTTTTTTTTTTTTAACTGTGCTGTAGCCATGTGTACCAGTGTTTTAGCCAGTCAGGTTTGCCCTCCAGAGCTAGGGAAGGGAGAGCAGTAAGATGCTTTAGTGAATAAATGTGTGTTTGTGAGGTGAGGCAAGAGAGAGCCTGTGTGTCAGCATGGCTGGGCTGCCTCCTGGGACGCCCAAAGCCCTTCCTTCTCTGGGGGAACCTGTTGGGGAGGGACAGGAATCCCAACGAAGCACTGGCTCAGGCAGATGTAGGTAGTTGGGGACGGCATGCCTCCAGAGGCTCACAAAACACTGCAGAGAGTGCTATGAAGGTTGTGCGTTACCGTGGATGGGATGGTTGTAGTGACAATCCATTGGCTACGTTGGATGCTGTGGCGTTTGTCCTCTCTCTGCCTAAAGCATCTAGAGACTGAAAGAACGCTTCCAGGTGGTGCCTAGCCCAGCTCTGCACTGCGCAGTGCTGACACAGTCGGACTCCCAGCAATCTTGTCCTGTATCTGGCCGTTCCTGCAGGCACAGTGATAGCGATCATACAGCTGGATGGTTCTCTGCAGCTCCACCTGCTTGGCTTTAGGGGCTGGGACTGGGTCAGCAGTGGGGACACAGGTGAGGGTGACACCAAACAGGATGTAAAACCTTTCACCGCAAGATTGAGTGTAGGATGGAGCTAATCTAACTGGGTGTAGGGTGGGGGTGATTTTGGCCATCTGAGCAGAAGCCTGATGGTGGGGTAGAGCCCCTTGGGCAGCGTGCAGCAGCTCGGGGGCTGTGAACTGCTCCTCGGTGCTCCCATCGGTCCCTGAGGAGGGAACCTTAGGCTTGGCGTGCATGGTGTTTTCTGTGCTCCCAGGAGAGCATCCGACCATCCTGTTTCTGGAGCCTGGCTGCATCTCCTCCCCTCCCCCTGCTGCAGTGTGGTTGGCTGCCGAGCGCCTGGTGCCTGCGCTTCTGCTAGAACCGGAGGCAGCGCAGCAGACGCCGTGGGAGTTGTGCATCGCCACGGCCTGCATTCTCTGCGGTGCTGGGGCTTCCAGGAGTGCCGACGCTGGACAAGCTGCTGCAGGCAGCCAGGTACCGCTCCTCTGTGGTGCGGGGTGGGGGAGAATTCCCATCCGGTGACTGAGATGGGCAGGGTGCCCAGCCGTCCTGTAACAAAGGACTACTTTGAAGTGCAATTTCTGGCAGAGCTGATGAAAACTTTTTTCTCCTTGGGAAGCTTACAGTTAGCCAGGTGGGTACAGAATTTCTCTGTGGTGATACTGAGGAAGGATGAAGAGGGTTTCTCTGACTTGCTTGTCCCAAGAATATGCAGCGGGCGTGCTTCCTGCTGCCAAACAAAGCCCGAGAAACAATGATGGAGGCAGCTCCTAGCACGCAGCAATGGCTCTCAAACTTTCAGAGCCTTGTTTCCCCCCAGACCTTCCTCCTGTTAATAAATTGCTTACTAAGCTGTTCCAAAGTGGAGGTGCATGCTACCGAAGGGGGGGGGGGGGGCAATTGCTGGTAAGTTTCTGGGAGGGAGAGGGCGCGGCTGTGAGGAGGTGTCTGAAGAAGGGCTGGGGGATGGTGTTGCAGCAGAATGCTCTGGTCAGGCAGCCGGGAGAAATTTGCACAATGGTGGGAGGCAGCGGCACATTACCAGCAACTGCAGGCTTCCTTGTGTTCTGCGTAGCTGGCATCTGGCACTCTCTTGCAGCTCCGTGCTAGGGTCTCCTTTAGTGTCCTTGGTCTCCTGTCTCCCATGCCACCTTGGAGAGATGGAAAGCACCTGCCCCCGCCTCTGCATGAGGGGAAGGAGGGTGGTGTTCAGCACACAGGGTCAAAGATCTGGCCAGCTCAGACACAGGGTAAATAAACATGGCTGAGCTCTGCTGCAATTGGCAGAAGGAGCAGGAAGCGCCTGTTCTCTCATCTGCTGTTTTGGAGGAACGTCCAGGTAGGAACAACAGCATTAACCCCAAATACCAAAATGGCTCTCAGGGCACAAGGGACACGTGGCGAGATTTTGACCTTGGTAGAGTTGCTGGATAAAGGCTTGATTTGCTAGGAAAGAGCCACGTAGCTCCTCAAAGAACTCCAGCTGGTTGGGGGAGCCAGGGGTAGAACAAATCCTTTGCTTATTATGCAGGCAGAGCTTTGTCTCTGTGAATTTGGCTGCCTTGTTATGGTTTACAAAACTGGTTTGCTTTTGGAAATAATAGCTCAGTCTTGCAGCCTGCAGTCAGCTGGTCTTTGCAGCTGCCCCAGGTACACTGTGGAGGGAGTGTGGGCCCTCCAGAGCCCTTCAGGGTACACAGAGTGGGTCCAGGGCACTTGCTGGTCCCAGCTGCGTTCTGGCTGTCTTCCGTACTCCTGAGGCACATCCAATGCATAGTCCTCACATTAGACAGATGCCTGCAGAGGCACTGGCTCCTTGGAATTATTTTGCTTGCTTTAATATTATTTCATGCAGTCAGGGCAAGGTAATGGCTCTTGCTCTGTCTTTTATAGAGCGAGACTCCCAATCAAATTCTGAAGCTAGGAAGAGATGCTTGTCCTGGCTTCATTCCAGCTGCTTAGCTCTTGTCTCCGCTAGCCTGGAAACAGGTTTTAATGGTGTTCTGCTGTAGTCCCTGGCATAGCAGATGCAGAATGGATTTGGTGAGCTGCTGCAGACATGAGCAAGAGTTTAAAAACAAGGTCTTATCAGCTGATCTGGAGGTGCTAGCACAAGCTTGCTGATGCGGGTGGTGAAGACTGCTGTTCTGGGTCCAATGGCCTGCTAAAAGATGCATGTTTCCCTGGCCAGCTGGGGTTGTAAACAGCATGAACTGCAATAAGAAGCAAAATGGCTTTCTGTTAATGGCATGTGTCAGTGCTGTTTTGGGGTCAGGGTTTTTTTGGTGGTGGTGGTTGGTTGTTTTGTTGGGTTTTTAACCCTTATTGCCTCTAATGCATCTGTTCTTTGATTGGTAATGAATGAAAGGAATAAGACCTTTCTGGTCTTGAAAGGAACGAGTGATCTGATACAAAGCCATCCAGACCATCTTCTCTGTCTCTTTCAGAACACATGTGCTTATTGGAATTGGATCGTGCTTTGGTAACACAGGAATTGCTTGCTCTGGTCAATCAGAACAAACCCTGGTAGCTTTTGACTTGCCACTTCCAACTGTGGGCTGGAAAGCAGGAGGAGGGTAGGAAGCTCCCCGGTCCTTTCTGTAGTGATGTGAACCTGAGTCACCATAGCCAAGTTCCTGTAAAGCCAGCTTACCACCACCTTGCTCTAAGTTTCAGGAAGGTTATGCTACAGTGTTTCTGTTAGAAATTGTAGGTGGTGAAGAGCTGAAGCTTCTGGGGCAGAGAGGAGTGTTTAGTGCTGAAGGCAGAGAGCATGAAGGGTCTACTGTCTCCTTGCAGGAGAGCCCTTCCACTTGAGATACAAATCTAGTTCCTTAGTCCTAGTTAAAAGCCCCTGGGGCTCTTGCAGCATGCTGGTTAGCACAGACTTTCCCAACACAGGCCTTCTGGTATCTAGAGAAAAAACCCTGGAGCTTCACACTCAGCTAGAGCTGGCATGTGTCAGCTGCTGCTGAAAGAAGCAATCCTGACCTTGATCCCTGTTCAGGGGATACAGAGGGCTGGTCTGTTTCCAACAGCACAGTGAACTTGTACCGAGTTACACATGACTCTAAAGCTTGGGGAAGCTGGTTGGGTGAAGCCTTTCTGGACTTGGAGATTGGCTTTAAAACTGTGCCTGGATGCTAAGGAGAGTCCAAAAAATGATGCTAAGGAGCGTTCTGGTTTTCAGGCATGGGAGAATGTGGCTGAGAGCTCCTTGCCTCCACTTCCAGCTCTGTTGCTGGAGGTGGATTGCATTGCCTCTCTCCTTCTGGGACTCTGCTGGAAGGAGGCATGTGCTGCATTCCCCTCCTCCAAGCCTAGGCTAGGGTCAGTTTCTAGTGCTGTGGTGCCTGGCCCCTTTGTCCTGAAGTGGTGTTCGGCAAAGGCAAATGTAATAAGGAGTTCATCTAAGGAATTCAGATGAGCTTTTCTTCTTTTTTTTTTTTTTCCCCCCCCCTCTCCCATGTGAGCATGGTTAAGCCATGGAACAAGGGTCTGAAGAGCTTGTGGGATCTCCATTTGTGGAGATACTCAACCCTTGACAAGACACAGATACCTGACTAGATACCTGCTTTGAGTCTGAGATGGACCAGAGACCTCTAAGAGACCTCTATGCATCCCTTCCAAGTGATACAACAGCCAGACTCTTTTATTATGGCAGAAGTTGCAACATGACAGTCTCTCTATGGTACTTGAAGTCATCTCTGTGTTGTCTCTCTAGACTGTCTGCAGTGCAAGAAAGGTCCAGGCTGGAGGCTGGGGTTGGGAAAGAACTTTGGGTAGAAGATGGGGCTCTAGGTGCCCCCTTTTTTGACAGCATGGTAGAGAAACTCGTGACCCAGAGGTGGTGGCAGAGGACCTCATGCATGTCAGAGTTTGAGTGACGTCTTTTGGCTTTGGGATTGCACCTCAGAGATGTGCTGGGTGTGAACTCCAAGGTGCTCACCCCTGGCTGATTTCTTCTTTGTGTGCTCTTAGTGGCTTTAAGGGAGCATGAGATATACCAGGCATTTCTGGCAGTGGTAACAAACATTACCAAGCACTGTTCCTGCTCTGTACCTCCTGTGAACCTCAGCAGGCACGTATCCCAGGATGGAGCCATATCCTGCAATTATTCCACCAGTTCTTACTTTCAGGAGTCCAGCATTTGCCCTCTAATTTCTGGCTCTTATTCACGTTGCAGTTCTTAATGTTACTCTGAAGCTGACTGTGCACCCATCTGTCCCTTCATTTGCAAAGCATCTCTCTCTTGCCTTTGTTTCTAAAGCCTTAACATGTGTGTGTGCAGCTGCTCTTAGCTGTGAAGTTCTTGGGCACCATGCAGAGCTGATTATATTTCTTGTTTTACCCGTATTGGAACGGCTCTGGAAATGCTGCCTGTGGGATGTGCAGCTCAGCAGCACCAGTTCATCCCTTTTCCATGGCTCTGTTGTAGGTGGCCTGGGGTGGTGACCCTGAGCACAGAGGCTCTTCTGGCAGTGGTATGGCAGTGTGCAAGTTTCCTGGCAGTGTCAATATGTTCTGGCTGTGCAGTGGAAGTCTCAGAGGTTCTGCACAGCTGACTGTAGTCTCTGCTTTCTGACATGATAGTATCAAAATAAGGAGAAAACTTGTGCTCATGACACAGCCTCTGCAATGTGGAACCTTGGCACTCTATTTGCTTTTTACTGCTTTTTGTTTTGTTTTGTTTTTTTATGTCCAAGGTATTAGGTCTAGGTTTTGTTGCAGTATCCCTTAGGAATGAAGACTCAGCTGTATATTGGTGATCTCACTTCTAGCTTCATTGGAGGTTAACCAGTCTTTCCAGGGACCCTTTATTCTGTTGTTTAACAGTAATGAGCTGGCAGAGGTCCAAAGGGGGGGGGGGAAACCCACAAAAAAACCAAAACCCTCCCTGCCTTTATTGTTTTGCTTCCCAAATGTGTAACCTTGTTGTTTCTCCAGGTAGCAAAAGTATGTCTCACAACCTGATACTTAGATAATTATTGTGAAAATAAGACTTTAAGCCCTGTGTTTCTATTTCTCAATGCTACCACTGCTGTCTATCTCCCAAATGCGATCACTCACTCTTGCTATGGGTCAGACTTACTCTTTTCCACAGGAAGATTTTTTTTTTACAGAACCCAGTTGTTTTTCTGCAAATACCATATCCTTAGATCACCTTCTCCTACGGAAGAGTTTGCTGCTAAAAATCTGTGCCCAATTCTATACCAAAAGTGCTGGCAGGCCATCTGCAGTTTGAAGGAAGCTGCAATTATTGTCTTGACAGTATCACTTGTGCAAGTTGTGACCATACCCTGTGTCTCACATATACTTGGTCCAGGGACATGCGAGGAGACAGTGAAGTGAACTGAATTTGTTGAGGCATGTGTAGACCTGAAGTCTCTGTCCTATTGTAGTTGACTCCTGATTTCCCTGGTGCTTATTTTTTTTTTGCTCTCTCTAGCATTAGGCATCACAGTCTAAGCTTTAAGATTCACTTGGACCCATTTAGTCTGGCATCCTTGTTTCTATTATGGGTTTCGTATACAAGCAGTGAAGCTTCCAGCTCTTTCCTCTTAAAGGTCTTGCATGTAGGAGCAGTTTTCAGAGGCAGAAAAGTGGGCTGCTGAAATTGCTGATGCTCGGTGATTTCCCAGTTATGCACTTGAATACAGGAGGAAGGCTTCTGCCTGGCAGGATGTGCTAGCTGGTGGATTCCCAGCTGATTGCTGCAACTACCACAAAGCTTAGTGCACGCATGTTCCTTTCCTGTCTTCCTGCAGCACTCCTCCAAATGGGAGCAGGGGAGGGGAAGTGTGATGGGTGTTGCTGGAAAGCCAAGCTGTTCTAGCAGCTCAGTGAATAGGGAAGACATGCCAACTAGAGCAGAAATGCGCTGGTGGAGACCTGGGCCGTGACACCTGCAGAACCATGAGGAATGCAGCAGGATAAACTCCGCCTCCCAAGGAACTCGTTGGAAAAGCATTCATTCTTCCTATTCCAGTCTGAACCTCCCCCTGCCAAAGGCAAATGATGTCTCCCCTCCTCTCTGCAGGAACCTCTGAGTGTGTTTTCAGCCTGGATAAAGGACACTCAGTGCCCTTTACTGAACGTGTAGGAGTAGGAAGAGTGCTTATACAGCAGCCTCAGTCTGCACGACCTTGGCGTCGGTTGCCATAGAGCGTGTTTCCTCTCTGGAGGGCTGGGCACTGAGTCTAGACCTGCCAACACTGGGGAGAGCTAAAAATAAGGCTCTGTAGGGTGGAATTGTCACTTTGGAGGGATAGTAAGCCATTTCCTACCAGTGTGTGTTGGGGTTTTTTCTGCTGTGCAAAAAGTAGCAGCATTTAAGTGACTTCTCTGCAGTCATCTCTTTGTTTTCTTGTTGGTACTTGAAAGTGAACAGCCCAGGTGTTGTTCTCAGGTTTTGCACCTTGTGTCCAGCCTGGACAATCCCCTATCCACCCTTGAACACTGGAAGCACGTTGGTACCAAGCAGACCTGTGCTTCTAGGATGTCATCCTAAGGAAGAAAAACCAGGGTTCTGCAGAGATCTTTACACAGCCAGGGAGAGAAGAGGAGTCTGTACTGGTATGTCTTGAGGATCTGAGGATGTAGTTGCTCAGTAGGATGAGACTGATGTGCTGTGGGTCAGGACATTTTGATTATTTCCCCTTCTTGGACAGTTTGAAATCTTAACAGTTCTGAAAAACAAGTTGATCATGGGGAATATGAAAGGCTCAAAGTTTTTATTCTGCTGGAAGGGCTAAAGAAAGGATGTTGTTGGAGTAGAGGCACTGGTGTTTTAACACACAGCTCAGCAATTTCTCAGTTGAGTAGTTCTGTACACAGTGGAATTAATGAGACTGATTTTCTATGGATCTGGGTCTTGTCTTACTGTGTTATCTAGCAAGGTGCAAGGGGTGGTGGCTTTTTATCATGATTTACAATGTTTCTTTTCCCACTGTGTTTGTATTGTACTTTTTAGAGATGGCAGCAAGATCTCTGTATGGACATAAGTAATGCTTCCATAAAAACTGTCAGCATTTCACAGCTGACCCAGTACACAGAGGGACAGATGAAGAGGCACTTGTGCTGCACAGCTGTGTGAGCCTTAGGGCAGAGGTCTAGTTTTGTTGTATGCTGGTTATAAGGCTGTTCCTGGGGATCTCCTTGTATCTCAAGCATTGCCTGTGCTCCAGAGGACTCCCACTTTCCCGACTTCCCTGTTTCTGAGTCTGGGGCTGTGTTTCCTTATGAGCTGAAACCAGTGACTGGGCTGTTTCACCCTTTAACAGTTGTTACCTTGGCTTCTGTGGAAGCAGGTAAGTACCTGTTGAGCCTTCCTGGGAGGTTGCCTGGATCCATTTTGGAGCAGGACAGCAGTGCTTTGCCAGATGTGGCAGCACTAGCATCCCTTGGGCTGGCAACCCCTTCCTCTGGAGCTGGGAATCATTGCACGTTTCCTGAACTGTGCTCACTTACAGAAGTCTGCCTTAGGCAGGACTTCCCTTGTTGCTTTAGCACAAGGGAATGTGTTATAAAAGTCGGAAAACGAATAACCAGGGCAATTATGGACCAGAATGCTTAGCTGCCAGTTCCTGGAGAATCAGTTTGGAAGACAGAATATAAATGACAGCCAACTTTCAACAGACCTATGTCCTCTGCCTTGATCTTAGCAAGGTTTTTCATGCCATTCTTATCATACGGTCTTCTCTAAAGCAAACTAGGAAATGTCACAGTCCAGATTCAGTGTAAAATGCACAATGCACAGGGTAACTGCACGTGGCACATGGCAGATACTTCACTGTATCCTTCGCTTTTGGGTATGACTCAGGGTTGGTGCTGACGCTGGGTCATGAAGTGTATGTGAGGTCAGCATTGTATCTCAGGCAGCGCTCAGCTCTTGCTCAAAGGTATGAACAGGAACCCAGTCTTCAAGAGACATGAAGTGTTTCTGCCTTGCTCAGGTTCAGTAAGGTCTCCTCTGTGTTGAGAGTTTACTGCCCTTCCTGAGGGATGGATGTGCATCACTGGAACAAAAACCAGAGAGGAGCTGAGGGGAGAGCTCAGGCCTATAAAACAACTCAAGGCACTTCTGGAAGAGTGAGGCTAAAGAGGAAGAAATGAGTGGGTATATAATGAGATGTGCATACATATAGCAACTGCCCCAGTATGGTTCACCATCTTCGCTTTCAGTGCCGCAATGAAGAAACTGGACCCCTCTATTGCTTGGGTCCCACCCCTGGGCAGGGATAGCAGTAGCTGAGTTGGGGGATCACCCTGAGCCCCATCCCCTGGCAGAGTGCACAGCTGGGCAGGAGAGGAGCCCTGCCAAGAAGAGGAGCTCTGCTCTCTCTGTTCCTGTACCTGGGGCAGCGTTTCTGCTCGCTCAGTAAACCAGGCACAAGGCTTCTGCAGAACAAAGAGCTCAAACCATGCAGAGGTGGGTCCCACAGGAGGACAAAAAGAAATCCGTTGGCAGCTCTTCCCCTATCTCCTCCTGTGGAGTGCCTGGGCAATTTGTGAGCTTCCTGCCAGCAGGGCCCTGGGTGTTAGGGGTGCAGTGCCTCCTGTCAGCTCTGGGTGGGTGGCAAGGAGGTGCTGCTAGGCAGCTGGCTGCCTTCAGCCCTGCAGGAGGTTGGCCTTGGGATGACCCATAGCAAGGTGGGTGGTGGCTTTCCTGTGGTTGCTGAGTAATGTGAAGAGGCTGCTGGGATGGCTGAGAGAGGGTTAGATGAGTGAGTCGTGGAGCAGCCAGGGTATTGTCAACCTGCTATAGGGGGTCTTGCGTGCCTCTTATTTGTCTCACCCTCTGGCCTGGTGTATTTCCCTAACTCCTGGGTTTTCTATGCAGGGATGTTGCAGCCACACTAATGTTGTGGGTTGTAGCACTTGGTATCCCTGTGCAAAGGCAGTAGCTTGGTACTCCCCTGTTGTATATCTGGGGAGAACAGGACAGGGGAGGAGTACAGAGTCGTTATGCCATCCTGAGGAGTCCTTGGGCTGGCAGCAGGGGGAATGAAGCTGAAAAAGCTGTTAGTGTTTCAAGCTGACACCCACACAAGGGTTACACTAGTGTAACTGTAGCAGTTGGTGTAAATAAGCTTTCCCACACAGGCTGACTCAATTCATGCTGGCAGTGTTATGTCCCTTGTCGCCACAATGTCTATTCTGCGCTGGGGCTGGTATTGTGAGGAAATTTTTTGTTTGGTCCAGTAAGGCCACTGATGCCTCCTTGTCTGAGAGATTGTCTTCCAGGATATTTTCCATTGAGAAAGCTGAAAGCTTTGAGCTGACATCCCTCTACTTTCTATCAACTTTCTTCTGCAGTCTGAAGAGGTGTTGAGTTCTGACAGCCTCCTTGCATCAGTGGTCCGTGGGCAGGAGGTGTACGCGCTGCAACCCCAGCTGCCAACCACAAATCTCTGTTCTTAAATGGAAGCTAAATCAGCTTTCCTTGCAGCTGGGAGTGTGGGGGTGTTAGAGGTCAGCACTGATTCTAGGCTTTTTGACTGCTGTCCACGTGTGCCACCTGCACTGGTTGCCAGCACTCCATGCCACAAAACTGGAGACACGTGCCCTGGCAGCTGCCTGCTGCCAAAGGGAGAGGGGAAGATGAAGGGGAAGGGCTTAGTGTGGGCAACCAGTTGAACACTGTTTATGGCTGCTTGAAGGAGGCTGTGACACTTGTGTCTGGTTGTGGCTCTGAAATAGCACTGAGGCACTCAGGTTCTCTCTCTCTCTCTCTCTGTAGGGCTGCAGGAGCAGGACTATGTCCACCATGGTGTATCCAAGGGAGGAGAAGCTGGACAAGCTGAGTCAAGAGGAGATCATTTCCAACACCAAGCTAGTGATGCAAGGACTGGAGGCTCTCAAGAATGAACACAACTCCATCCTGCACAGCTTGCTGGAGACCATCAAGTGCCTGAAGAAAGATGAGGAAGCCAATCTCGTGCATGAGAAATCCAACCTGCTCCGCAAGTCAGTGGAGATGATTGAGCTGGGGCTTGGAGAAGCTCAGGTGAGAGTGGTGGGTGCTCCCCTAGGTGTTACCCAGCATGAACAGGGGAAGGCAGGCATGTGGCCATTTTCCATGAGCTGGAGTGGCAGCAAGGGGCTGTGTGTAGAAGGCCAGTGTAACCCTGAGGGCGGGCCCTAAGCATGCATGTGAGGGAGATATAAGATTGTGGCAGTTACTGACTGGGACTCTTGACAAGGTGATGATGGCATTGTCCAACCATCTGAATGCTGTGGAGTCAGAGAAGCAGAAGCTGCGTGCTCAGGTGCGGAGACTGTGCCAGGAGAACCAGTGGCTGCGCGATGAGCTTGCCAACACCCAGCAGAAGCTGCAGCGCAGTGAACAAACTGTGGCTCAACTGGAGGAGGAGAAGAAACACCTTGAGTTCATGAACCAGCTGAAGAAGTATGATGAGGATGTCTCACCTTCGGTATGCACTTGTCCTGTCGAGCAGCCACCTTTGGGGATGGGACAGGTTGGACCAGCTGGATTGCCTAAGTGTGATAGCATTGCCCTGGATTTTGCCCCTTCCCAGCTACCGTGCACAGCAATGCCTGTAACTAAAGGGAGTCTGTATGGGGCAGGGTCTCTGGAAGAACATGGGGTGGCATGCCAGGATATGCTGGGGAAACTTGGCTTTATTAGTTTTGTTGGACGAGAGGAAGATGTGGCAGAGATAACAGGGGAAGCTGAGGGTATTAGCGGGCTGCAGCAGGCAGGAGAGATTGGTAGCTGACGCAGCCCAGGCTGCTGCTGTCTCCTCTGAGAACCAATGGCATTGTGATTCCCATCCTCACAGGAGGAGAAGGAGGGCGACTCCGCCAAGGACTCTCTGGATGATCTGTTCCCGAATGAGGAGGAGGAGCATGGTCCTGGATGTAAGTGTTTGGTCATGCATGGTTGCTGGCTGTCTCTGAGTGTGCTGTGCCAACTGTGCCCCTGTTTATTCCTCTGTGCCTACAGTGCCCCACCAGCACAGCAGTGCAGTGGCAGCTGCCCAGCAGGGAGGATATGAGATTCCTGCACGCTTGCGCACCCTCCACAACCTTGTCATCCAGTACGCCTCACAGGGACGCTATGAGGTGGCTGTGCCACTCTGCAAGCAGGCGCTGGAGGACCTGGAGAAGACATCAGGCCACGATCACCCTGATGTGGCCACCATGCTCAACATCCTGGCACTGGTGTACAGGTGAGCATGGTGGGGAGGGCAGGACAGAACTGGGCCAGGAGAGCTTTTTCCCCTCTCCTGTTTACTAGGGCAGTACATTCTGGTGACAGGGAGCTCCCCCAGCTTCAGAAAGGTTTTTGGCACAGATGAGGTATCTGAACCACCAAACTCTCTGATATAACTAGGGACTGGCTAAGGTAGGGAGGGATGGAGGAATGAAAGTTCTGTGGGGCTGGATCTGTGTGGAAGGAGGACTGTTAGCAATTTTGCTTGCCATGGGCTGTGGCATCCAAATCCTGAATAACTGGTTGGCTTTGCACTGCAGAGATCAGAATAAATACAAAGAGGCAGCACACCTCTTGAATGATGCTCTTTCCATCCGCGAGAAGACTCTGGGCAAAGACCACCCAGCGGTGAGTGTCTCCCTCGTCTTGCAGTCATTTCCCTTGACCTGTGGGTGCTGCTGGGGCTAGAATGATGCCCTTATGGTGTGTCTGCAGCCAGACTACCAAGGACAGCAGTGTGCTCTGTGATGTGAGGGATGCTGTTCAGGTGGTGTGGGACTATTTTACTGCTTCAATATTTCCTGCTGTCTTGTTCAGTATGGCCTGTCAGGAGTTGGCTTCTCCTGGATCCTGTGATGTAGGTAGGGTAGCCTTCAGCCTTTGGACCTCCTTCTCTTCAGAAGCAGCTGTACTGCAGGCATGAAGGAAATGGGACAGCCACTGTTACTGCTGCTTGCACTCCTTGTTTGGTCCTACTGGATTCTGCTTTGTTTCACAGAGAAGCTTATATCTCTGCAGGTGGCAGCAACTTTGAACAACCTGGCTGTTCTCTATGGCAAGAGAGGGAAGTACAAAGAAGCAGAGCCACTGTGTAAGCGAGCACTGGAAATCCGTGAGAAGGTACTAGTCTCCCAACGCTCTCCTTCCTTCCAGCTCTCCCTGAGGGTTTTCCCCCATTACCTCACTGCACCTCAGAGGTGCAGGAACTACCTAGTCTCTTTAGCTGGTGATTCTGCCACCACCTTTCCTGCCTCTCTACTGTTTGCAGCCTTGAAGAGGCCTGCTTAGGAGGTGGAAGCTGTGATTTCTCCTCTTTACCTCCCTAGTCCTTGGATTCTGTCTTGCATAGGCATGTCCTGGAGGGACTACAGTGTCTGCTAACTCCAGGAGCTCACTGCAGTCTTGAAGTGTTGACTCTTTGTGGCTTCTCTTCTTTATCCAGGTCCTAGGCAAAGACCACCCTGATGTGGCCAAGCAGCTGAACAATCTAGCCCTGCTGTGCCAGAACCAGGGCAAATATGATGAGGTGGAGTACTATTACTGCCGGGCCCTGGAGATCTATGAGAGCTGCCTGGGCCCTGATGACCCCAATGTGGCCAAGACCAAGAACAACCTGGTGAGACCCTGGGGAAAGGCCATGTGCGGATGGGGAGTGGTGCCATGGGAAAAGTGAACATTGCCTGGTGCTTGAAAAAGCAGAAATATAGTTGCAAGAGGGGGGCAGAATTAATCTGTGTTGCTCAGTGGGGCTGGAGCTGTTTTCTTGGTTGCAGGCCTCCTGTTACCTGAAGCAAGGCAAATACAAAGATGCAGAGGTGCTATATAAGGAGATCCTCACCCGTGCTCACGTGAAGGAGTTTGGCTCTGTGGATGGTTTGTACAGCAGAAGCAGTTGGGGCTGGGGAAGGGTGAGCAGTTTGGTCTCCTGGCTCTCAGCCTAGGCTTGGCTGATTCTGGTACCCTCCCCGGCAGAGGGATGGGATGCCTTGCAGGGCTTTGGGCAGCCCTTGAGACACTGCCATTCTAGTGTTATGTTGTTCCATCTCTTCTCTCAGAAGAAGTCTTGGAGAGCTGTGGCTGTCACTTTACTGGGTTGGGAATAGTTGTGGCTAAAAGGAGGAATAGCAAGTGGCACAATCATTCCCAGGCATAGGCTGAAGTTTCTCCTGTATACCTGACACAGGTGTTTCCCCGTGGGAGGACTTGCTCTTCCCTTCCCCTGTCCTGTCCTTGCAATGTCAGTTGCCTTTCTTGGGGCTTGGGACCAGGGGGATCTCGAAGCCTTGTCACTTCCCTCTGGTGAGCTGCTGGGCTGTGCAGGAGGCAGAGCCCTAGTGGAAGTGACAGGGCAAAAGGGGTGAGGTAGTGAGTGGAGCTGTCTCGCATTCTTCCCCACACAGATGAACACAAGCCAATCTGGATGCACGCAGAGGAGAGAGAGGAGATGAGCAAGGTGAGTCTGAGCTGGTGGTGCTGCCTGTTGATAGCAGCAAGAGCCCTGGGAGGGGAAGGAGATCCAGGGGTTTTGATCCTGTCTTACCACAGCCAGACCCTCCTTCCTGCAGTCTGAACTGCTGCCGTGGTCACTGATGAAGGCCAGGAGGGGTCTGGAGAGTGGGGAGAGAGCATGGCTGCTCCTTGGGGCAGCAGGGAGGGAAGGTGCATCAGAGAGCTCAATGCTTTTTCCTGGGGCAGGGGCATGCATGCTCTCTCTCTTTGCTTTAGTGATCCCTCTGAGATGCTGGAAGATGGCGGATGGCAGAGGGTTGTGCTGCAGGGCCCCGGCACTCTGTTACAAAGAGCTGCTGGTACCCAGAGCACAACCTGCTTCTGAAGCAGCCCTAAGGCTGCCTGGGGGAAAAATGGAGGTCAAGAAGAACCTGCTGACATCACTTTGCTTAGGAAATGGAGCCAAACCTCCTGAAAAAGATCTCTGCACAGGGCAGGCTCTAGCTGTTCTATGTCCTAGCTGGCCTCTGGAAGAGGGTAGACATGGATTGTGCTTGCCTTGGAATAGGCTGAGAGGCAAAGAAGCTGTTGCTCCTGTTGCCTAGGCTCTGCTTTGTGCTCAGCTGATAAATGCAATCCTGTCTCTGCCTTTCCCAAGCCTAAGACCTCACCTGCTTTTTGGCAGGTGGGTGAAGCAGCAGAATGAACGGCTGTGGTCTAGTCCTCTAGCTGCAGTGAGAGTAGACACTCTCTCTCCTTTTCCTTTGCCCTCAGACCAGGCCCCATCTGTATGTGGGCTGAGACAGCAGGTTGGCAGGCTTGGCTTAGCAACTTATCAATCCCATCCTATGAGTCCTAAGAACAGGGCACTAGCAGCTGTCTCCTGCCAGCATGCTATGTCTGTGTGGTCCCCAGGACAGTGCTCAGCTCTGCCTTGCGCTGCTCCAGTTGCTGCCCTATGAAGGCTCTGCTGCAAAGAAATTACACTTGCTGCAGCACCATCCTGTGCAGGAGAAATCAAAGTTGTAGCAGAGACCAAGCTCCCCTTGCCCCCTCTGAGACTGAGACACATCTGATGTTATCTTTGGTAAATTAAGAGGTCAAAAGTAGATAGTTGTAGTGTGGGGCTGTGCTCCAGATAACTCAAGCTTTTGCTACAGGGCAAGGGAACAGGTTCAGGGACCAACAGCTGGAGTGAGATTTGTTTTTACAGCCTGGGGCAAGAGCTAAGCATCTTTACCTGCCCCTGGGGCTCCTATCCCTAGGGCAGCTGTGCCCATGCCCCATGGCATGGCATGGTTGGCATGGCCTTCCTGGCCACGTGGTGGTAACCACAGACCTGCTTGTACTGCTGGCCCAGGGGTTGGGGCTGCTGTGTTCTGCTTCATGCTGTGTTTACACATCTATTAAAAAGCATCAAACCCCACTTGCAGAGCTTCACTTCTTTTTTCCCCTCACCCCTCCTTCCCTCTGCTCTCAGCAGCAGCAAGGGGAGGCCAGCTTGTGCTAGCAGCAGGGCCTTGGGCACAGCTGGCAGCCTTGGCCTGCAAGGTTCTTTCTGCCCCAGGGGATTTGACACCTTTCCCTTGGGTTTAGCCACTCTTTTAGTGCTGCCTCTACACAAGCTTCAGAGGTGTATTGAATCCTGAGCTCTCCTGTCCCTGGGGCCTGCCCAGACTGTGCAGGTCTCTAGTGCAAGAAAACCCACATGTGCTCGGGGAGACTCCAGCATGTGGGGTAAAGATCTGAGAGGTGCTGTGAGACTAAGTAAGAAAAATGGTCCCTGTAAGGGCAGTTACTGCTGGGCTGGAGCCCTTGCCAGATGGAAACTCCCGCTGTGTAGCAGTGGCCCCCTGCACCTGCTTGGTGAGAGCAGCCCTGCTGTGCTCAGGGCTGAGCTGGGTGCTTCCTGCCTAGCCCATGCATCCTGTGGGTGCAGAGCGAGGGGCATGGCACACCCCCAAGTGCTTGCCATGCACCAGGGTGCACAGTGTGTGAACAGGCAGCCCTGCTCCTGCAGCAGTGGTGATTCCTGCCTGCAGGTGCCATGGTCCCTACTGACCCAGGGCAATGCTGGGTAGCAGCTAGTGCCCTGCAGAGTGGGTTGTCCTGGCCCTAGATCTTTCTCATTGAGTGCCAAGCTCTGCCCCCTCTCTTGTTGCTCTGGCCAGCAGCCTCTTTGCTTCTGGCTGTGGCAGAGCCAGCCAACCAACTTTGGGATGCAAAGGCTGGGCATGGAGAGGAGACAGCTAGATGGGCTGAGCTGCTGTTGGGGCAGGCCGTGACCCTGCAGGCAGAAGGCTTGGGTGTGGCTGGCCGATTCCTTTGCTAGCCATGGCTGAGGGCTTTAGTGCTCATGCTGCCTGGCATGCCTGTGGGGTTTTTGTTGGTTGGGTTTTTTTGTCTCCCTTTTGCATGCTGGGAGGTGGGGTGTCATGTCCTCCAGAGTGCCATGAGGATGGGCTGTGTTGTCCCTGCTGCCTTTGGTACTACAGAAGGGGCAAGGAGGTGGGATTTTGCTCCTTGCTGGGGTAGGGACATCACTTCTACTTGTGGCCCAAATCTGTTGCAGCAAATGGACTTTCAGTCCAGGAACCTGCTGGGCTTCATCACTGCATTTGCACATTGTGTTTCCAAAGGCTGAGCTGGTGCCTGACCCTGGCACCCAGTGGGAGAACACAGGCCAGAGAATAGCAGTAGGCATGGGGCTAACAGCTGTCATCTCTCCTCACCCTGTAGAGCAAGCACAGAGACAGTGCTCCCTATGCTGAGTATGGCGGTTGGTACAAGGCCTGTAAGGTTAGCAGGTAAGAGGTGGTTCATGGGCAGCTGTGGGCTCTGGAGGGGTTGGCTCCAGGACTCTTGCTCACCTTCCGTATATTATTACAGCCCGACTGTGAACACCACTCTGAGGAACCTGGGTGCACTGTATCGACGCCAGGGCAAGCTAGAGGCAGCTGAGACCTTGGAGGAGTGTGCAGTTCGCTCTCGGCGGCAGGTAACCCCAGAGGGACCCTGGTGGAGGGAGCATTGTGGGGCTTGGGGTAGCAGGTCATGGCACAGCATTTGGTGCGGGGTGAGTTGAGGGACAATCCTGGGCTGTGTAGCCTCTGATATCCTTGGTTTACATTCCCACAACACCGGAGCACCTTGGTGGTTGGGGTTGCATTTCTGCAGGGTTATGCATGTGTGCACGTGTGTAGGGTTATGCATGTGGGGTAGAAGGTGTGGCTCTGAGTGCAGCCATACTGCAGCCAGGTTAGGTCAGGTTACTGGACTTTGTCAGCTACTGAGGTGACCTGCGCTCACTGGAATGTTTTCTTCACCCTAGGGATTTCTTAAGAGTACCTCTCACCCCAGACTCCTCTCAATCCTCAAATAATAAAGTAGGAGCTGTAAGCAGGTAGCACAAAGGCTGAAGGACAGCAGAAACCTTCACACCAAAATGTGAAGGAAAAAAAACCTGTCGGTTTTGGGGTAGCAAGCCCTTGTCCCTCAGGATAGTTTGTGGCTTGGTGGGGGGCTCACTGAGCTGGGAACCCAAACAGGGATTGTTAAGTGCAGGGATAGCATTTGGCTCCGTCCTTCTTGTGCTGGAGAGTTTTGGCTCTGATAGGGTAATGGCCAAGAGATGGGATGAGACCAAGCACAGTGATGGCACAGCGGACAGCTAGAGGGAAAGAACACAGAAAGGCAAAACATGGTGCTTCCTTATCCCTTTCTACTTGCAGGGCATTGACCCAATCAACCAGACAAAGGTGGTGGAGATCCTGAAGGAGGGCGATGGCACGGAGAGACGTCGGAGCCTTGGGGGCAGCGTCAAGTACGAGAATGCCACAGACGGTAGCGAGGAAGTGAGTATGGGCGTGGAATGGAGCGGGGTAAGTACAAGACACCATCAAGAATGGCCTCAGCCGGCTGCCAGAGGGAAGGGACAGCCTGTGTCCCCGCGTGGCCTGTCGTGGCATCCTTGTCTGCCTCCATTTGTTCCCTGCACACTTCCTCCCTCTCTTTCTTGGCATGAGCCAGCCAGCCCACAAAGGTGCGTGTCTGGACCTGGCTTCTGGTGTACAGGCCAGATTATCCCCAATGGAGGGCTCCTGCTTCCAGGGGGCTGCCAGGCCCTTGCAATGCACAGCATGAGCTGGTCCTGGTCTGCCCTTAATCTTAGCCTTGCAGTCTTATTAACATCTCTCCCTGCTGCTCCCCTCTTGAGGCCTTGGCTGAGAGCATCGGCCCCATCTCAGGCCCACACAGCCTCTGTGAGCAACTTGGCTGTCTGTCCTGCACTGTGCCACAGGTGATGCTGAGCCTGGGGAGGGTTGTGTGCGTGTGTATGTGCCTGTGACTGAGTGACTGCAGGGCACGGAAATAGTCTGCAGGCAGCGTCTTTGCTGTCCCCCTCTCCTGGTCTCATGCCCTCTGTGGGCTCTAGCCAAGCAGAGGTGGTAAAAGGCAAGTCTTCGCGGGATGCCAGGCCGGGCTGACCGGTGGTGGCAAAAGAGGCTGGTGTTAGCTGAGGCATAGACAGGGTGACCTGAGCCTGACTAGTCTTGCTCTGAGACCGAGGGGCATTTTGGTCACTAGTGCTGAATTTGGGGGAAGGTAGTGGTCCGGGTCTGGGACAGGTGCCTTTTGCCTCCCGTAAGGAGGAGGATGGAGAAGAGGTGGCAAGTGGGTATGATGCTGGTGGGTGCTTGGCTCGAGGGCTGCTAGAGCTGTTAACGCTTACCATTCCTCCTGCAAACTCTAGTTGGCAGCGTAGTGTAGCTGGGTACCCAGGAGTTGTGGCCTGGCACAGGTGCCACACTGAGCACACAATCCTTTGCTCCCCCTTCACATCTGCTGTCACTAATTCTTCCCTACCTGGCTCTGCTCCATCCCCACCCGCATGAGCTCCCTCCCTTCCTCTTTCCTCTTCCCTATTGCCATGGCAGCCCCTCAATGCCCAAGCCTGAAGCCCGCTGGCTCTCTTGATTGTGGATTGTACCCAGGAGGTGGCTGGAGGGGACATGGGGAGCAGAGCTTCGAGGAGACCAGGCAGCTCTGCCAGATGCAGGGCTGTCCTCTGTCCCAGCTCCTGGCATCAGGAGTGAAGAGGGTGCCTGGCAAGGCACCAACCCTGGGCCCTTGCGCTCCCTATTAGTAGAGGGGCTAGACAAGCACAGAGGGAGGGATGCAGGTTTGGATTAGGATCACCTGGTCCCTCTCCTGGCTGATGTGTCTCTGCAGTTTCTCTTGGCTCTGGCTGGTGTTGGGTGATTGTTTTGCACTGGTGATGGTTTGGGAGACCTTCCTGACAGTCTCTGAGTTGATCATCCCAAGACAAGCAAGCAATGTCACCCTCTCCCCCAGCCTGACCCAGCCAAGGGGGGTATTCCTTGCTCATATGACCCTTCCCTAGGGGGCTTGGCAGGGCTTCCCTGGCCCAGCCAGCTGTAGATAGAGGGTTTGAGGGGTAGCCCAGCACCCTGGGGGATGTGGCTACTGCCACATGATGCTTGGTGCCTTTTCCAGCCTGCTGTGCACATAGCCAGCCTCCTCTCCCCAGCAAGCAGCCCTGCAGTGGGCTGCAGCTCCCCCAGAAAGAGGGCTGAGTAAGCTCCCACTGCTCCTCTCTGTCACAGCCAGTTGTTCTCTGTGCTAGTCTAGAGACCTAAGATGTGCTGCCTCAAGGCAGTCTCTGCTGCCATCCCTTAGCTGTCAGCTGCTGCAGGCAGGGCCATGGGAGCCCCTAAGGTGCCAGCAACCTCTGTGCCCTGCTGCCAAGGGCAGCTCTGGAAGCAGCCTAGGGCCTGGACCAGCTTCTTGCTGCCCAGGTAATTGGGCCGGGAGAGCCAGGGTCTAGTCTGTGAGAGCAGGGATGGCACCAGCTCAGTGGCACTGAGGCCTTGGAAGGCACCCTGTGGGTGCGCGAGGCCCAGGAGCAGGGAGCCCTCAGAGCAGGCGGCCCAGGCTGTTCCTCCCTGAGCTTAGCTGTTCCTGCCAGCCTGCTAGAGCATGCTGGCAAAGATGTGAGCCCACTGTTTCAGCCTCACAAGACTCCCTCCCTGCTCAGACATGACCCATTGTCTCTGCATGCAGCCTGGGCCCTGCCCCACCTGCTCCCTGGGTGACCTACAACCTCATGGCCTTGTAAATTGTGTCTTTCTCCTCTCTGTGCACTAGGCTTAAATGCCTCCCGAGACTCCCTCTTTCCCCTCCACCGCAATCACCTGGATGTTTGTGTTGTATCTTCCGACTTTTCCTCCACACCATCCCTCCTTCCTCGGCAAGAACTCCACGCCAGTCCCCCAACCCTCCTGGTGCGTGAGGGCACCGCGACGCCTGCAGAGGAGTGCCTGGCCACATGGCCCAGCTCCAGTCCCGTGGCCAGCAAGAGCAGGAAGAATCTGCGAGGAGCTGCCCGCTCCCCCAGGCCAGGGCGACGGGCCACTGTCCCCTTGCGTGCCCCCACCCCCAGCCTGCCCTTGTACATCCCTGGAGACCAGGCCTGCGGGGGATTGTCTTCACTCCAGGCATGCCGACTCCACGTCATTAGACATCCTCAACCCTCCTAGCTTGTTCCCTCCATCTCTGCGGAGGCCAGGACAGAGGCACGAAGATGGGGGGCTGTTTTGGAACAGAGAGGCCTGGCCTTGGCAGGGCTGTCATGTGCCCAGTTGCTTTCTTCCCTGTAGGCTTGGCTGATGTTAGTGCCCTGTAGCAAACCTGCGCTGGCCACTGGTGAGCTGGGCTGTCCCTGCAGCACAGAGCAGTCCCTGTCTTGCTATCCTCCCCCCCCCCGCTGAGCTCTGCAACCCAGGGGCAGCATGTGGGCCTCTCTGCAGGGGTACAGGAATGTAGGGTGGCCCATAGCTACTGTACATCTAAGATGTGGTGAGGGGGTGACAGCCAAGGGCCATGCATGGAATAGGGACCTGCCAGGACAAGCAGTTTGGTTGCAACCTCCTGACCTGATGCTGTAGCCAAGTTCGTCACCTGATGGCATTAAGGGGTGCATCAGCTCCCCATTGCTGCAGGGTCCCCAGGTGTGGCTGCTGAGAGAGGAAGAGGTGGGGGTGAAATTATTTGCTGTTTCTTGGAGACAGAGGAAGGGTAGGAGGAAAGCAAGGGGACAGGCCCTGGGCCATTAGAAGTGGCTGAGCTGGGGAATGGGCTGGTTTGGAGCAGAGTGGTTGGGAGAAAAAGAAGGTGCAAAGAAGGATGCGAGGAAAGGAAGAGCTGGGGCTTGGGGTACTCTGAACATGTGGGGGCAGATGGGATGGTTGGAGGGAGGTTTCCACAGGAGGAGAAGGGTCCAGGTTGCTCATAGGGGAGGGCAATTCTTGAACACAGGACCTGGCTTGCCAGGTGTGGTCCCTGGGGGTGTGGCTCGCTGTCTGGCTGTCCCTAGACAAGTGGGTGGGAAATCTGTAACCCTGTCACTGCTAGAGAGACAGTGCTGACCTTGGGGGGGGGTGTGTGGGTGGCTTAGTGCCACTGATGGGGCTCCAGGCCTGTGCAGGGTCTGGTGCTGTCAGTCACTGCTGGGAAAGGGGATGTTTCCCAAGGCCAGACCACCACTGCCTTGAGGGTCACACCCTTGGGTGCATGTCCTCATCCCACCTCCTAACAGAAGTGAACCTCCTTGGCCCTCTTACCTGGGAAGAAAGCTGGGGAGGCTGCAGCCAGCAGGACAGAGCCCAGAGGCCAGCGCAGGACCCTCCCTTATTTATTTAGCTGGATAGTTTCTCTCATGCTAGTCATCTGGCAGGTTGTGATACTAAACGTGCTTGTGTCTGTCTGGGCCTGGCTTTCCCGTGGTGGTGCAGAGGCCTTAGGGCATGTGCATGCTGCTCCCCTGGGAGCTTGCGCTTGCTGAAAGGAGGTTTGTCCTCAGGATCACAGGGTGTGGAGCCCAGGGCTGAGTGCTCTAGGGCTGTGCCATCCCTGCCTCTGTCTCCCAGTGCTGCTCCTGGTGAGTGGTGAGTCCCCAGTTGCAGGGTGCATTCAGGCCTCAGCGCCACCTGCCCCTGTGCTTTGCCACATCCTGGACCTGGTGCTGTAACAACCGTACCTCTGATTAAAGGTAGACAGACCCGAACCGCTGCCCTGTGCTTCTTTCCATGCTCTGTAGGCCAGCGTCGGTCAGCCCTGGGGTGGTGGGTGCAAATGCTGCTGAAGCAGGTGTGGGGGTGCTTGGTGTCTGTGCGTGTGCAGGGGGATGTGCTACCCCCAGGGCATCTCTCCTAGGCTGAGCATTGGAGATGAGGGACCTAACTCCACTGTGCCTCTCCCTAACCTCCAAACTGGGGTTGCTACTAATCTCATCTCTGTAGCCACGTGTGGCAGGGCTGTCCTGGGGTGTCTGAGCTTGGGCCTTCCTCAACATGTGTTTCCATTCCCCATTGTGTCCCCCAGTGCTGAGCTCCATGTGCTGCCAAATCCTGCCCAAGTCCTCTGCCTCCATGCAGCAGGCAGGGTGGGAGCACACAGTGGTAGAGCCGCTTCTTTTTCTGAGTGCTCTCATACTGGTGGGTGCAATAGGGTGGGAGCTCTGCAGTGAACCAAGCCCCATAAATGTTCTGGGTTAAAAATAACCCTGCAGAAAAGGGAGTGGGGAGAGAAAGGAGGCTATTTTTAACCCAGCATGCAGCAGCATTTTGTTCTGGTGTTGATCTGCAGTCAGCCTGCATTGCTGCAGCTGAGGAAATGTGGCTCCATCCTCCAGCCCTGACCCCAGAGCATACTTCCTGGTTGGATCCTGCTGCCCTTGTACCATGGTCCTGCTCCCCTATCCCAGCTGTGTTCCCTTCTCCACCCCTGGCTTGTGTGCCCTGGCAAAAGGAACAGTGCCTGGCATGGCAGTACCCTACAGGGAGGGTGGTGACTCGGTGCAAGGCTGGCGGGGAGGCAAAAGACACCCCACCACCACCACTACCCCTGTCTTTGTTAGTGCCTCATGCTGACAGCCAGCTGCTTTAAAACCTGCCTGGAATGCCTGGTGCAGGAGTTGAATTGTTTGCCTTGCTAATACTTTTGGTGCTCTCTGCATTCCTGGTGAGTAGGTCCTTTGCAGCAACAGCACGTGGCTCCCAGTTTGGAAACCCTTCATCCTGATGAGAAAGTAAAGAAGTTCAATGCATTTGGTTTACCCAAGAAGGGATGAGATGAAAGATTTGCTGGTAGGACAAGTCCTGTTCAGCTGTTGGACAGAGGTCTAAGACTAGATCAGCTTTGGGTACCCGGAGTGGGGAAGTGTTGGAAAAGCCTTCCCCAGGGTCACAACCCATAGAGGTCAGCATAAGGGGGTGACTGGCCTAAGGCAAAGACCTTGCTTACCTGCAGAGCTGCATGGACAGTCTTGGGGCAATTGCTGCTGCTAGCCTGGGCCACAGTGCTTTTTGTTCATTTGGCATGGTACAAAGGGGCTCCCACACATGCTTGTATGGAGCAAAGGCCTCTTGCAATCACCTTATCTCTGTTTCTTCTGCCCTGATGTGCCAGGGCCATTGGGATTAGGACGGAACGAGGACTGCTGTTATCAAGCCATCAGAGCAAAAGTAACTCCACATCAGCAGTGGTGCCACAACCTTGTGTAATGAGTGTGCCTGGTCACAGGGAAAGAGCTTGGTGCCATGATGGCACAGTGGCATAAGGTGGTGTCATGCTGGCAGCCTGTGCCTTGCATCCATGTGGAGCTAAACGCAGGACATGGCTAGAGCCTGTCAAGGGCTGAGAGTGCCTTTCTGAGTAGTGAGAATTTTTGAGGGCATGTGGGAGGAAACAGGCTGGTGAACCAGATTTAGGGCTGGGTTTGATCTTTGGAAAAAGCAGGCAACCATAAAGAAACTCCTGAAAGGTGCCACCCTGGGGCAGCTAGTGGAGCTGGGTGTAGCTAAATTGGGGGGGAGGGGGGGGGAGGGCAAGGAGAGTGGTGTCTGCTTGGCAGCCCAGTGCTGGTGCAGCCAAATGAATGCATCTTAGAGCTGCCTGAATTGCTCGGCAAGCTCAAAGCTAATTGTCTTGGGTGCATTAGAGGTGGGACAAGACTCTGTGTGCATGTGGATTGGTCTTGTCTGACATGAGTGAGCCTGCTGGACCAAGATATGCATTGGGACAAGTGCTGGATGGAGAGGAGGAATAGCAATGGCATGGTGAGGAAGGGTAAGGGGAGGGAGAGGATAGTCTCCAGCCAGCATCAAATGAGGAGGGAGTCCTTGAAATGAATGTCCCAGCAGCATGTCCAGGCTTGATAAAAGTACCCCCAGGCTTGGGGCTTCCATCAGGTCTTGGTGCTTCCCTGGCCACTGGGATCTCCTTGGTAGCTGCTGCCTGAGCTGTCACAGGTGATGGAGCTATGCCATGTTTGAGCAGAGCTGTGGGGATGCCAGTGCCATTTGTGCTGGTGGCCTGGTGCAGGTCAGCAGTCTGGGTGTTGGGCTTCTGCTGGGCAGGAAGGAGGATTGGTCCCTGACTCAATGGTCATCATGTCTCGTGGAGACCCAGGGTGAGGGGGAGCCATGCATTAAGCCTGCTCTAGAACAGGGCTAAATCCTCAGTGCAAGCAAGCAAGAGGGTGTTTGGAGCCAAGCTCAGTCCTGGCCACTCATCTGCAGCATGCCAGAGCCTGATAGGTGCCACTCAGCAGTCACCCCGGCTTGTGTCTCTGTGTCCAGGATGGCAGTGGCACCCTCCAGCGCAGCAGCTCCCTGGGGAAAATCCGGGATGTGATACGGAGGAGCAGTGAGATGTTGGTCAAGAAACTGCAGGGCAATGGTCCCCTGGAGCCCAGGAACACTAGGTAGGGACCAGGGCTGGGAGGGCCAGGCTGGGTGCAGGCAGCCTGCCACCTTGAGGGTTGGGGCCTGGCCAGGCACAAGAAGATGACACCTCCTCTCTTCTGCTTTCTTGTAGCATGAAACGAGCTGCATCATTAAATTACCTGCACAAGTCTAGCGATGCTTCATTTGAGGTAAGTACTGGGCAGGCAGCGGGGCTGGTGCAGGAATGGGTGCTGGAGTGGGGGCTGCATTGGTGCTGCTGGCTACAGGGGCTGTGGCTGGCAACATGGGTGGTGAGGTACCTGAGACCCCACCGGAGGTGTTCATCCATGCAGATATACTCTGCTGCTGTGTAGGCTAGAGCTACTTTGCCTTCCAAGGGGTGGCCTGGGCGGGTGCCCCCATTGCAGCCCCACTTTGGAGATCGTAGCCCCCAAAGTGAAGGTGTTGCCTCCAAGTAACCACCTCCCTGCCTGCTGAGTTTGGTAAACCCTCCAGCCACAGAATGGGAGCATGGAAAGCAGAGGTGGCACCTGATGGGGCTGGTAACAGCCCTGGGGGAGTCCTGGCTTGCAAGGCTAGGGGTGCAGGAGGTGGGCTGGCAGCTTTGGGGCATGGGTGTGGTTTGCAGGTACTGGTCCTTACGGGCAATGTATTTTCCAGGGCACCCAAGGTCTCCGTGCAGAGAGTAGAGGCCTCAGCGCCAGCAGCATGGACCTGTCCTCCCACAGCTCCCTGCTCTCCTCCAATTGACCTGCCTGCAGGTGCCCCCTGTATCTGGCTGCTCTGCTGCCGGCGCAGCCCAGCTTTGCGCTGCACAGGGCAGCACCCGTCACCCTCCCCACCTCAACTGCTCTGTTTTCCCCTTCACCGGCTCTTGTGCCACTTGTCTGCCTGTCCAGCCCGGGGCCCCAGGGAGGCCCTAGGCACCGGGAGGCCCTAGCTAGTTTGGGAATTGCAGCCCACACGCATGCTCCTCTGCTGCACACCCAGGGCCGGCAGCTTCGGTGGCAGCACGCTCGGCACCAGTCGCACACGCTAGCCAGGTAGAAACGCCAGTCCGGTGGGAGTGAGGCGGCCTCGTACGCCCGGGGAGGGGGGGGGGGGTGTGGGCGGGCGGCACCCCGGCTGGGGCGGCGGTGGGTGTACCCCGGGCCGCACCCGGCCCTGCCCGGCCGCATGCCCCAGCTGTGACGATGGGGGAGGAGGATGAGGGCGCTGGGAGGCATGGGCGGGGGGCGGCCGTGCGTGGGTTCACCCCCGTTGGTTGATTGCTGTACCGTATTTTATTAAATAAAATCCACCCCAGAAACGACCGTGGCTCAGCACGTGGGCGGGGCGGAGCGGCGGCCGGGGGCGCGGGCACGCGAGCGGCGCCCGCCGGGGAAAACAGCGGCGACGCGCAGGCGCGGAGCCGGACGCGTTCGCTGCGAGCCCGCCGGCGCAGGAGGGGGCGGCTTCGTGACGACAGCTGTGACGTCATTCGGGGCGGTGGGGCGCTGCCCGCCGTATCGCTCGCTTCCGGATGCGCGGCGGCGGGGGGCTATGGCGCGCATCACGCTGGAGGACCTGGATGGCCTGGGCGAGGAGGCCGCAGCCGGCGGCGAGGAGGAGGACGACGACGACGAGGAGGAGGAGGAGGAGCAGCAGCGGGGCCGGTTGTTCGCCTACTGGGAGGCTGTAGCCAGCACGCACCGAGTGAGCCTGCCCCCAGGTGAGCGCCGAGCCGCGCTGCGGCGGGGGACCCCGCTGCCGGGCCAGCCTGGAGGGGCCCTGAGCCGGGCCGCGGGGGCGGGTGCCCTTCGGGGGCTGACAGCGCCCCGTGAGCCGGCTTCGGGGCCGACGGCACCTACCGGGGGTGGGCAGGTCGGGCCCGGTGCACCGCGGGATTCCTGCTCTCCAGCCTGGGCGAGCCTCCCCTCTCCTGTGCTTTGCCTTGCAGACATGGCAGGCCCGATCGTCCAGATGACCCGGCACAACCAGGCTCGCGAGCCCGTGCCGTACATTACCCTCTCGCAGCGTGAGAAGGTGAGGCCTGCTCCTCTCTGCACACCCAGGTTTTCGTCCACTGCCAGCCTGTGGTGAGGCTGCTGCGGGTGCCGCTGCCAGCCTGGGGAGCGGGAAGAGCGTCTTCCTTGCAGAGAAGGTGGCCACGTGTCGGCTTGCATACACCGGCCTTGCAGAGGTTTCTGCAGAAGCACTGCAGCCAGGATGGCAACTCTGGATTGGTGCAGCATTCTGCCATTCCTGCATCTTCTTCTACGTTGAGTGACGGCAGCGCTCAACTTCCCAGCCTTTATTTTAACATCGGAATGGTCTTGCTGCTTTCTGTGGTCTCCTGGCTTCCAGCTGCTTCCTTTACCAACCTATGCTCTGTTGGGGTGGGCACGTCCAAGAGAGTGAATTTTTAGTTCAGACCCTGCTCCCTGCCTTGCTCAAAGCATCTTGTTGCATAGCTCAAAGTCCTGCTGGGTTTGTGTTTGTGCTAGTTACGTGGCTACTGGTCGAGCTCGAGATCTCAGTTGACACAAGTTAGGGATGCTTCTGTGGGGAACACAGGGCCTGTAGCCCTGGCTGTCAGACCTGAGCACGTGGTGTTGTTTGTCACAACTGCCAATCCAAACATGGTAGCTTCTGCCTGAAGATCTCCTGTTCTTGCTGGCTAAGTTGCACATCTCCTCTCATCTCTCATACAAAAGGGTGCTTCTGAGCTTTGAGAAATAACTGTGAAGAAGCACTTGTTAGACTGGTTCCTGTGTCTCTGCAGGCTTGGTTGGGCTTGCTACCAAGACGACGTCTGTCAATTGTCCTCTGTATGAGGAGAGCTGAACCAATTTCTTCTGGGCTGAGGTCCAGCACTCCGACCTGTAAAACACATCTGAGCATGCAGGTTGTGCAGCTCTGAACTGGGGCTTCACCACACTCCCTCTTCCCCTGTTCTTCTGGGTCCCAGGGACTTAGTCTGGGTTCTTCTGTACTTATGCTGATCCCAGGCAGGAATGGGGCCCCAAGACTTTGTTGGGCCTGAAGATCTTTTGTTCCTTTTGGGATCCCCTCTGTGCCTGAGGAGGATTCTTGGAATTTGACTCTGGGGCTGGGTGAGGTGATAGGAGTGACTTCCTGGTATTAGTGCTGAGGGGACTTCGGAGCTGGGGTCCTTAAGGACGTGTTTCCCAGGCTCAGACAGGTCATTAGTATTTGCTTGCTCCTCCTGGGCTGTCAGTACTACAAGCCCTCATCCTCTTGAAAGCAAGTGAATTATTGTGTCACCTACAGAGCCTTGTACTCAGTCAAATTCCCCAGCTTACGTCACAGCAACATGTTGCTACTGAGCCTGCGTGAAGCTTCTTTGCTCTTTCTCATGGTCAAGTCTCATCTTCTAGAGTGGTGGTGGTTAATATAAGGATCAGGCTGGGGGAAGACCAGACACCATGCCTTGCTGGGTTGATAGGTTTATTCGCAGATGGTGCGGCAGATGAGAATTGCAAATAGTCTAGAGGGACTGGTGGTTTCCTTGCTTGGAAAATGCTCTTGTTCCGCTTTTCGGTGCGACAATAGCATAGCAGGCATGGCCCTATCTAGAGGGTGAATGCTGGCTGGCCTGCAGTGTTTTGGGGCACTTTTCTTCCTGGCACCCTACTGATGTACACAAGCAGCCTAGATGCCTTTCTTCTGCCTTTGGTTTGGCTTTCTGAATAGAGACCTGATTTGGGTGGAGGCACAGAGAGGCTGCACTCAGTGTTGAGGCTGGTCACAACTTCCTGGCTCACTCACTGCCAACACAGCTGTGAAGCACAGAAGTTTGGCCAGGTGCCATGAGCTCTGCGGAGCAAGGCTGTCTCATGACCACTTTAATCTGGCTGAAGAACAAGCTGAGAGCAGGAAGATAGGTGCTGGCAACAACTTCCCAGCCCCTCTTTATGCAGTACCTGTGGTTATAACCATGCCATGAGCTGAACTATGAGCAGATCTAGATGCAATTTCCCAACTCTCCCCTGCCTTCCCTTCTGTGTTGGGTTTGTGCAGAAGACGGGGCAATTGTGCTGGAAATAGAGGTTCTGACTCATCCCACAAAGCTGTCCCCTCTGCACCGGCTGGGTTCGTGTCTGTCCTTCCTCCTGTCACTTCTTGGTATGGGAGAAGGATCTGAGAGGAGTTTTGTTACAACCTTCACAGCTCCTCTGGATACTAAAGAGCTCTTCTGCCAGACTTTCCCTTCTGCTGGGCAGGAGTCTTTTTGCTTGTTATCCTCTGTGCATGCAGTGCTCCAGGGAAAAGGCACTGCACCTGAGAATCATATCAACCTTACTGGAGGCCTTTGGGTGCCTGGAATGAGGAACATCCTTGTGAGTAGGCAGGACAGCAGCTGGAGAGGAGCAGAAAGTCCTGTGCCCCCTGCTGAGGATGTGCTGCATTCCATGTGCATGCCAGGAGCCTCCAAGCCTCCCTGCACCCTGTCTTCTGTCTGTGCTTTTCCTTTTGCTGACTTTTGCCTGGTGCTGTTAAGTGTCCTTTTCCTAGGTGCACGTGACGCCAGTTCCCTTCGCCTTCTCCGGCCTCTCCTGCCAATCACTGACTAGCAGGGGGTCTCATTTTGCCAGGGTCCTGTCTCCCCACTTTCTGCCTGTCAGTGTTGGTTTTGCCACCTGAGTGCTGCAGTGTTGTCAGCATGCTTAACTCTGACTTGGCTTGTCTGTGGCCTGTTTCAGTGCGAGGAAGCAGCCTACGAGGAGCGGCAGTACCCAGCTGGGAAGTGGGCATGTGTCACCAAGGGGGAGCCCATGTATGAGCAGAGCATCTCCATGAGCTTCATGAAGCTCATGCGCTACATCTGCAAGGAGAACTCTGTAGGTGTGTGCAGGCAGGGGCTGGAGGGCGCTGGCAGGCTGCACAGAGGGAGGGCCCTGCCACTGTTTGTCTGGAGTGGGGAGGAGGGCTGCTGCCACTGACCCAGCTGTCTCACTGTGCCCACTGCTTTCCTACCTCCTTCCAGGTTGCTATCTGGGCATGACAGTCCCAGTGCTCAATGAAATCCACCTGACCAAGGAGGGGACCAAGCTGGAGCGTGAGGTCATAACTGCCTATTATCTCCCGGGAGAGTTCCAGCAAAACCCCCCTGTTCCCACAGACCCCGAAATCCACATCACCGAGAGGGCACCACTCCGGGTTATAACCAGGTGACCCCAGCACCAGAGGTGTTTTCTCAGCTCAGCAGAGGTGTATGAACTCCCTGCATGGCCTCTGTGGTTCCTTGGGCAGAGGGATGGGAGCCCTTGGGCTGTGGGAAGGGGGAATGTGCTGGCTCTGTTGCTTACATTGTTCCCTTTGCTGCAGGGTTTTCTACGGGATGACCACAGAGGAGACCATTCTGCGAGAGATCAGTGTCTTCTGGGAGCTCTTGGGCTCCACAGACACTGTGCTCCGGGAAACCTACATCATAGCTGCTTATGAAAATCCCAGCATCCCTCAGCGTCGCAACGAGATCTGGTTCATCTGCCGAGCAGAGTGAGTCCCCTCTGTGACCGCAAACCGTCCTGTGACTGGACCTGGTGTAGATGGCAGTTCTGACCCAAAGGAGACGAATGCACATCCTGACCCACCATTCACCCACAAAACGACAGACCGGGAGACTGCGGGGTGGGTTTGCTGTGAGGGCCCAGCCAGGGGAAAACCTGCCTGGTTAGCACTTCACCTGCCCCTGCGGGGACCAGCTGAGGCTGGAGCTGGCACTGGGGAGAGCCTCTGCAGCAGGCTCCTGGTGGGAAGCACGTGGTGGGGGCTCACATATGGCAATAACTGTGTGGGTTTGTGCAATGTGCCAGCCTGACCTGGGCTTCTCTCGGCTCTGAGCTGGGGTTGCAGAGCTGTGCCAGGCACGCTAGTGGGGCCTGTGGTTGACAGTCACAAGCTGATGGTGTCTAGAAGGCAAATGACTCTGTACGAGATGTGGGGCACTTTCTGGGCTCTGGCCTGCTTCCTGTGAGAGTGGCTGCCTGTCTTGAATGGAGCTGCTAAAATGCTGCTACAGGGACAGTGGGGTTCAAAGGGGAAAAGGGCTCGCGACAAGCATGATGTGGATCCTGTACGTTTCCTGCTGGGGTGGCTCTGTTTGGGCTGTGGGGTGCCTCCCTGGCTGTCAGTCACCATCCCTCAGCCAGGACCGGGGCGCTGGCAGCCTTTGTCCATCAGTTGTGGGTGCTGTTTTGCCGACCTGCTGCAAGCTGAGAGGGACAGGTCCTGACGGCAGCAGCAGCGGCACCACTGTGTGTTGTGTTGTGCATTGATCGGTGAGTTTCACATCCATGAATACTGTCATGCTTTCCTGGGGGAAGCTAGCAGTGCCAACAGTAAATAAACCCAGCTCAAACCACTGCAGCTGCAGATCACTGATGGTGGGGACAAGGGGTACCCAGGTTGGCTTGGGAAGAACCTTGCTCTTTCCCTCCTCAAGGTGCTCCAGGCTGCAAAGCTGTGGCTAATTAGAAGGGCTGTAATGTTTGCCCAGGTTATGGCCCTGGGTTCAGCCAGGCACAGCAAAGCACAGGCTGCTTACATTGCTGCTACAGACAACTGTGGCCACGCTCCCCCGCAGGTAAGGCGGTTTTCTGTTGGATGGGGTCTGCTCTAGCCTCGTTTTTCCCCTGTGCAAAAAGTTGGCTCCTTTGACCGTACTGCACACCTGAGAATTTGTAGGTGACTGCACATCGTGCTGGTTGGCTGCAGGAACTGGCATAGTTTTGCAAGGATGTGATTAATTGATTCAGTGTGGAGGGACTTCTGGCTGCTGCTGACCCAGTTCCTGCCATAACCAGAGGTGTGCTGTGTGCCTTGCCTCCTGTTGCTGCTGCTCAAACTCTAGCTCTGGCCCTTTGGCCCTACAATGCAGCTGGAGGGGGGAAAGGGAGGGAAAGGTCAGGCCCAGCTCTGTGGTCTCATTGCCCTAGCATTACAGGTGGCTTCTGCCACTCCATTCTCCAGTCTGTTTGCTGCCCTGTCCAGGCTGGCCTGCCATCTGGCAGCAAGAGAGCCTGGCTGCCCAGCCTGTGGCTGTGAGGAGAGCAGGGCTGAGCATGTTATTGCTCCCTCAAAGAGGAGGGTATGTAGCTTCAGGCAGTGTCTGGGAAAGCACAGCAAGAGCAGACAGTGGTTCCCTGGGTATCTTTTGGTGCAGTTCTTGTCCCTGGGGCACTAAAGGCAGGCAGGGCTGGGAAGGTGCTGCGGCAGCCTGCAGCTCTGAGGGCTGATGTGGCAAGTGCTCCTCAGATAAGAATGGTGATACCTGGATC
Source organism: Balearica regulorum gibbericeps (assembly GCF_011004875.1). Classification (NCBI taxonomy): domain Eukaryota; kingdom Metazoa; phylum Chordata; class Aves; order Gruiformes; family Gruidae; genus Balearica; species Balearica regulorum. The sequence goes on from NC_046186.1 coordinate 113,303,028, forward strand.
AGCAGTTCTGTGCTCGCTTCCCTGCTGGGGAAGGAGAAGCAATTCCCTTATGTGAGGCTGGGATCAGGTGGCTCAGCATCAGTGGGCGAGCAAAGTGAGCCAGCATGCGTGGGTCTGAGACCCTTCCTCTTACTGCACATCAGCTGCTTTGTTTGCTTGCCCTGAGCATCCAGGTGGAAGTAAATCTTACTTTCTAGAGCTTGCTGAATAGGCTACCACTTCCTCTGAGGCTGTTTGGTCCCCAACCACAACCAGAACAGCCTTTTGTGACAGGAAGTGGTGGCTTCCCTATGAGAGGGGACTGGTCTGCGGCTACTGGCAAAGCCGCACAGCCACAGGTCCTGCTAGAGCAGCTCTGTGGTCTCACAGGTCCTGCTGGAGGTGGTAATGGTAGGGGCTTCTGGTCCAGCTCCAGGCTTGCACCACCACACAGGGCAGCAGGCACGCTCCAGTCCCGTGCCTCAGGCTTTGCTGAGTCAAGGCTTCAGCATCCTCTGTGATGGATTCAGCAGCGCTCTTGGGGATGCTGTGGGGTGTCTGATGGTGAGTCTTCCACACAGTACCAAAAGCAGCCAGAATTTGGGAGGGCCAACAAACCAGCTGGAAAACTGGTGTTCAGAGCTGCAACTGCCAGAGCTGGTGGCACAGGGCTGCAGCAGGCTCCACGGGAGGCATTCAGTCAGGCAGGGAGGCCTCCGGCCTGCACCATGCAGGTAGCCATGCCAGCTTGCACTGTTGTGCCTTGACTTTGGGCGATGTGGAGGAGCAGCAAGGAGCAGGCAATGCATTGTGGAGCTGGGGCTGTGCATACACCCCTCTGCCTGTAGCAGGGTGCAGAGTTCCTAGCTCCCAACTGCCCTGTGCTTTTCACAGGGTGTCTCAACAACAGAACAGATGGGGAGCTTCTACCATTAACCAACAGTCCATCTGTGAGTAGCTCCTTGGCGGGAGGAGAGCTCTGTTGCCTCCTTGCTGCTCCGGACACCCTGCGTTGGGGCTCCCTGTGGACAGGAGCAGGGAGCGCCCATTGCTCAGCGGTGCGGGGGTCCCAGCCGGCCAGCCCAGGGCCTCCTGGCGCACCTCTCGCCCCCCGTGCCAGTGAAGCTCGGCGGCCGCCGCAGCTCCCCAGCGGCCCTTGGGGCCCGGTCTGCCCCTCCGCCTCCAGCATCGCCGGCCCACGGGGCCCCGCTACTCCCGGCCCACCGCCCAGGCCCCGCCCGGTTTCCGGTGGCCGCCCCGCCCCCCGGAAGCCCCTCCCGGCGGCGGCAGGGGGGGCGGTGGCGGCGGCATGGCCACGGGCGCGCACTGACTGACCGGCGCGGCGGGGAGCAGCGCGGAGGATGGCGGCGGTGCGGGCGCTCTTGGTGCTGGGTGAGTGCGGGCTGGGCCAGGCGCCGCAGCCTCTCCTGCCCTGGGGATGCGGGTCCCGGTGCCCGCCCGCGGTGGCGAGGCTTCGCGCCCCCCCCCCCCCCCCCCCCCTTCGGCGCCTGTAGTGGGGCCGCGCTGGGGCCGTGGGCGGAGGCAGAGGGGCTCCGCGGCCGCCGCCCCCGGGGGGTGGAGGCCGCGCGGCAGCCTCCTGGACCGAGCCCTCCGGTGGTGGTCCGGGCCCCTCGGTGGTCCGGGCCCCTCGGGTTCCCATGAGCCCGGCGGTTACGGGGCCAGGCGGCCCGGGACGGGCCCGCTCGACCCGCGGGGCTCCGGCGCGGAACGAGAGCTGCGCGGGGCCCCGTCGCTTCGACCCCGGCGGGCGGCCGCGCCCCTGCCCCGCGGAGCCCCGCTGCGCTGCGGGAGTCGCCGGAGCGCCTCGCCCCGGCTCTCGTTCCCCGGCGTGCGCCGGCTCGCCCTGCCCGCCCGCTCGTAAGGGGGAGCGTTGCGCTTAAATGAACTCGGATGCAAATGCGCCAGACGTTTGCCGTCGGGGAGATGGCGAGCAGGCGCTCCCGGAGCAGCGGCGCTCCCGGGAGGTGGCTCCTGCAGCCCCCTCTCGCTGGGCTCGGCCCCGACTCGCCGCGTCCCCGGGCCCTGTGGCGAGGGCTGACACCAAGAAGGCTACTTGTGTGCACTAGTGCGTGGTTTTCCCTTGAAATCTAAGCAGATCAAAACTCGGAGGAAAAAAAACAGTGGGCACATAGTGGGCTACCTCCCAACTGTGGAGGGGGTTCTCTCCCTTGCTGAGGACATCCAGATGAGGCATCCCCTTTCATCCCACCCTCCATGCTGTGCAGGGTGTGAGCCAGCCTTGCTGCCTGTTCCCAGCTCTGCCATCGTCATTGGTGGCACAGAGGTTTCTGGTTGATTTTCCTGGCTGCTGCTTTCCAAGGCCCAAACCTCCCTTCCCTCATGCTGCTCCATGGTGTTTCTCCCTGCTGGCCTCCTACCACCATTTTCCTTGCCCAAGGAGTCCGGGGTTTTAGCAGTGGCATGAAAGCCATGGGGGTTTCCAGCCTGGCTTTGGAGGGTCCTGCGTATGCCCCCCACGCCACACTGCCTTGTTTCTCACCCCCTTTGGGGGCATGTTGCCCATACCCACTTGTGGTCCCTTCTGTGTCACCGTGCACAATTGTACAGTTTGCTTTGTGGTTTCTGCTGCAAAATCAAGAGTGATCTTAGTCTAGCACCTAGGGATGAACGGGAGGATACTGCCTCTGAGGGAAAAGTATTTATAGCACTGCTGCTCTTTGCATGTCCGCCAGGATGCTATCTGGCTGAGACTTGCTGCCAGGCTGCGAGTAATGTCCAATTTACAGCTGATAAGCACGAAAAGCAGCACTTATTTAGCTGATTAGCACTGTAATTGCCGATTGCTTGGCAGCCTCCTGGCAAGGCTGTTTCTGGAGGGGGAGTGCATGCTTTGCTTGGACTCTGGTTTGAACCCATGATCGCCTACCTGCCAGCGTGCTGCCGCGGGCAGCTGGGAGGTGCAGGCCTGCCCATGAGGGCTGTCTGCCACCTTTCCTGCCAGCATGCTCCCCTGTCCTGTTGCTGGAGTTTCTGTGCTGCTCCAAGCACATACTCTCCTCCTTGTTTCTCCTGCTCAGCAGGACCGTGTCCTACAGCACTGGGAGGAACGTGCTCCGTCTGGCTCACGGACGCTGTAAAAAATCTCAGACACCAGCAATGTGGCCGAAGCGTACAGTTTGATGTCTAGGTTTTATGGGCTAGCGGTTAGTTTTGTGGATTGCAGGGCAGTGTCTCCCTTTGCCTGTGGATGCTGTTTGGAGAGAGGGCTGGGAAGTGTGGGGTATCCATGGCACATGCGGGTCCTTTCTGTGATCCTCCATTGCCACGTATATGTTCCAGGAATGCTTGGTGCCTGGACTGCTGGTCGCTGTTCCTCCATTTCCGTTGCTCAGCAAAGCTGTGATCTTTCTGGCAATGACACTGCAGCGTGCCAGATGTGTGCTGACTTCTGCTGGAACATGTGGTTGAAATGCTAGCAGAGGAATATTTGCTGAGTCAACTTTTCTTTAAAACTGAAAAAAACCCCCAACCCAACCGAAAAAAAAAACCCCAAACAAAAAAAACCTTCCCCCCCCCCAAAGGTCTGTTTTGTTCTGGAAGTGCCTCCATGTCCCGTGTTGAGCTGTATGTTTCTGTATGGCAGTGCTTTGCTTGTGCTCGCTAGCAAGCCTGTTCCTAAAGAAGATCAGGTAGGATCTGAGAATTCCTTGTGTTTAAAGGGTCCAAAATAAATTTCCAATAGTACAACTTGGATGACTTTCGTTCTTTGAGCTGAAGCTGCCATCTATTTTCCAGCAGCTCCAAGTCCTCTGCAGCCAGACCAAGTACTATGATCTGAGTGAGCATTCCTTCAGCAGCCAAAAAGCTGTGCTGCTCAGCACATTTCTGGGCTGTTTTGGGGCAAAGCGGTGACAAGCCAATACTGTTCTTTTCTTGTAAAGCATGTGATCCCCCTTGGGACTTGGCTGTGCACAGGCAGTGCTCTGGGCAGGCTGTAACCCCAATGTGGAGGAGCTTCAAAGGCTCGGCAACTCCATAGCCATGGCTGTAGGCACTTCTTTGTCTGCACGGTGGGTCCTGGACCACTGAGAACTGGCACCGGCCAGAGGGTTATCATGTTCTGCATGCTTTAAAGATGTCCTCTGATCTCTTAATTGATCTGGAATGAGACCATCTTCCAGAGGCAGATGGGCAGATGTTTAAACTGCAGCAAGCACCTGTGTTTAGTTGCATGCTGGGCGACGAATGGTCTTGCTCATGAAGGAGCATGTTTCCTCCCAGCCTGCTGAAGCCCTCTTGCTCAAGAGAGGTGGGTGGATGGCACCATGTGTCTGCGTGTTGCTCAGATGGATCGGTCTCGCCTTGACTAAAGGCTGGTACATGTTGCATCCAAGCAGATAGGCATATGTGTCCTGGGGGGGGCAGGCTGCACTTTCTCTAAAGGCTCTGGAGCCCAAGGGGAATGGAGGAAAGAAGTTAGGAAAGGAGTGGGAAGAGAAGAGCCTGGCTTTGGGGCAGTGGGCAAGAGTGCAAGGGCCAGTCTGGCTGTAAGCGATAAGGCACTTAAAAAAGATCTGAAGCCTGTGAGGCCTGGTTACAGGTATTTACTAGGGGAACTTTACACTAATATTTTTCTTCCCTTCATTGCAATTCATCTGCTATTTGAGCTGCAAAGATCAAAGCTGTCTTCCAGCAAGCACACGTGGACTTAAATAAATAGCTGGACCTACACCTCTCTCCAGTGAATAAACACTCTTTCCTCTCTGAACATTTTCAAGCGTAGCTCTCAGGTCTGGAATGCAAAATATTTCACATCAGCAGTGGGTGTTTCCACTGCTTTCAATATTTGGGAGCTTGGAACAAATGCTTATTTAGCAGCAGACAGACTTGGGTACAAACGTGCTCTTTGTGAAGGCAGTTGCTGCTGCTGTGGTGTTTGCAGTGAAATTCCCCTGAGATCGGAGGACATGCGATTGTCCAGACCCCAAGGAAACAGGTCTCGTTCTTGTAACATGAGTGGCGGTCTCATGGGCTGGGACAGGCAGGTCTTTGGAGGCCTGGAGGGCAGTGAGGCTGACAAGATGCTTGGCAGATGGACAGGAACGTTGTCCTTTAGGAGGATTTAAGTTGCACGGGCTGTTAACATTGGGTTTGGGGGGGTGTTTGCAAAAGCTGCGAACTAGCACAGTGGATTTTGCTGTGTAAGTGAAAGAGGCAGCTGTACCAATTCACCTCCCTGGGCCTTCAACATGGTGATACCTACCGGAGAAGGTTGGTCATGCCCGAGGTGGGAGAAGAGCAAGTGTAGTATCTTTTACCTTTATAAGAAATGAACTGTTTCTTGGGGGAAAGGGAGAAGGGAGATGAAGAAATGACAATTTGACAATTCATAATGTGTTGGTTCTTGGGCAGAGGTGCCGTGCTGGGTGTCCTGTTTCCATGTCCTGCTCCTTGCCTGGAGGATGTTGGAAGGTGGCACCCAAGAACTGCTTGTAAATGCCTTTATTCTGTTAGAAAAGCAGATGTTATATTGTGCAGGGGCGTTAAAGGCCTGTGCTCTGAATGTAGCATACCTTCTGTGCCAGCTTGCCTGGAAGAAGCAATCCCACTGCTGGGCATGGAAGGACTTGTTTTCTGAGGGAGACCTGACAGGGAGCAGATAGGGATGCTGCAGGTTTTCACGCTTTTCATGGGGCTGCCTGGCAGAGCAGGGGCTGTTCCTTGGGCTTTGTTGTGGTTGGGAGGCTCTGCATGTGGTTCACGTCTTGTTCCTGATGTCCTTGTGAGCTTTCAGCAGTCCAGATGCGTTGTGCATCTCTTGCCTTTTAGGGAGGTCGTTCAGAGGGAGCGTGAGTAAGGTGGGGGACCGTGGGGTCTTTTAGAAGCTGTTTGCTCCCTTCCTAATGCCAAAGCTATTGAACCACAGCATAAGAAAGCAAGCACACGGCTTTTTGATTCTGGAGGATGTGGTCTGAGCAGGATCCTGTGCTTCCACCTCCTCCATCCTACCTGACCCTGTCAGGATCTGCTGTGCTGGTTGTGTGAGCTGTCAGCTCACTCACTCTCCTCTTCCTTGCCTGTTGTGGGAGGATGTGATCCAGGGTCTGCTTTCCTGCATTGCTATTGGGTGTTATATGAGGGAGCAGCGTCCCATCACCTCTCAAGTTGTACGGTGCCAGCAAATCCACCTTGCATTGTGATGGGAACTGTTGCTATTGCTGTTTGGTTTAGACCAGACAGCTGGTGTCCCTAAACAAAAAAGGGCCAGACTGAACGATCATCATGAGGAAGACCATCTCCTGTTTCACTCTTCCTGTGCCTTCTGAACGTTCCACTGTGCAGGCAGTGGGAAGGAGGAGAGGCTTGCAAGGCATGTCTATACGGATGTGGGTTGGTTTGGGAACTAGACCGGAGTGCAACAGAAGCTTTGCAGGATGCTCACAAGTGTCTGTGGTCTCCAGGAGTGGAGCGGTGGAAGAATAGTTGTCTGGGATTTCTTCTGGATAGTCTCCTCCATGGGAGATGGGTGCAGGCTGGTTGTAGTGAAGCTCTTGAGGTTGGAGGCACATTCAGTCCATTAAGCAGCTGCAGCTCTCTGGGTCCAGATTGTGTGTCTGTGGGTCTGGGTGCTGCTTGAAATCAGGTTGGATAGAGTCTTTTCCAAAGTTTTGTCCAGTGTTTCCTCTTGCCTCTGCCTGCTTTCGCACGTTGCACTGCGGTGGGGATGAACCCATGCCACCCCATCAAGACAGGGACTCCATTTTGGGTCATTCCTTTGTTCTGGGGAAGTACTTGGCAGCAAGTGCTGTTCTCCTATGTTTACCTGTATCTCCTTTTAATCTGTGCAGCCCCTGCTGAGTAGCTGTGGAAGATCTTCAAGCCAGACACAAGTGGTCTTTGTTTCAAAGCATCAATTTGTGTTGGCAGCCAGGTCTGCAGCGCATGTGCTTTTCATTGACTGCTGCTCCAGCTCCGTTCTTTGCTCTTGCCAGCTTTTTTTTTTTTAAATTTAATACAAAAATGTTTTTCCTGAGCTTAAAGGCTGAGCCGTACAGTACTTCTAGTCTTAAATTAAGCCTTGCCTTTTTGGGGGAAGCAATCTCTGTGCACAGAACAGACTACTTTCCTCATCTCTGAGAGGTAACTAATACGTGCTGTCTGATCAGCAAGAGAGAGGTGAAGGGGACTTCAGAGTGGTTTGCAAGCTTCTGAAAGCCTGGTCTGTGTGCCTGGGATGAGGAGTTTTGGTGTGCCAGCCCAGCTTGGGCCGTTCCCGAGCCTACTTGTCTTAGAGCACTTTGGGAAGGTTGATGGGTAGGTGCTTTTGTTGATACTCTTTGCAGACTGCTTGGGCTGTTCCTTTGATTTGGTCAGCTTTCAAAAATCCATCCAGTATTCTCTGATTTTGACCCTCTGAAGTTGTTCTGCAAGGACTTCTTTTGAAAACTCATTTTAATCCTTAAAAATGTTATGTGACATCGAAGCGAGGCCCAGGTCACTACTTAAATGTTCCTGTTTATAGTGAACAGATGGATGCTGAGGTGTCCAGGTGCCCCAGAGAGCAGAAATTGAAACTATCCAGATCCAATCACAGGAGAATTCAGATTAGGACTTGGCGGGGGGTGGAACGTTGCAGTGTTGAGTGCTCCCTGTCCCCTTGCACAGTGGGTGCACACAAATTGTGTGTCTGGAGAGGAGGCATGACTGGTTTTAACCGATGATTCCTTGTGTGAGATGGAGCTTGCCGGTGGGATGCCAATAGCCTGTCTTCTCCTTGTCAAATTAAGCTGTGATTTGAATGGAGCAGGCAGGAACTTTGGTATTTGTGGACTGGGGTGCACAGGGCCCCTGGTGTGTGAATTGAATCCACTACTGTCAGATGGTCTTGGACTTCTGTGAGGTTGGGATGTCTTGGATCAGTGTTCATATTGTGCAGGATGATGAATGAGGAGAACTGATAGGAATAGACTCCTGTCTGGAACGTGGAGTATTGGACTTTGGGTGTGTGAACCCTCCCGCTCTGGAAAGTGAGATGTTGCAGGCTGGGAGAAAGCAATGACACACAGAGGTTTGCTGCTTGTGCTGGGAGCTGGTATGGGAAGGGGCTGGGATTTGGGTGATTATTAGAAGTCTACTTGTATTTCAGCCCCTGGTTGACCTACATTCAGTCCCTAGATGACTCCTGTGGTGGTGGAGAGGAGTGTCCATGAGCACTTTGCATTCAGACCTCAGTGCTAATGACAGGTATTTGCTTTCAGGGTAGCTCTAAGGTGACAGGCTTTATAACTTTTCCTCTTCTGAGATGCTGTTGTGAGATGAGGTTTGTCCCAGCATCAGGATTTTGTGCCTGGGTGCAGCTTGGGCCACCCTGAAAAACAGCCAAGACATCACCCTACTGCTGTCAATGTGGGCACACTGGCGAGTTGGCTCTGTCCTCCGTCAGCCCAAGCCAGAGGGCTCTGTCCCCAGAGCCATGGCACAAGGAGGTCAAGCCCCATTCTGGCTGCAGAGGGGAGGATTGTGTGCCTTGGGCAGCTCTGTGCGGGGTTGTCCTTGCTGTTGAGTGTGATGCTCGCACAAGATAGGCACGGTATTGCTTAAGACCAACTATAAATGCTCTCCTCATTACGGTTGCTCCTTGGCTTCTGTAAGAGCACAAAGAAAGCCTTTGATTCCAAAACATGCAGTGACTCTCCAAATGGTTAAAGGCAGGACAAGCTGTGGCTTGCAAGTGCCTTTATTGCTTTCCATGCAGCTTTGGTGTGTGTCCTGGCTCTGCCGGGGAGGCCCATCACTTGTGCGGTGTGAAGCTGCTCCATGGTGCTGCACGGAAGTCACTGGCAGTGCCTGTGTCAGTGGGAAGCTTTCAGGAGGGAAGGGTATTTTTTTTTTCTTTCCCAACAAAAAGACAAGATCAGAGAAGATAAAAACATAGTCTTGTTGGGTGCCACACAGGGCAGTGCATCCACCTCTCCCGAACCATCCATGGGAGCATAAATGGGTTTGTGCTGGTGAGGATGAGTGGTTCAGTTGCCTCTGCAGCTGTCCTGGAGAGGGTCTGACACTGAAAGTCTCCTGCAGCACTTGGAGAATTGTGCAGATTGTCTTGGACCAAAGAAAACAGAGCTTCCTGTGAGTTACTTGGCATTTTTCTTTGTTCCTATCCCTCTGTACTGCCTGCTGTGAACACTGGGAGCCTGGGAGACATCTCGGAGCACCTGGTAGGTGCTATGCAAGTGGCCAGTTCCTGTGCCAAGCCTCCTTCTGTAGCAGTGAGATGGCTGGATGTCAGCCGATTGTCTTGAGATCACCCTTTCCTCCAGCCAGGTTTGAACAGATGTTTATCCACTGTATTCCAAGCAAAAGCTGAGCTATGAAGGCAACGCTCTCTGCTGAGTTAGCTCCTGATGGCTCTCCCTGCACGTTGTGTGTGCTTGCAGCCTTCAGGTACATAAGTGGAGGAGCTGCTTGCTGGGGCCTCACCTGGCACAGCAGCATGGACCCTTCTGCCCAGGTCCTGCTTCTGTCTTGCTGCCTTGTTGCTCTGGCCCATGTGCAGCTGTTCCTTTTCCAGTTGTGCCTCCTGTCTCCCCTCTTACTAGTTCCTCTTTTGTATCCAGACCCCCCATGGCATGCCACTTACCCCCTTCTTCAACTTCCCTGTTGCTCAGCTTCTCTTTGATGCCTGGCTCTGAGTGCTGCTGTTTTGCCAGGTGTGGCTGTGTTTTTCTCATCGTATCTTGAGTTTGCTCTTGTCTCCTTGAGCCAGGCTCACAGTTCAAGACAGGTGATGAGAAATCAGAGCAGGGCTGCTGAGATGTTCAGGTGGTTCTTGTAAATCAGAGACTTTTTAATAAGAATTCTTTCACTCAGCTAAGGAAAAAAAATCTCAAAATCATGTGGCCTGAAGCAGAAACCATTAATCTGAATGGTTACCATTTTGGCAAGGAAATAAGCACCCAGGAAACAAGAGTGTCATCCTGGGCATCCTTCGGTGTCACACTGTGTTCCTGTGGCCTTGCTGGGATTTGGCCCTGCCTCTTGCTGGCTGGAGATGCTCCTCTGCATGGCTTGCAGACAAAGACGTGCCATGGGTTTAATGGAGCAATCCATTTTACCTGGATTGCCAAGCAGCCAGGCACCTGCAGATATCTCAGCACAACTTATTACTCTCCAGGACCTGGTTGTTGGGTGTCTGTTGCCACTGTTTGTGTGCTTCATTGCCATTTGGTTGCTTAGGATGTCCTGGTGCTCTGCGAACTGATGGATTAGTGACCGTCCAGTAAGAATTATTTGTTCTCCAGATACATTGGGAATCAGCTGTCCTGCCACTATGGAGAAAAGCACTTGTTTTTCAGGGAGATTTGGTTAGTATGAATTTCTGTATCTGCAAGTCCATTACACCTGAGGTTTTCTTTAATTTGTCACTGTCTGTAACAAGCATTCTGCCTAGTTATTGATTCGTAAAAGTATTCCAGAAAGTGCCTTGCTTGCATATTCTTCCCACTCAGTGACTTCTCCGTTTTTAGCTGAGAGGTAATGTAGCAATGTCTCATAGAGAAGCTACCTTTTAATTAATATTGCATGAGCAGAGGAAATATTAGCTTCTCTGTCTACTTTCCTATTTTTGTGGCTTTTAATATAGATTCATAAATGGCTGTAATGAAAATAAACAGGGAGCTGTTCCTTTCTGTGCTGTCTTTGCTTTCAGAGGTGATACTGCAGATCCAGCCTCCCTGGTGATGTTTCCCCCAGGAGGCAGGTCCTGGGCCATACCTGGACAGCAGCACTGCCCTGTACAACCATAAATGCTGATTGTGAAATGGTGCTGGTTTTCAGCTTTCCAGCAATGAAAAGAGAAGGAGCTGGATGAAATCTGCAGACCTGTAGGGTGTAGTTGGAGACAGATATGGGGAGTTGAGGATGATGCTTTGTAGTCAGGAGGAAGACAGTGCCACATAGACTGAAAATGGATGTGCAATGCACAGCGGGTGGTATTAACTAGTGTCACTGAAATGCTCCTGAGGGGTGACACAGAAATGGTACAAACACAGAGAGGAGCCCTGGGCAGCCAGTCCCTCCTCTGCAAGTTTCAGATGTGGGCAGAGGTCAAAACCCAGTAGCGTAGAGCCCATATAAATAGGAGAGGCACCACTGCAGCCAGCGGAGTGAGGCCCATTTCAGGTGTCTCTTCAATGCCTGTTGGCAGCTCCACTTGTCTCTGGCACTGCTGGATGCACGGAACAATTTTTATGTTGCAGTATCATGGTGACTGCTAGGAAAAGTTGGTGTGTGTTGTTGGGAGTGCCTTTCCTGGGAGCTTCTTCACTTCCCTATAGGAGGGGAGCAAACAGGTCAAACCTGCAGTAAACCAAGTGGCAAAGCCGGGTGCTTCAGAGACTCACTCACTTAGCTGGACCCATGGCGCAGCCTTGCTCTGTGGGGAGTCCGGCTGCAGGATTGCCCCCCTGTGTAGTGTCATCCCCTTGCTCCTGGTAAGGCAGAGTGGCTGGATGCATGCTTGTGGGTGGGCCATGCAGAGGCAGCTGCATGCAGGGGTGCACAACTGAGTCCCTGCAGCAGTTGCCATGGCATGGGTGTCATTTTCAAGTCTATGGAACTGTATGAATCATTTCTCCCATGAGCTATAAACTGTCTGGAGAGCTTGGGCAGCTGGATCTTCCTGGCAAATCCATCTGAGTCTCTCTCTGCAGGCAGATAACTAAGGGAAACTTAGCTGTAAATATACCGCCGTGACCTGCAGAGAGATTTAAAATATTTATCCCAGAGCAGGGCTTGGGAGATAAATAAGCTCCCTGTCTGCTTGCTTGCACGCAAGGCTCAGGAGTGCAGCTGTCCCTTTGTCCCCAGAGTCCTCCTTGGGGCTGGAGAGTTGCTTGTGGGTGGGCTTGAAGTCCCTGTAGGTAGTGTAAGCATATCATAGAATATCCTGAGTTGGAAGGGACCCATAAGTATCATCGAGTCCAACTCCTGGCTCCACACAGGACCAGACAAATAATGTAATATAGCTGTTGGCAAAATGGAGAGGGGAACACCAAGGGTACTTGCTCTGGTGTAGATGTGAGTTCTTGTCTACACCCTCACTCCCCCAAGTCTGCCCCCCAGCTGCTGTCCCTGCTGTGTTGCTCTCGGGGGTTTTGTGGAGCTTGTTGGTGAGCCATGTCTGGCTTGGGGTCTGCCAGGTAAGGTGGTAACCCACCTGGCCTCCTCAGAAAGCAAGTTCTGCAAGATGTCCTGGCCAAGCACATCCGAGAACCAGTACAGGTTTGGGTGGTACTGGGAGGGTTTTCCTCCTTCCAGTGGGTTGGGTGGCAGCATGCAGAGAAGCAGCTCCCTCAAGCAGCTTCAGTGCCAAATCCGCTTCATTCTCCAACACACAGGCCTGGGAGAGCAAGGATGGCTTGCTGGCAGGAACGTGCCATACCCAGTGCAGCCTTGGCTTGGGTGCTCACCCAATGGCCTCGCTGCATGGAGAGGAGCCGGCTCTGAGCAGCAGCCTTGTCTTCTCTGACAGTGTGTTGATGAAGCAGCTGGCTTTGCTTGGAGGCCTTGTGTGCATGCTGTTTCTCTTCACACTGCTTCCCTTGCCGCGGCCTCCCCCCCGCCCCCCCCCGCATCCCTCTTTTGTCTCTGCAGCCTGAGTTTCCATTCTCTGGGCTGGCTGGGGCTCCTGTTTGCTGAAGGGAAGCACCAGGCAGCTTTATGGAGCTTGTTCTGGTTTTTCCCATCATCTCCTGGAGTGACGTTTCAGCTGGAACAGGAAAAATGTGAAGCCCTGGCCAGGGGCTCCTTCCACACACACAGCACTGTTGTGGAGGAATCCCTCTTGGCAGGGCTTGGGGTGGCAGGAGCAATGTCAGCCTTCAGCCCTCAGCCTGAGTGAAGGGATGCAGGGATGTAGCAGAGAATGCTCCTGTGATACCTGGAGGTGTTGGCCCCAACTACCATGGGACAAGTTCTCAGCCACACAGACCCTGTGGGTGAAGCAATGTGGCCTCATGGCCGCAGGGTCTCACCTCCAGCCCTGGGGCGAGGACCCCTGAGCCCGGAGGCAGCTCTGTTGCAGCTCTTCCTTGCTTGCAGGACCTGCCCAGCTATTCTACACCGCCTGGGCTCTCTTCTGCCACCAGAGGGGTTTTGCTTGGTAAACCTTTGCATTCTCACGTGCTCCTTGCTTAAACTGTGGGGGAAGCATCGTTCTTTGAGGCCACTGCACAGGGAGCACATGGCTCATCCTGGCTCCACTTGGTGCCTGTCTGCCATGTTTCCTTTCATGGGAGAAACATGCGATACCTTTGCTGTACCGGCCAGAGAGCTCAGCCTCTACATCAGCTGTGTCTCCTGCCTGCCATGCGCTGCCACTTGCACACATCAGCTATAAATCAGTGTTTCTGAGGAAGCCAGGGAATCGCTCAAGGGTTTTGAGCAAGCCTGGGAGAGTTGGTTGGCGGGATCTGTGGGTGCAGCAAGCGTTGCTAGTGCTGAGTCACTCTTGAAGCATTTGTGTTTCTCACTGGAGCTTGGCAGCTCAGCTGGTGATGTCTGCTTGGGAGCCTTTGGCTGACGCACCATTAAAGATGGTTTAATTGAGCCAGCAGGATTCCCAGCTCCTGCACTGGGCTCGTGGCCTTCCTGTCTCACTTGTTTTACTCACTCTGTCTCTGTTTATCTGCCACCAAAATACTGTCCTGGCATTTCTGGGGGTCCTATTGCCACCGCTGCCTGTGCTGCTCAGCAAGCAGGCATGGGCCCACCTGCCCAACCAAAGCAAGCTTTCTTCTCCACAAGCCAGAGGCTGAGCGGTGCAGGCAGCCGCCAGCATGCATTTGGGCAGGAGAAGCTGTGGTCTGGCTGCTAACTCTACCCTATTTTCCTCCTAGCTGCACTGCGCTCATAGCCTAGGCTGGGTCTCTGGGGTGAGGGCTTGGGAAGGGTACCTGGGCTTCTCTTAGGGGCCTGGGACCACCCAGTTGCCTCAGTGGCCCAACAGAATGGCATCCTTTCCCTGGGACTGGTGTGTACCCCCAGGGATGCCCTTGCCTCCTTTTGCAACAGATGTGTCCTGGTTTCAGCAGGGATAGAGTTAATTTTCTTCCTAGCAGCTGGTATAGTGCTGTGTTTTGGGTTTAGGATGAGAATAATGTTGATAACATATTGATGTTTTAGTTGTTGCCAAGCAGTCAAGGACTTTTCAGCTTCTCATGCTGCCCTGCCAAGGAGAAGGCAGGAGGTGCGCAAGAAGTTGGGAGGCAACACAGCCAGGACAGCTGACCCAAACTGGCCCAAGGGATATTCCATACCATATGATGTCATGTTCTGTATATAACTGGGGGTTGACTGGGAGGCAGGGCAGCTCGGGAACTAGCTGAGCATCAGCTTCAGGTGATGAGAAATTGTGCTGTTCAGCACTTGTTTTATATTGTTCTTTGTTACTGTTATATTCCTTCTCTGTCCTATTAAACTGTCTTTATCTCAACCCACAAGCTTTACTCCCCCCCCCCCCCCTTTTTTATTCTCTTCCCCATTCCACTGGGGGGGGGGGAGTGAGTAAACGGCTGTGCGGCTGTTTTAGCTGCCTGCTGTAGAGCATGGCTTAGGTGTTGACCCATTCCCAGGACAGATGGGGGCCTCCTCTGAGGCCAAGGCCAGTTGTTCTGGTTCAGCAACCTCAGCTGTTGCAAGGAGCCAAGGAGCTTGTCTACTACTGGGACTTCCCTGGTTTGCCCCAGCTTCCCCCTGTTTGAGAAAGGTGCCGAGATGTCAGGAGAGACTGTGAATTCCTCAGCCTTGGAAACAAACTGCACAGCGTGGTGGCTGTCCCACCAGCCCAAGGAAGCCTGCAGTGGGGTATTGGTTGGCAGCAGCCCTGCTCTGCTTGGGAATGAGGAGGAACCTCCTGCAATGTTCCCATCACTCTGTGGCCACAGAGTAGCACCCTTGTTGTTCCTGCTCATTGCCAGGGCAGCAGCTAGCTCATGCAGTGGGAAATGCCCTGGACCTCGCTCCCCACTACTGCCCTGTCCCTGACACCAGAGGTTATCGTGCCATGTTGATTTGGGGTGGCTCTTCTCTTATCCTGCTGCCTGGCTCTGCTTGCTGCCAGTGCAGGGAGGAAGGCAGGGAGCTGTGGAGGATAGAGGCTGCAGAGCTCCAATGGCAGAGTTAGGAAACTGAGCTTGGGATGGTCCTGGAGGAGGCAAGCCTGAGGGGCATGTGGCTGGGGAGGGAGCTGGGATTCAGAGGGTCTGTGCTGCGGAACCAGGATGGGCAGCATGAGGAACAGAAAGTGGGGAACCCCAAACTCACTTGAACTGGGTGGATGAGTGAGGTCAGTGCCCCAGTCGCCTGGCTGTCCTGGCACGTGCCGTCAGCCATCAGGAGTCGACAGCTGGGTACCTGGGCTCACTGTCCTTGTGCTGAGTCTTTTTCTCAGTTACACTGGTCTTTTCTCCTGCGGCACATATGTGAGCAGTTCCTGCCTGCTCGGGGGCTGTGCGCAATGGAGGCTGCAGGCACCTCCCCGCTGTGCGTGGCGGTGAGCTCTTCCCGTGGCCAGCTGCACCCCAGCGCGTTACTGCAAGCACTGCCTCAGCATTTGCTCCAGCAATTGATTTACAGTGTTCAAACCCCAGTGGCTTTGTTCTGGTTTCTTGCAATAATTGCTCAGAAATTGGGCTTAGCTGTTCCCAAGGATGGGATCCTGAGCCCTGAAGGGTGGGGAGGGGCAGGGAGAGTTGCTAACAACGGGGGAGAAAATCCCCCACAGCTTGTAGCCTCTCTAAACAGTTCTGGAGAGGCTAATGGGAATTGTGCTAAGTGGTTGTGGCTTTTCTTAATTCTAAAGCTTGGTTTGAAGGGCAGAGTTGGCTTCTCAATGCTTGCTTGGAGCCTGTGTTTAAAAGCACCCCTCCATACAGAGGGCAGTGGAGAGAGGTGCTGTGGGCCACCAGGGACGAGCTCAGGCTGAAGCCCCATTGCAGAGCAATTGTCATTCACTTGTAGGCCAGCAGCCAAGATGTTTACAAACAAGGGTTTGCATCTGCCATACATCATAGGGCTCCTGGTGGGGTCCATGAGGGTGGCCAGGATCTGGGCAGATGTAATCTTGCATTGGCACACAGCGATGGAGGTGAGGAAAGAGTGGAGCAGCTCTGCAGTTTCCATTTGGGACCCAAGTGAAACTGCCAAGTACTGTGGGATGAGCAGATGCCCCTAGCTGTTACACAATGAGGATGTCTCTGTGCTTATTTTCATCCTGGATTGTTTCTCCTCTGTATCAGTAAATTCTCACCTGGAAGGCTGTATATCTGGGCGCTTTGCAACTGAAACTTAGCTCATGGATGCAAATGGCTGTGCTACAGGCTGGTTTGACATGACCTTCCATGGAGCATGTGGAGAAGAACTAGATGCATGACCTGTATGGTGGTGTGATAACTGGTATGAAGTGGTTGTGTGCAGTCATTGTGTCTTCTGCAAGTCTGGAGCAAACCACCAGAGAAGCTTGGTGGTTGTCCGAGCAGACCCATGCTCTCAGAGCAGGGCTGTTAGATCTAGGTGTTTGGTACAAATGTAGGGGCAAATAGACAATGTTTTCCCAAGTCCCTCGTTGTCTTGATCCACCCCAGTATGACCAGGTTTACCCTAGACCTGGAGCTCCACGGTGCGGGTGCAGTTCCTTCCGGCTCATGAAGCCAAAGCCACTCTAGCTGAGCATTTCTTGGAAATGCTGTTTTGTACCCATCCATTTGTGCTGGGGACTCCAGTAAGAATGATTGGGGTTTTTTTCCTGGGTGCAAAGGGAGTTTTTGGTTTTACTTTAACTGGAATGGGAAACAATGTAGTTTTAAAAGGCGTATATGATGGATGCCCAAAGACTTTCCAGATGTTGGACTTGATCAGACCAAGCCTGCCATGTTCAGAGCTCCTTGCCTGCATCAAACCATTTCCATCTGGTCTGGTGGGAGAGAGTGGTTTATTGCAACTCTACCTGTCTGAGAGGCTTTCTCAACTGGAACCTCTTGTACAGAGGATCGTGCTGGCTGGAAATCATTTGGAGATGCAGATCTCTCTGGGTGTTTGGCTTGGCCGCTGTTTCCGCGGTATCTGCTAAGCAGTGGAATAGACTGTGTGTGGAGCAGGCATGCTCTGAGCAGCTGCTTTATGTGGCTATAGGGACCAGCTCGCAAGGCACAGGGGTCGCTTGTGTTGCTAAGCATTCATGATTTTTCTTGCCTGCTTCTACAGCTTCAGCTGGCGCAAATAAGCCTGCTGGCTCTGTGTTTGTGACCAGGAGGGGAGGAAAAGCTGACCCATGTGTTGTTCCCAGTCCTGGCATGCCAAAAATCTGCTTTTATAGGAGCATGTTCATAATGAACTGTGCCAGGAAACACATGGCTTGCTCAAGCCATGAATGGGAGGTCTGTATGGGGCCCTGTGCTCACCGAGAGCCTCGCGAGGACAAAGAGCAGATGCTGGTGCGTGTTACTTGCTCTGTGGCAGCCTGCATCCTCTGGGCTCCAGTGGATGGGGAACAGAAGGTGGGATCAAGGTATTACGTGCTTGCCTGGTCCAGTGATGGCAGAGACAGCAGGCCGAGGTGGCAGAGAGGCCAGGCGAGTGGTTTTACTGCATACTGCTCTTTGTGGCTCCACTGGCCTGGGGAGGGCTGGCTTGCTTCTCTGCAGACGTGGCTGTTTGCAGCGGAGGCTTGGGTTGAAAGGAGCCTGAGCACTGCAGGCAAGCAAAGAAATGCTGCTGACAGCTTGGGCTGACGATTGTGGATGGGGAAGAGGGAGAAAAGGAGGGATGTGTGGGCCCAGATGTAATGGGAACAATGATGCTGTGCATGCTGTGCCTGGCAGCAGCAGAAGGAAAGGTTGTCAGGTGAGGGCTGCAGTCCTGAGCGTTAGCAGTGCTTCGGTGTCTGGAACGTTGCTCCCTTGTAGGAACTGCTGCCAAGCCTGCATGGGCTAAGCTGCTGGTGAGGAGTGCGCACCCAGCACATGAGGAGTTAAAACTGCTTGCAGTGAGTGGAGCCTTGTTCTCACAGGGGGCTCAGTGCTTCCTCTGGACCAGTAAGCTTGGGGTGCTCCAGCCTGGTGGTTTGATTGCCCAGCCTTTGGAAGCAAGCTGGGGCTTGAACCCAGAGTCTGCTGCTCTTTGATCTTAGAGTGGCTAAAAGCAAAGCCCCAGCGTTGGAGCCATTCCCGAGGACTTGGCATCAGAAGGAATTGCTGTCTGCAGACAATGATGTTTAATAAATTGCTCCTAAATATAAGTTCTGTTTGATAATGCTTTCTGGGAATTTGTTACTGAAACCTGTGAGAGTCCAGGACCCCAAACCCTAACATGGTCCCTGCTGTGCCTTTTATGGCCTTGGGTTGGAGCACAGGTCATGGTCTTCTGAAAATATGCCTATGGTTGCCTTGGACACCAGACTTCTGCTGTGGCCTGATGTCTTTCCCAGAGAACATGGCAATAAATCAATCCTGTGTTTGGGGCTGTCCGTGTCCATCCTATGTTTCCATATCCTTTGGGACATGGGACCTGAGTGTGAGCTTCTCGGTCCCTTCTGCTGAGTTTTGATGCTCTTTTCCTTCAAAGGCTGCCTTTCTTGTGGCCCTTAGCTCTGCCCCTGGGCTTGCAGGGAGCCAGGTGGTCTTCATAGCCGGGGCCTGGGTTGTTGGTTTTGCTTGGGGTTAGGAGCAGCTAAGCATGCTGCTGAGGGATGTAATGGCAGTTTCAAAGCAATGCTCTGCCTGTGTCTCTCTTGCCTTGTTACGGGTCTACGGAGCTGGGAGCAAGTGCTGCGGAGTGACACAAGTCCAGAGTGTGTTAACTCATCCAAACCTTCCTTTTCCCTTAGTGATTCCTCAACAAAGAGGAATAGCTTGTGTTGCTGCTGGGTTGAGGCCTTGTTTCCTCAATGATCTGAGCAATGGCAGTGGCAGAAGCATAGAGGTTATAGTGTGAATATGGTGGGGTGGTTATACATCAGCAATGGATTCCCAGGTGGCAAATAGCTGTTGCTGCCACCTTGCTTTGCTGAGGTTTGTTAATTAGCTGACACATCCAGAGTTGGTTGCTTGGTAGCAAGTGGTGAAAGTGTCTCTTAATCCTGACCTTTCAGTCTAAGGCTGAAGGGCTGCAGCCTGGGGATGGACTTGGGCTACTCCCGCTGCCCACCTCAAGTTGTGGTGGGGACTAGGGCGTCTCTGGCCAGGTTACCTTCCTCTCTCCTAGCTGTATGCCTAGCAGCCTCTCTGCAGGAAAGTGCACTGTGTAGTTTCTGTAAGGTACCCGTGGCCTTCCCCAGGTGAGCTGCTGTGCTCCTTGCCCCTTGGGTGTTGCAAAGGGCCCTGCAGGTTTGAGGAGCAAGGGAGAGCAGACTCCCTGCCTGTGTGCTGCAGCAGTGCCTTCCTAGGGAGCATGGCATCTTAGCTAACTATTAAAGAAAATGGTCAGGAAACAAATGCTTAGCAGTGTGTTACCAAGCTCTCTGTCTAGTTGGGTGCTGAGCTGGTGGTGTAAATACATCCAGCTCCCACCTCAGGGCTGAGGCTTGCAAGCTTGTTGTGCATCCCCAGGGAACACTGGCTCCGCAGTGGAGCTGGGACAGCTGTGAGCTCCCCTGCTCTGGCATGGGAGCATTTGAGGTCCTCTGCTTCGAGAGGCCAGGACAGATGCTGGCCAGCCATGTCCTCTGCCATGAGAGCTCCTTGGGGGAGCTGGCTGTGCCAGTTGTTGCAGCTAGCTCCTTCCATTGCATCCTGGTACCTATGGGTCTTTGTTTTATTTGCTTCCTTTAAGTCAGCTGTCCCCTTGCACAGCTGGGGCAGATCTGAGCCCTTGTGCTGGCAGGGGAAAAAAGGAGGAGGATGTTTCCCCTTTGGGGAGGAAGGATGCGGTTTGAGTGCTCTGGGCTTTGCTGCCCTGGGCACTGCAGATGAGTTGCAGCTCCTCTAATGTGCTGTTCCAGATGCAGAGCATTAAAGGAGCTGGGTTGCACATCTGGCTGATCTGCACCAGGGTGATCATTGCTGGAAGTGCACCTGGAAGCAAGGCTGTAGAGTAACGCTCCTGTGGCCTGGCTGAAGAGTGGGGCTGGGCTACAAGCTGCAGAAGCCCCACAGTGCTTGTTTTCCAGACCAGGAAAACTTAAACTTGCACAAAGCCCTCTCCCAAATCCCATTCCCATGCTTTTAATTCCTTGTTTGGTTGCAAGCAGATTTGGGATTACTCATATCCTTGCATCAGCTGTGGTGTCTCAAGAGGTTGGTAACCTAGGCTCTTTTGGGTACAAAGTAAAATGGGTTATTTCCTTTTCCCTTTCTGCCATCTGTCCACAGAGCTCTTTTAGCTTGGTGAGGAAGTGCCCAGGAGCTGGGCATTGGGCATGCCTGGAGGTGGGCGGCTCAGGGTTGAGGGGAGCATGAATCTCCCGTGGGGCTGGGGGCAGTGTGCTTCTGGCTTTGCTGGCACCACAGCCATGGCAAACACTTGCCAAGGCTAGCCATCGCCTGCTGAGATCCGAGCCATCTTTCTTTCCTCCACATCTGCTTAGTGCAAGTGCGCCGGGCAGTGAGGGGGCTGCCATGCTGCGGCACACGCTGCCGCCAGCCATCTTGCCTGTTGCTTCCCCAGCGTGGCTGTAGGTGAGTGAGAGAGCTGCGGAGACAGCAGGGATCAGGGGCTGTGCAGCAGCTGAGGGCCTTGTGGTTGAGGCTGCATTCCCAAGCGATGTCGTTAGGCAAGGAGACAATGATTTTTGGATTGCTTCAAGATGTAGGCGACTCGGCCCGTCAGGCGGGGCAGGAGATATGGTGCCTGGTCTCCTCAGCTTGCACAGTTGCTCTGCAGCACCCAGATGGGGTTGGGCTACTGGAGTGTCCCCAGGCGAGTGTGTGGGACACATTAAGTGATGGATGGAAAACCCGGCTCGGGTTGAGGGCTGGCTCGTAATGCAGCCCCATGCCCTTGCAGCCTGGAAGATGAGGATGAAGGTTTGGCCTTGCTGCCATGGCAGGGACTCACCAGGTAACACCCATGGTGCTCTAAGGCCTCTTGGCATGGTGCAAAAGGTAGGCTGGGTGCTTTCACTGCCAGGCCTGGCCAGGCTGTGCCAGGGCCACAGACCTCACTGGCTGCAGCCCTAAATATAGCCTTAGAGATACCTGATCCCCCGGGGGCAAGTCCTGACACCCCCCCCACACACGTTTTCTGGCTGTGTCTCCATAATTACAAAGTCCAGCACCTCATGAGGGTCTGCAGTCCATGAGGTTCGTTGCCTGTTGCTCAGCTATCTCCATGGCACAGTGCAGGAGGACAATGTCCAGCCTCAGAGGTGAGCGCTGAGACACACGGCTGGGCAGTTTGCTGCCACCTCCTTCCCCAAGAGCCCTACAATGTCTCTGTACCTGGAATGTACCAAACCTGATGCTGCCTAGGTGGGAACAGGGATGCGAGATCCCCCAAAATTTCAGACCCAGTTTCCCAGTGCTAGCCCCCAGCTCTGCCATGGCTCCCTCAGATCCTTATTACTCTTTTGGTGCATTTTCTTACAGCTCTGGCTGATGAAAACAGCAACACTGATGATGTCTTTCGCTTTTCTAGCTCTGGAGAACAGCCACAAACCAAAGCCATTCCCAGGCTGTGCTGCAGTCTGCTGCCAAATCACTGCAGTAATGGGGTGACCCATGGGGCTGGGTCTCCTTTGCTGTAAATGCGGAGAGCCCTTTGCTCCCTGGCAAACTCATAGGATTAAGAGCTCTTGCTCTGCAGAGCTTCAGGCAGCAGTTACTAACTTCATAGGGTTGCTCACAAACTCTGTCCTGGCTGAGGTTCTGCTGGTTTGTGATCCTGAAATGCTCTGCACATGCTCAGCCCACTGTGGCCTTTGGAGGAGGCTGCAACGGCAAAGTCCTACAGACATCCCAAACTCAAAAAGTGAATTGAGATACACTTGGTAGAAATTCAGGCTGGCAGTGCTGGTGTGACTGTGTTTTTCCTGGGAACCTGCTATTTGCCTCCTTAAATAAATGAATTAATTTTGAGCAGGGGTATACCTCTGCATGAAGGTTGCTAAGTTCCTGCATTCAGATCTTTGTCATAAGTATGCTCTCAGAGCTGAGATGTGACCTGATTCTCCTCTTCAGTCTGTCCTTGTGCATGCTGCCGGTGCCTGTCCCCTCCCTGCAGATGATTTTCTCTGTGGTGTGTGGGAATGATACCCTGGGGACCTGTAGGTACCAGTGTGACTTCCCTACACAATTCACTTAACCTTCATCTATTACCTCAGCAGGAGGGGTTTGCATTTCAGTTAAGTATCCTTTGGGTAAAACACCACTGGGTGTTTTCAAATATGCTGCATTTCAAATGTGTGTATCTAATCTGGCTGAAGCTTTCCTGAAAAGCTTTCTGTAGCCACAGTTGAAATGGTTTTAGGCCAGGAACATGTGTTGAGGGTTTCTTTTTCTCCCAGCCAGGAGTGGCTTGTGTCACATACGTAGGCAGAGAGGGAGCATTTGCCAGCGCACACATTTGGGATTGCTGCTTGGCGTTGGCTTTGCGGGACTGGCTGGCCCAGCTGTGTTACTAGGGGAGAGCTCTGCACTGGCTTGGGTTTGCTAAGCTGACTTCCAACAAAACTGGTGTTGCTGGGTATTTTTTGGGGTGGCTCTCACTAAGGGAAGAGAAAAGAGTCATTTTGCTTCTTTCAACAGCTCCTAGCAATGTGGCGCAGCCCAGAATAGCTCATGAAACCACAGCAGAAACATGTGGTGAAGGTGTCCAGTCAGACTGAGCAGGGGTTGCCTTTGCTCTCCACTGGGTGCTGCAAGAGCACTCTCCATCTGCCAGCCTGGGCAGTTCTGGCTAAGCCGTGCATGATCATGGGGTTGCCACACAGTGGTGCTGGGACGTCCTCTAGCTGGGTGAATGGAACAAGCAGAGGCATTTTGTTCTTCGTTCGGCACAAGCGGTGATGTCTGTTGGCTTTATAGAGGCTTTACCCAAACTCTGGCATAATGACATCCCACACAAATAGCCCTCTGCTTGGACACCTTTCTTGAGCCACTGTCCCAAAAGCCCAGATGAGGTGGAGGGGACAGAATGGATGTGTGAACCCTGCTGACTGCAGCCATTTCCTGGACCAGGGCTGTACAACTTTTATGGGCAAGTGCAGTACTTCCCATCACCGAACTCTGGGCTCTGGTGCTCTGGATTTAGGGTACTGTTTAAAGCTGTGTCCAGCTCTGGGCTTCTGATGTCTTCCACCCAGAAATGTCTGAACCACATCTAGCTGCTACTGGTCTTTCCTTGCAGCCCAAATCTAATGTATGGTTGGGACAACAGTTTCCAGCACGTGCAGCCAGTCTATCCATGGCACCTTGGATGCTATTTTCAAAACAAAACACAAGTTTATGGCTCTTTATTTATCCCAGTTTGCTTTGGCACTTGTGCTCGTGAGACGTTCATCACAGGGATCTTGCTTGAGTTGAACTGGCTGTGTCCCTTTCCCCAGGATGGAAGATAAGGACATAAATAGTTTCTCCTGTTTCACTGGGGAGCTGGATCCTAGTGTTTCTTGACACCTTGTAAAATCCCTGCTTCCCATGTGGAGCTTGTGCCAAGCCTTCATCGTGTCCCCTGTCCACAGAGCCATGTCCTCCTGCCTAGACTGAAAATTAGAATTGAACCCGCAGTCCCATCTTGCAAAAGCTGCAAGGAAGGACCTCTAGATTCTGGACTACTGTCTGCTCTGCCTCAGTGTCTTTGGGAAGAGGCTTCTGTGATTTTTGCAATGGGAGGACTTTGGTTTTTTTCTCTGTCTGGGCTGTGGGGAAAGGGTGTTTGCAGACACAGGCTGAGCTGCTCCTGCTCCTGGCTGACATGTACCTTGAGCTGGGAGACTGGAACCTCATCCTGGGGAGCAGCAGTGCTGGATGAGCGCCTCTGTCTATGAAGCAGTTTTCCTTGCAGGGGTGGGAACACAGTGTTTTGACCACTTTCTTGTTCACTTTCATGAGAGATTCCTTCTAAGATGCTTGAAATCTGCCTGGTTTGGCCTGTTTTCTTGCAGAGCATGATGCTGGGAACAGAATCTAACAGCAATTGGCGTGTGCTGAATTGCCCTTTGTCTGCTTTCCTTTTTGCAGCCAGCTGGTAACCGGAGCAGAACGCCTGCATGGCTGCTGCGGCCAGGCAGCAGCCGGATTTATGAATACACTAGCATGGTCCCTTGGCAGCCACATAAGGCAATGCCTAGGGAAGCCCTGGCTGCTCTGTCCCCAGGACCCTGAGCTCTCAGGTGGGGGTTAGTGTGTGGAGGAGGATTGTTGGGCTTTTCCCCCACTGCAGAGGGATGCTTCCAGTCCTCCAGAGCCACCCCACGGCCACTATCAGAGCCTGGGGATTTGCAATTTTTTATTTCCGCTCCTACTTGCAAGTGGGCCGAGTCCCCAGCTTGGGGTGTCACTGCTGTATCCTCCTGAGCTATGCTCCCGCAGCTGCTCTGTTTATTCCCATGGGGCAATCCTTGTTCCAGACCAGTTTTTTTCTGGGTAATTTCTGAGGATGTGGAGGTGAGACAGAGACATGATCCCAAGGAGAGAATCTTTGAGGAAAGCTTAGAAACACAGTCTATGGGTGTTTCTGATCTGGGGCAATCTTGATGCATGGCTGGCACTTAGGACGTGTCCCAAAAAACAGGACAAGAGGAGCCCAAAGAAACATCTGAACTGCCCAGGAAGCTGCTTGCTCTCCGATGTTTTGGTGACTGACTTCCCAGCTCATACACTGCGAGATACCTCTCTGTTCAGGGTGGAAGAGTGGCCCTCAGCAGTGGATCACAGGAGCTCCCTCTTAATGCCTCTGGTCCCAGGGAGCAGAATGCTTTCCTTGGCTTCTGGCAAGCTCAGGCAGCCCTGTCTGAGTGATTGCTGGAGAGACAGCCTTAAAGCGGCTGTGCTGGCATCTGAGCGCATGTGTGTCTAAACTCTCCCATCACGGATTGTTTTTGGCAGATGTACTTTGGGGTATGTTTGTCCTAACGTGGTGGTTTCGGCTGTCTGGAGACCCTTGAGAACAGCACATGCTTACCTACTCCTTTCTCCCCATCCCCATGCTCTAAACGTGCCCTTTTTCTGTCTTGCAGCTGTGGGGACTCAGGCAGCGATCCTTTTCACCAAGGAGCCTTACTCCCAGGATGCCCTGCACGGCCGCAGCGCCATCCTCCGCTGCGAGGTGAAGGACCCAGCAAACGTGGAGTTTGAATGGCTGCAGAATGGACTCCCTGTTCAGGACACAGAGCAGCGCTTCAAGGAAGGCAGCAACCTCCAGTTTGCTGCTGTTGATCGGCACCGGGATGCCGGGGACTTCCAGTGTGTAGCAAGGAACTTGCTCACTGGGGAGGAGATGCGCACAGCCAATGCATCGTTCAATATCAAGTGTGAGTGTGGGGCGAGGGCAGCCAGGCACACGCTGCAGCCTGCTACTGCCTACTGTGGACAGGTTAAAGCACTCTCCTGGGGGGGCCTGAGACTGGAAACGGCTTTGCCAGGCTGCCTGCTAATGCATGTGGGACTGGTGGTCAGACAGGGATCAGGGGGCATGAACTGTGCAAGTAGGATTCCTTTCCACCTACTGTGGCCTTCGTGCCCTCCAGGCCGCTTGTGTCTTCTGATGTTCCCAAGGCTGTCGAAGATGCTTTCTCCTGCCTTCTTCTCCATTTGTATATATGAAACGGGGATGTTACTGGACCAAATGTACTCTGAGCATTGCAGATCCTTTCACACCCCCTCTTATCCCTCAGAGAACAGCTACACAGGGCAAAGTGGGACATTTGCAGGGTGGGTGTCCCTTTACTCCATGCTGGCTTGAGGGCTTATATGTTTCTAAGTGTGCTCGTGCCCTTGCTGCCTGCTCTGGTTATTACTGAGTCGGCATCCACCAGGGCTCTATAAGTTTAGAGAGCCAGCTGTGTTGATGTTCTTTGATCCCACAGGGATTGAGACAGGCAGTGTGGTGCTGAAGCAGCCGGCCAGCATAGCTGAGATCCAGCCCTCCTCCACAGTGGTGCTGCGTTGTCACATCGACGGCCACCCGCGGTAAGGGTTGCCTCCTGAGGAGTGGACCCTGCCGGGGTCCACCTGCACCTTCGCTGCGTGCTCTTCCCCTCTCTCTCTGTCTCTCTCTCCTTTCTCCTGTGAGGATTCAGTAGAGTCTAGGGAAGGCGAGAGGCAGGATTGAGCCTGTGGCTGAGCACCGGGGGAGAAGGCAAATGGCTTCCTCAGAGCCGCGTAGCGAGGAGCACAGTAAGGACGGGCTGTCACAGTCCGGTCGCTGAGCTGCTTGATGTGCTGCGGTCACTCTCCGTTGCTTTCCAGTCATGTCCCGTCCACTTGGCTGCATGTCTCATGGCTTCATGTCTGTGTTGGGGCCAGCAGTGGGGACGGAGAGCCAGGGAAATGGGCCATCTCTGGGCTGTCTCCTCCACACACATGCTCTCTGGGGAGCCCTGCCGGTGCCCTGCACCCGGTCACCCTCTCACCCCTGTCTTGCAGCCCCACATGGCAGTGGTTTCGGGATGGTATCCCCCTCCCCGACAGCCGCAGCACCTATTCTGTCAGCAACAAGGAGCGAACGCTGACCCTGCAGAGCGCCAGCCCCGATGACAACGGTCTCTACTACTGCTGTGCCCGCAGTGCTGTTGGCTTTGTCTGCAGCCAGAACAACTTCACGCTGAATATCATCGGTGAGTTGTGTCCCGGCCACTCAGGCTGGGGGCTCAGCTGTTTTACTGCTCTGCTAGCAGCCTCCCCTTGGCTGCAGGGCAGGACCCAGGCTGCAGGGGAAGTGTCAGGCTGGTGTGACTTTCTCTGTGCAAAGCCTCTGGCCAGAGACAGGCCTGGCACACCTGGTCAGGTTTGAACCCTACCCTGTCTACAGTGTTAATTTGCCTCTGCATCTTTCTGGAGCAGGTCTATGCTGTCGTCTCTGGTATTGGAGCACCAGGGTCCTCCATCCTTCAACAAGGTTTGGACCCTGAAGGCTGTAGGTGCTGCTGGTTTTGCTAATACCAATGCCACTGCAGTACTGCATGGGTGAGATGCCTCGTTGGCCTTTGGAGGCAAGGCCCAGGGAGGGCAGGAGATGTTGACCTTTTGGTCCTATTTGGAATTGGACAAAGGAATTTGCAGTCTGGTGACAGGTTTGATCTGTTTGCTAGAAGCCCAGGGAGCTCAGGGCCTTGCTGGGAAGCAGAAGGGGCTTTCCCCAAACAGCTGCTGCATGCTATCCTGGGCTCTGGATGCATAATTACAGCCATGCTGGCGTGTCTGCCTCCTTTGGGCCCACAGTGTGCTCGCAGGGTGCTCCTAGCTCTTTTTTGAGTTTCCCCCAGAGCACTGATGAAGGGACACTACATGTTGTTCTGCTCTTCTCACCCTCCTGTGGTCTCTGCCATTGCAGATGAGAGCTTTCCTCAGGCAGTGATCGTCCCACAGGACCTCATCGTGACCAAGAATGAAGAGGCCATGTTTGACTGCCAGTTTGTAGCCGTGCCCCCTCCTACACAGGAGTGGCTCTTTGAAGACAGTCCCATCACCAACAGATCCAAGTAATAGGGACCCCAGTGATGTGGGCAGGGCTGGGAGGAGAGGGGGCA
Organism: Balearica regulorum gibbericeps; assembly: GCF_011004875.1. Lineage (NCBI taxonomy): Eukaryota > Metazoa > Chordata > Aves > Gruiformes > Gruidae > Balearica > Balearica regulorum. The sequence continues at coordinate 113,330,674 of NC_046186.1, forward strand.
TTGTGTTCCAGAAGCAACAGAAAGAGGCCAAACCCTGGCCATGCCCAAGGTTAAGCATTTAACATCAGGCTGGCCATTGGGATTGGTATCTCAGCTTGGCTGGCTTGGGTTTAGCAGGGCCTTTAGCATGTCCTTTATCTGCATAGGACTCAGCAAGCAGTTTGTCCTCAACTGAGTCTGTCGGGCTGTCAGTCCTAGATGCCCGTGCATGATGATCCCCAGGGTTGGGGATGTCTCCCAGCCCCAGATGCCCACATGTGGTGATTTCATGGAGCCAAGGACAATTTAAGCCCCAGACACCCACTTAGGACAATTCCCAGAGTCAGGGGCATGTCCCAGTACCGGATGCCCACAGGTGGTGATCCCCAGACTCAGGGATACCTTCCAGCCCCCAACATCTGCACAGCTATCACTGGGCCCATGGCTGTCTTGCATCTCCAGATACCAGTGCATGGTGATCCCCAGAGCCAGGAGTGTTTCTGAGCACCAGACACCTACGCATGCGGCAATCCCCTGAGCTAGGGATATATCCCAGGCCAGGCTGCCTGTGGATGGTGATCCTGGAGCCTGGGATGTCTCTCAGCCAGACTCTGCAAGGCAGGTGGTGCTATCTGGGTGCCAGATGCCCAGTGGCCTGGCAGCTCCCGGGCGCCACCTTGTGCCCCTTACCCCCTTTCCTGGCTGTGCCAGCTTTCAGAGCTGGCCCCTTTTGGTGACGCATCTTTTGGTGCAAGTCAGGTATTCTCCAAGAAAGAGACTTCTATTAGTTCATTTCCTCCATGAAGCATGTGTCCCACCATCTCCTTGTTTATGTGTGCTGCTCCCCCTGCACTGGGAAGCTTTGACTAGGCACAAAGTCTCCCTCTTGGTTCCACGGGCTCATGTAGGACATCACAGGGCTGTGGCTCTGGCCCATGTCCTGCAGAGATGCCCACTGAGCCCTGCCTCTCCCCACGTGCCCAGGACCACCGTGTTCGCCAACGGCTCCCTGCTGATCACCCAGGTGAGGGCTCGCAGCACCGGTGTCTATAAGTGCGTTGGCCGTGGGCAGAGGGGGAAAGCTCTTGTGCTGAAGGCAACTCTGCGGCTAGCAGGTGAGGTCCTGGGGCTGGTGGCAGGGTGGGCAGTGGGTCCCAGAGTTGCAGTGTCACTCTGGAGATATGATGGGTTAGTACATGGAGAACTGCTTGGTTTATCTGTGAAATGGTTCATCCTTGCTGCCTGGATGAGGGCAGCAAACATAACTTGTGTGCTTTCTCCCTCGGCTGGTGGATGATGATGCTGGTGGGTTGGCTACATGTTCCTGCCCTGTTTGAGCCTTGCTGTCTATTGCTTCTCTCAGAGATCGAAGAAATGGCGCCCTTCTCCCCGAAGGTGCTGACGGCAAACCAGGGGCACCGTGTGGCCTGTACTGTTCCACGAGGCATACCCACACCCCAAGTCTGGTGGGAGAGGAACCAGGAACGAGTTCCCACTGCTGGCAGGGTGCACCAAGAGGCAGAGCACCTCGTTTTCACCAGTATCACCGAGATGGATGCCGGGACCTACACGTGCCATGCTGCCAACAAGGCTGGAGAGAAGAAACAGGAGCTGAGCATCACTGTGGCTAGTAGGCAGCTTTTGGAGAAGGGCTGGGAGCAGAGAAGGGGACTGGATAGGCGGTTGGGGTGAGATGGGATGGGATGGCGCATCACCTCACTGATAGAGGCATATCTCTCATGGCTGGGCTGCAGGGCCCCATGGCTGGCTGCACACTGCCTGTGTGGTCTGTGCTGGTGCTGGCCAGAGGGGTGGTGAGCGGCCCTGTGTAACCCCTGTGTAACTCTGTGCCCAGCGGTACCCAAGTGGGTGGAGATGCCCAAGGACAGCCAGTTGGAGGAGAGCAAGCCGGGATACCTGCACTGCCTCAGCAAGGCCTCCCTGAAACCCACCGTCACCTGGTACCGCAACGGTGTCTCCATCTCTGAGGTGAGGCGATGTAGCAAGCCCCTGGTGGTTACAGGCACTTCTGCTGAGCCCTTGCTCAGCTCCTTCCTCTGCTGCTGCTGTTTCTTGCCTTGCTGCTAGGCCCAGCGTCCCTGTCACCCCCACTCTGGCCATGTTCCTGGCACCATCTCCATCCTACTGGTGTATGGGTGCACAACTGGTGGTCTCTAGCCACCTGGCTGGCAGGCAGCCCTGTGCTTTTGGTGCAGTGACGAGAGAGATATCCCTCAGAGAGATGTCACTGCAGCTTGTCTCAGTTCTCCATGTGGGTCTCAGCAGGGCTGTGTCTATCTGAGGCATGGTGTGGGCGTGTGGAGCATCAGGAGTGCCACAAGCAAGGTCTGAGCCCAGGGCTGGTGACAGTGTCATTTCTGCCCCGCTCCCTCCCTCTGGGCAGGACTCGCGGTTTGAGATCTCTGAGAACGGGACGCTGCGCATCAACAATGTGGAGGTATATGATGGGACCATGTACAAGTGCGTGAGCAGCACACCAGCGGGCAGCATCGAGGGATATGCACGCGTGCACGTGCTAGGTATGCCGACAAGCACTCCGCATCCTCCCCTTGTGGGCAGCTTTTTTGCCTGGCAGGGTGCAGGCATGATACCCCCAGGTCCAGTGCCTCCTGTGGCTGGGGTGGGGGCTAACAGCACATCTGTCTCTTGCAGAGAAGCTGAAGTTCACGCCCCCACCCCAGCCACTACAGTGCATGGAGTTTGATAAGGAGGTTACCGTGTCCTGCTCAGCCACTGGCCGGGAAAAACCCACCATCCAGTGGACTAAAACAGGTAAGGAGTGGGGGGGGACTTGAATGCGATATGTGTTTCTGACCTGGGGCCCCAGGAACTTTGTGTTGGCCTGCTTCCAACAGGGGTGAAGCAGTGGTGCTGTGGCTGCCTGGGAAGCCACTGTGTGCCTCATGCATGACTGCTGCGTCCATCTTTCTTCTTGTGTCCTGCAGATGGGAGCAGCCTGCCATCCCACGTCAGCCACAATGCTGGCATCTTGTCCTTCCACAAGGTGAGCAGGAGTGACTCAGGGAACTACACGTGCATTGCCTCCAACAGCCCGCAGGGCGAGATCCGTGCCACCGTGCAGCTTGTGGTAGCAGGTGAGGGCTCTATGGCAGGCAGGTGGGTTTCCTGCTGTGCTGACCTTGCAGGGGGTTTGCCTGGGTGGCACCCAACTGGCATGCCCCTGCAGAGAGAGAGAAATGTCTGGTCTGACCCCAAGCTCTGCCCCGTGGCACTTGAGTGTCTGGTTTGTCAGTGCTTTGCGTACAGCCTGAGAGGGCATGTGCCACCGTGCCAGTGTTGGCCCTGTTCCCTTGTGGGGGCTCAGCACCATTCCCAGGAGCTGACAGCCTTCGTGTTGGCCTCTCTGCCTTCAGTTTACGTCACCTTCAAGCTAGAGCCGGAGCCCACGACAGTGTATCAGGGGCACACAGCCATGTTCCAGTGCCAGGCAGAGGGGGACCCTGTGCCGCACATCCAGTGGAAAGGGAAGGACAAGATTTTGGATCCCGGCAAGCTCCTGCCCAGGTATACAGCCCCTGTTCCAAGCTGAAATGTGGTGCAGCATGGCTCTCCCCATGCCTACCCAGCACATGGGTGCCAATGGTGTGGTCTTGGGTTCCCAGCTTGGGAGGCACGTGGTCAGTTGTCTCCATGTCCCAGGGCCTGGACTCTCCTGGCCACAGGGTTACTCTTTCTGCCACAGCCTCCCAAGCTGCAGTTGAGCTGCAGCCATTTGTTCTTGAGCATTGCACAGCCTGACGCTCAAGATGATTGCACTTGGGGACATGGGGCTGAGGCATCCTGGGGGGATGGGACTGCAGGTGCCCCAAGCCTGCCTCTGCCCTCTGGTGCTTGGAAAAGGCTCTGTGTGATTGGCAGGATTCAGATCATGCCCAATGGCTCCCTGGTGATTTACGACGTCACCACCGAGGACTCTGGAAAATACACCTGTATCGCCGGCAACAGCTGCAACATCAAGCACCGTGAGGCCTTCTTATACGTCGTAGGTAAGGGAGGTGCCCAACGTGGGGACATGGCCTCCTGGTATCCCCAGCAGCTCTAGGCCCCACTTCTGGCCCCACTGGTGGGTGCTGCGTGTCAGGTCATGCCTGCTAGGGAGTCACAGCATCATCCCTATCAGTATGCAGAGCAGTGGGCTGTGGGCTGTGCCCAGCATTCTGTGGCTGGACAAGGAGGTGGCCACAGCAGCGGGGGGCCTTTTCTCATTCCTCCAGCGTATTCCTGAGCAGGATTTGGGAAATCCCTCCACACCCTCATGGGTTTGGTGCTCTCTGCCCCACAGACAAGCCGGCAGCAGAAGATGATGAGGGACCTGGCAGCCACACACCCTACAAGATGATCCAGACCATTGGGCTTTCAGTGGGGGCGGCTGTTGCCTACATTATTATCGTGCTGGGGCTGATGTTCTACTGCAAGAAGCGGAGAAAAGCCAAGAGGCTGAAGAAGCACCCAGAGGGCGAGGAGCCCGAAATGGAATGTCTGAATGGTGAGGACAGCACCCTTGGGGGTGGGGGCTTCACTGCCAGCCCCTTATCCCTGGGCTGCAACGGCTGAGGGGCAGGGAGCTGCCAGGGAACAGGGGACTTCTCCTTACCCTTGGAGTCTCTTGCTCTTGATTTTGGCTATGGCTGGTGGCAGAGACCTGCTGCCAGGTGAGATAATAGGTAAGTTAGCGTGAAACCTGCATCCCAGCCCCACATGGCGGCCATCTCTGCTGAGTTATGTTTCGCTCCTGCTTTCCAGCACCCGTACATGGCATCACATATACCCTTTGCCAAGGGGAGGGGAGTATCCTTATTGCAATGTAATGACAGTAGTATTCTGCTGGCCTGTCCAAATCACGATTCACCAGCTCCTGGTGCTGGAGGGAAGACTTTTCACTGAACAGCCCTGAACTCTGCTGTGAACCCACCCTGTTATCTCTGAAACTCAATAAGCTTTGAGCATCTAAGCATCGTCCAACAAGGACTTCAGGAGCAAACAGATTATCTGAAAACTATCTCTCTGCTTTTCAAGCTTATCACCTATCAGCTCTGCACTGGAACACACAACTCTTCGGTATGATTGTTCCTGCGAGTGCCTTTTCTGGTTGTGCTGTTGCCTTTCTGAGATGGGAAGCCCCAGACAGGACTTGGTGCATCCAGCTCTGCAGAGTGACACAGCAGTGCTGTGTCCTGTTCCTAGCTGTGCCACTGGCTTCAGTTCCCTGTCCACAGAGAGAAAGCAGGCAGCTCAGGGCTGAGCCCGCTGCTGTGGATGGGACATCAGGGTTGCTTTCCCCAGGCCTCACGTTGTATCTCTGGTTGCACCTCCCAGTGCTCAGTGTCCCTGTGCAGCTGGCCACAGCTGGCCTGTACCTTTCCTGCCAGCTAAGTTGGCAGCTTTGGCAAACAGCTGTCAGCAGTGCCCCTTCCATGTTGGCAGCATGTTGTACTACCCTGGTTTCTACCTTCTGTGTGTCCATTGGAGGATGTTCCTTCCTGTCCTGTGGCAACTGAGCCACTTTTTAACAGCTTTTTCCATACGACCCAGCAAATAGACTAAACCGGACATGAGCTACATGACTCTTTCAGTGAACCCAAGAGATCTCTGGGGCATCGTTTTCATTTCCAAAAGCTGTTTCAGCTCTTTCTCCTGACATCATGGTTGTCTTTGCATCACTGACACTAGTGAGGACTTGTCAGTGATGGGGTGCAGTTGAGTTTGCTGCCCTTATAATTCCCTGGATCTCCCCCCACTACTGCAGATGCAGATATGGTGCTTCCCCCACCCAGTTTTCCAGTACACAGCCACATCCTGACCATGTGAGGATTGCTGTGAGGTCCTGGCAAAACATCACCACTGGGTTTGTCTCCTATATTTCGTCTTGTATTGGTACTTTGAACAGAGCCAAACCTCCAGAAGAGAAGTCTGGCTGTGGGGAACCTTGTGGGAGCAAGGATGTAGGAGCATCTCTGCAGCTTTGTGCTCTGCTGCTGTCACCACTGTGAGGTCTTACTGTGGACAAGTTGCAGGAAGGTCACCTGTGGCAATAGGATCTGGCCAGCATCCTCTTTCTGGGAAAGAATTTGTTTTAATGTTTTTTTGAAGTGATCTCAGATTTTTATTTTGGCCTATCTTATATTTTCCTTTTTATTCTGCCAGAGTTTGTCTCTTCTTATCCCCTTCATTTGGAACCAGTTTAGCTGTCAGAGAGATGCATCCTCACTGCTACAAGCAGACCCAGCTGCCCAGATGTCTGCACTCCTTTTTGGTACTTCCGTAGCCTCTCCGGAGAAATGGTTTGTGTTTGCTGTCAGCTCCAGTGGAGTTACCCCCTTCACCATGATCTTCAAAGACAGAGCTCTTTTCTTCCTTTTGATGCGGTCACTCTTTAGCTGGGTGACCTGAAGTATCTCAGCACCTACCTGATGACAAGCACTCCCTGCCTGGCCACCAGCTGACTTTTCCAGTGTCCTCAGGATCCAGACATTTGACTTTCCTATGGGTTTGCAGTGAATCCTTCCTATGGATTTTTCTATGGATCAATGCACTCCTAACAAGTCGGTCACCTTCCAAGGTCACGTCCTTGGTGTGCCATATCCTCTGTAACAAGGGTGTTTGCTCTCAATCTCCCTCTGTCTGACTGTACTGCTTTTTGGGGGTGAACACAGGCTTAGCATTTGGGGAGGTTGATGGCTATGGGGACCGAGGGGAGCATTTGATTTCTGTGTTGGCATGTGCTAAATTTCTCCAGGGCAGCATGGCTGTGCCTCTTTCTCCAGGAGATGCTCAGGTCTTGCAGGCAGGTGGGCAAAGCAGGCAGCTCCTCTACACTTGATTCACCTCTGGACTGCTGGATACATAAATTAAACTTCCTATTCATTTTTGAGGTCCCTTTGACTGTCTTGTCAAAGCTCTGTGAAGCATGGGGAGGGATATCTGTTCTTAAAAGTGTCTGTCGTTGCTGCCTGCTGGTGCTGTCTCTCAGTGGCAGCATACTGACTCTGCAGCCTTCATTATTTTCTTGGCACAGTTGCAGCGGTCATCTTGTATTAGCCTCTTGGCTTCAAGCTTGTGGTCTTGAGACACTATCAGTCATGAGTGCAGACAGCACAGGGTCAAACAGTTTTGCTAATAATTAGCATAAAAACAGGGAGATTGTAAGTAGCTTCAAGCTTTGATTTATAGGGTAGATCGTGTTTTTTCACTATGGGCTTATGCAAATGTTACTCCAGCATGTGAGTGTTCAGCTGGCAGTAGCCATGGCTCTTAAGTCAACATATTTCAGTCTTCACAGCTCCAAGCCTACCTATGACAAAGCCACAGTCCCTGTCATGGTGGCCAGACCTACTCAGGATGTGCTGGTGGGCTGGTACCTCTCTTGTATGCACGCGTTGTAAGCATGTATGTACGCATGCTGTTGTACAATACCTCTTGATGGAAATTATGAGCAATGGGATTCCTGTTGGAGTTACCTTATGTTGGGTCAAGTCTTAATTTTGTGATTAAATCCTTTTGCATGGCCAGGTGTTTCCTTCATGCTCGCTCCTGGACTAGCTGAAATGGAGTGTGCACAGTAATGCAGGGTGATGCTGCACGTGTGTCAGCCACCTTAGCTCAGTGCTGTGCCCCACTTTACATTCAAACTTCTGCCTTCAGCTTATGGAAAGTACTGCTTCTTAGTTCCAAGTCTGATCCAAGCAGTAAATGCATTCAAAATGAAGGTTGACTATCTATACAGCCTTTCCCCTACAAGCTGCCTGTAAAATGCAGCGTTCTCTACTTTCTTAAGGCAATCATGTTTTGTCCTGTTTGCTGGCTTCTGTTTGTGCCAGGGAAATTTCTAATGGAGTTCCTGAGCAGAAAGCTTGCTGGGGTTGATTGCAAGTAGAGTACTTCCTAGCAGTGCTTTAACCCAGGCAGTAAAGGGAACTCTAGGCTGATCTGGTCTGAGACATTCAAGATTACCAAGGACATGAGCATTGCTGGCGTGCTGGGAGGTGAGCAGGAGCAGGGGGGGTCAGGCTGCAGCAGCTGATGCCGGATAGACTTGAGAGTCTCTTGGGCATCAAAAGACTGTGGTTATAGTGAGCAGGGTCCTCTTTGCTCTATCTCTGCCTCACACATCCTGCCACCATTCTGCAGAGTTTTGTCAATGGTAGTTTGGATGTAGTCACCCCTTTGGGATGACTGAGTGGCATGGGATGGACAAGGCCAGATGGGGCTGGTTGGCTCCGGGACCAAAGCTGTTGCTCAGCATCTGATTTCAAGGGTGGCTGCAGGGCTGGCAGAGATGGGGCTGGATGTGAGCCCGGAGGGAACGACTGTGTGGAGGCCATGCTATTGCCTGGGGCTAGACATCAAGCTGGGGTGCTTGGATCCAGTTGTGAATGCTTGGAGTGTCAGCCCCAGAAGGGGCTGATCCCCAGCACATTCTCTGCACAGCCTGGCAGGATGCTGAAGCCATTTGTGCTTCCCTTGCAGGTGGTGCTTTGCTGCAGAATGGGCAGATGACAGCAGAGATCCAGGAAGAAGTGGCCTTGACCAACCTGGGCAGCAGCTCTGGGGCCAGCAAGCGCCACAGTGCTTCTGACAAGATGCACTTTCCACGTTCCAACCTGCAGACAATCACAACCCTGGGTATGCTGGGCCACCCTGGCCCTGACCCCACTCCATCAGGAAACCTGTGGCTGAAACCCCAGCATGTCCTAGCCAGAAAACTGGGTGTGCTGGGGTACAGAGGGCCCTGCAGCCACTGGGCTGTCAAATATATGTGCTGTCCTAATGTATGCTGTCTTCCCATGTGCTGCTCTACACTTCCAGGCAGGGGGGAGTTCGGTGAAGTGTTCCTGGCCAAGGCAAAAGGTGCAGAGGATGGCGAGGGTGAAGCACTGGTCCTGGTGAAGAGCCTTCAGACAAGGGATGAGCAGCTGCAGCTGGACTTCCGTCGAGAGGCAGAGATGTTTGGCAAGCTGAACCACGCCAATGTGGTGCGGCTTTTGGGGCTGTGCCGTGAGGCAGAGCCACACTACATGGTCCTGGAGTATGTGGACTTGGTAAGGGCCCTGCCAGCAGTGCCTGCAGTGAAGAGGAGGGATGGACAGTGTACGTGGGGCTGGCAGCACAGGGCAAGCAAGGTGTAGGTCGACCAGGCTGAGCTTACCACTGTTTCCAACGTGTGGAGGACTCTCAGGGGGAATGGAATTCTGCAAAATCTGGAGGTGACTTTGTCCTCTTCCACACCCTCCTGATTTCTGGTTTATGTCCAGGACTTAGCTGAGTAAGTTAAGCTGTGGGACTCCATGCTGCAGAATGGCTGCCAATGCTAAGGGCTGCTATGGGAACTCCAGTGCATGGGAGAGAAATTGATTCGGGGCATGAAAAACCTCCTGGAAACATCAGGCCTGCTTGCCCTCATCTTAGCCAGTTGAGGTCCATAAGTGAGATACTGGCTTGCCCTACGGAGCAGGGACCAGGAGGACAGGTGGGGACTATGGCCCAGGAGATGAGGATCCATGGGGCTCCCAGTGGGCCTGCCACGTCCGGGCACTGCAGGGACCGATGCGGCTGGGAGCATGGAGAGGTGCTGCCTCTGACTTGCTGTCTGTCTCCCAGGGGGACCTGAAGCAGTTCCTGAGGATCTCCAAGAGCAAAGATGAATCTCTGAAGCCACAGCCCCTCACTACCAAACATAAGGTGATAGTGCAGCTTTGAAAGTGCAGTGGGGCTGAGGACCCTGAGGAGGGCAGCCAGTGCTGACATCTCTCTGGGATCAGGTGTCTCTCTGCACACAGGTGGCCCTGGGCATGGAGCATCTCTCCAACGGCAGGTTTGTGCACCGGGACTTGGCAGCCAGGAACTGCCTGGTCAGTGCCCAGCGCCAGGTCAAGGTCTCATCCCTGAGCCTCAGCAAGGACGTGTACAACAGGTCAGCTGGGAGCCTGGCAGGGGAATGGGAGGGGATAGGATGGCACCAGTCTCATTGCCTGTTTGTCCTGCCTGCAGCGAGTACTACCACTTCCGCCAGGCCTGGATCCCGCTGCGCTGGATGCCACCTGAAGCTGTGCTGGAGGACGAGTTCTCCACTAAGTCAGACGTGTGGTCCTTTGGTGTGCTCATGTGGGAGGTCTTCATGCATGGGGAGATGCCCTACACCCCACTGGCAGATGATGAGGTCCTGGCAGGTATGTGGAGTACCTTGTGCTGTCCTTGGCATTGTAGCCTACTTCCTTTTCTTGTGGCAGAGGGGGCCAGCAGGGCTGTGTGATGTCCCACTTCTTGACATGGTGCTGGTCTGGCTGGGGAGGCTGTTCCAGCTTGCATGGAGAGAGGTGTTGCCCTGCCTGCACCCCGCAGAGAGGATCACACCTCTTCCCAATGGCCCTTTGGACTTTGCTTTCATACCAGGTCTACAGTCAGGAAAGACGAAGCTCCCGCACCCTGAGGGCTGCCCTTCCCGCCTTGCCAAGCTGATGCAGCGCTGCTGGGCCCCCAGCCCTAAGGATCGACCCTCCTTCAGTGAGCTCGCCGCAGCCCTTGGGGACAGCCCAGCTGACAGCAAAGCCTGAGCATCCCAGCCCTTGCTGGGGAAGGATGCAGCGGGGTGGACAGGGGTCTGTAGGTGCCTGGGAAGCCCCTGGCACTCCTGTGGCCCCTTGCTGAGCCCAACCCCAATGCGCCAGTGAGCAGCTCGGCACCAGCAGCTGCTGGACTCAAAGCACAAGCCAGTGTACCCCAGCCCCCTCTACCCCTCTACTCCCCAGGTCCCAAAAGACAGCCCTTGCTGCCACTTGCTCTCCGCCTGCCCAGCCCGGCACCCTTGGGCTGCTGGCATGGATGGAGCGCAGCTCATCCTCACCCTGCAAGAGCTGGGCTCCAGCACCAGGCTCTCTGTCCCCACTCACCATGTGCGTATGTGCCGGCCTGGCCCGGCCTCTCCGTCCGTCTGTGCTAGGCATGCCTGCATCCCCCGCACACCACGGGTACAGGCCAGCCAGCAGGAACACAAAGTGCCTGGCATATGAAGGAGCTCACTACCTTTCCCAACTACCCTGTGCCTTTTTTTTGTATGATGACTCTGGGCAGTGCCCCCTCTCTCCCTCTTCCTCTTCCAGAGCGCTGACTCCTCCCTACCATAGTATTTCTGTTACTGGAATGCAGCCTAGAGTGGATTAGTTTGTTTGCTTGAGCCAGAGGGTACCGCAGCCAAGAAGGGTTGGGTTTTGTTGGGTTTTTATGTGCTGCTCACAATAAAGAAGGCTTTTTTTTTTTTTTTTTTTTCTGGTCTTTGTAAAATGCTGCTGTCAGATGGCTGTTTGACTGTTTTCCTCCACATAGTTCCTGGGAAGGGTTGGAGGCCGGTTCCTCAGGCATCTGTCTCTTGCGTTTAACCCTTTTGCCCCCTTTCTAGCTGGATCTGAGATGCCATTCCATGTCCTGAGGGAACACTTTGCCTTGGTGCTTAACATTTCTCTGGGCAGTCATGGGTTGCTCTCCAAGAGGTACATGTGTCTCGAGAAAATGTCCCTCTGGGACTCCCTGAAAGCAGGCACTTTTGGACACACTGACAGCGCCCCTTCCCCAGTTCAGGTAGCCAAGCTTTCGTAGCAACTTTTCTCCTTTGTAAATGGGTTTGTGCACCCACCTCTGTGGCCTGGGGCAGCTTTGCAGCCAGCACTGTGTGTGTTTTCATACAGGAGGTTTTGGCTGCTGCTTCTTACAGGACTGAGGAGCTAGCAGGGCTAGGCCTGGTTGGGATTACTTGGGGGCACTCCGGCTGTCATGTGTGGACTGCAGCCTTCTCCTCTGTGCCAATGGCCCTGAGCAATGGCAAGATCCTGGCAGTCTCTTGGGGAAGGAAGGGTGGGCAGATGATGTACAAGAAGCCCCAGTCCCCACAGAATGAACGTGAGCCTAGCCAGCACGACGTAGGCCTTTTCCTTTGGAGCCAGAGTGGGACCCTAGGTTTGGCTAAGCTGCAGACTAGCAGTTTCGCCTGCTGCACAGCTCTGGGTTGGGGAATTACAGAGGAAGATCTGAGCTCTTCCTGGAGGCCTATTGAGGCTGGACTTGAGGCAATTCACACAAGCTGCACAAGGGAGATTCATATTGGATGTTAGGAAAAATCCTTCCACCCCAAGGGTGATAAAAGGTCTGAGACAGTCCCAGAGAAGCTGTGGAAATTCCATCGTCAGAGGTACTCAACGCTGGACCAGTTCAGGATCCCGAACAATGCAATCTGGTTGGCTGTGCTTTAAGCAGGGATAGACCAGAAATGTCTGGTTTAAGCAGGGATAGACCAGATATCCCTGAAATGATCCCCTTCCCACCTCTGCTACCCGGAGAGGTTATGGACATGCCGGAGGGTGAAGAGGGCTCATTTCTTGGAATATGCTAGCTGGCTCTGAGCTCAGATTCAGTCCAGGGCTTGGGAAACGAGGTCAGCTGAGTTGGGGTACAAGCAAGTTTGCTAGCTATAAAGCAGAGTTATCAAGTGTCCCTTTCCCAACACTTCTGATGTGTCCTGCAGCTGCAAGCTGTGGAGTCTCCCCAGGCCAAGGCCTTTTGGTGAGCTAAGATGTGGCTGCGACTGGCTGTTGGGCCTCTCTCTCCTTCCTAGACCTGGCTCCTTCACATAGTGGGCTTGGCAGCAAGTTAGCACCACCCTGAACCCTTGCTGCCTCCATGACCCTTCTCCAGATGGCCTGGCCATAGCCTGGGACTGGTGCCATTGTGCACACTGGGAGGAGCTATTACAGGCAGAGGTCTTGAGATGTGCCTCCTCTTCCCCTATGTTTCTCTTGTCGCTCCTCCCAGTCCTTCCCAGTGTGCACACAACCCTTTTGAAGTGTGCAAGTGCTGTAGCACTGCTGCATGCATGTTCTCCAACTTGCAAGTGTCCTCTCACGTGCATTTGCTGTTGTTTGATATCCTTTTGTTCCATCTCTCCCATCCATTCCGTTCCTGTGTACTCGCCTGCCTGCTGCCCCACATCTCAGGCAGGACAGCTGTACGCTGTGGGCTGATTCCTGCAGCCAAGTCACTAATGAATGTGTCTTGTCCTGCCTGTGCATCCCTGTGGTATTCTTTACCTTGAGCACATCTTGTCCCAGAAATACTCCCAGCTGGTTCTGCAATTGCTTCCTTGTGCACTTGTGGATAGATCACGTCGAAGCCTGTCACTTGAGCCTTCTGGCTGGACTAACTACATTGCAGCATCTCATCCCTCAGTAGGGGTTACCTACTCCATCCTGGTCATTGGTGCCTTTCCTTGGAGGATGGGAGGTGAGGGGCAGGTAAGGGCAGTTGTACAACATCAGCTAACAGACAGGCCAGCGAGTGACCTTGAGTCTCTGCCCAGAGTAAAGGCCACCTGCATATATGATACTATGAATGATCCCTTGTTCTCCCACCTTGCTGCTTCATGTTGAACGTGACAGGCAGAGTACCAGGGTTATTGCTGCACTTGCTCAAAATGCTCCTGGATGGGCTGGAGGTGGAGCCAGGCACCATCATGTGTGGTGGCCCTAGGCAAGCAGCATCTCTGTGATGCCACAGCTAGAGAATAGAGATGCCAAGGACTTCTGGAGCGACATCCTTGCTCTGCCAGCTTCATGCATGCAGGTATCTCTGCATACTGGGAGGCTGCAGCAGGCTGGTTCTGTGAGCAGTGTCAGGATGGAGTGTTCAGCTTTATCCCAACACATCCTGAGGACTTGAGTGCCTGTTTACCATGCAGTCAAGAACTGGTGACTACAGGGAAGCACCCAAATGGAAAGGCACCAAAGCTAGGACAAACTCCAGACCCAAAGGGTGCAGAAAGGCGGGGGCTGGGATTGTGTATTTTTGGGAGTGATGTCATGAAAAAGTTCTGTATCCTTGGGGATGGGATAGATGTTGGGCAAACTAATTGGAAACAGCAAGCTGAGGAAATACAGTCCTAGCTAAATGTGGAGGGGACCAGGAAATCAGAACCCCTGCAGGAGAATGAGAAGACTTGGGCAGGTGACAGAGGTGGGATCCAATTGCCTCAGCCCAAATTGAAGGAACATCTTAAAAAAAAAAAAAAAAAAAAAAGACTTGGGAAGGAAAGACAACCTGTGATATCCAGGGGCAGAAAGAACAGCATGGCTCCATCAGAGCAAAGGTCCACCTAGTGGGCCACCAGCTGTGGCCAAAATTGAACATTTACTGAATAGCGTAAGAGAATAGCAAGCAGCTATGCACTCTCCCAGCTAACAACTCCCTAAAGCATAAGCACCTCCAAACCTGGCATTTCCAGCAGTCCTTGATGTTTTCTCTTGCCAGAAGTTATCCAAGTTCCTCTTACAAGTATGCATGCTTTGAGCACACCGGGGCAATGAGTGCACAGATCCACTATGCGGCTTGAAGAAGCACTTTTTGGTTTGCTCTGACTTCATCTACTGCCCATGGCTCTTACACAGCTGTGTCAGGCACCTGGGGGAATTAATGGGCCTTAACTGTCCTAAACAGCCTCACCTGGGAACCTCCCACCCTTTTGAGCTGTATTTAAGCTCAAGCTTGGGCTTTCAGTTTTGTTTTGAGCAATCTTGTAGGTGTTCCTGCCTTAGCCTTGCCTCTAGCCTTGTCTTCTAGGCATATATTGTAGCCTTATTATCCAGTCCTGATTTTGGCCCAATCTCCTGACTGGGTGGATACTGGACTTGGTTCATTGTTTGCTCCGTAGATGGACCTTGTTACCAACATCTGTTTCTGCTCAGGTACTGTGGGACTATACCTGTGAGGGTGTGGGGTCACCCTAAGATACTGGCTAGTCACCCCTCACGGAGCAGCCCCACACATGCTGTTCCCTCACATATCATATATGAAGGGCAGAAGCACCCCTCTGCTGATCAAAACAAGCACATTAAGGCCATAACTTCATTTTACATGTGCAGCAGTACCTCCAATCTATCTGTTACTGCTCATAGAAAAAAATCTGGCTGTTAGAACATCTCTCTGTACAGCAGCAGTCAAAAAGGCATCCGAAGTATCAATGGTAAGAAGATCAGTAACAGGATGGAAACTAGCATGATCCCAGTGTTGAGTGCAGAGGAGGTTTAATAGTTCCCCAGTTGAAATATGGATGAAGAGCTGGAAAAGGATGAGAAAGGTCTTGTTGCAATGGCCTAGAGGAGGGATGCAAAGGGGACATGGAGGGCTGGGGTGATGCTGAGGGCAGCTGGCAGCAGGGCCCGTGCTACGGTGGAGCTGACACAGGCAGCAGCTTGTCTGGAGGGATCCTTGGGAGTAATCAGGTAAGTGGTTTTTATGACATAGTGCCAAGTGCTATGTGCCCACAGCTATATAAGAAGAGGGTTAGAAATGTGAATTTTATGAATGAGGGGTTGTAAATGAGAATAGCCTTGAAGATGAAATGGGACTGTCAAGCAGCTAAAAACCTGGTTTCAGCTACTTCCAACTGCCACTGGGTGCTGGTTTGTTTAGGGAGGTCCAGTGTTGCTGGAAACTTGCATTCTGTGGGTGGCTGGTTTGGTGGGAGATTAGCATCCTGGGAAGCTCAGAAGCAGGCTGATGCTGTGGTCCTATTCAGAGCACAAGTGGGACAAGTGTCTCAGAAAGCATCCCCAAGATGAGGCTAGGGAGGGAGAGGATGGCAGCAGAAGGTATGAGAAAGGCCCAAATGAGCCAGCTCTCACCACTTGCCTGTACAGACTCTCCTGCAGCCTGGGGAGCAAAAGGCCTCTGCATGGCTGTGCAATCAAAAGGCCCAGGGGGAGGGGGAAGGAGGGAGTATGCAGTAGCCCTACGGGCAAGAGGAACCCCAATCCTGGTACCTGTGGTGGCTGCACACTTGTGCTGAGCGAGTGGACTGGCCTGGCTCTGGCCATCAGATCCACGTGCCAGTTGCTCTCAGCCTAACTGATGCCTCCAGCTGTGCAAAGGGTCTTGCTGACCCTTCCCCAGCCTGGCGTGGTACTGCAAGGCCTCTGTCTCACCTGTGCCAGGTGTAGTTTGCATTCAGCTCAAAAAGAGGGTGGCCAGGGCATGTGATGGGAGGCATGTGAGTCCCGTCAGCCCTGCTGGGAGCTATAAATGGCATGTGTGCTCACTGGAGGAGCACGGCTGGCAGGGAGGAGGGGGAGGTGGTGGTGGCGGCGGCGGCGAGGGGGGTGTTTGGTTTAGCAGTTACTCCCTTGCTCTGTAGGAGGTTGGCCCTAGAGAGTGGGAGACAGCTGTGAAGGCTGGTGGCAAGCGTGCATGTCCTCTGAGTGATGAGGCAGATATGGAAAGGGCTTGTGCAAGCTGCAGAGCCCTCCACGGGGTGCTCAGGTGGCAAAACGGGTCTGTGGCAGGGCTGGTGCTGGCAGAGATGAGGTCTTTTCCTGTGTTGCAGTTCCTATTTGTAGGACAGGGTGTGGGAGACCCCTTTTCTTAGCTAAGGATGTGGCTCGCTCCGTCCTCACAGCTTTGTGCTCTGGGGCTGTGTGGTCCCTCCTGCAGCCTTGCTGACCCACATGCGGCCTGCCTTGTACCCAGGCGTCCTGCTTGCGTGGGCTGTCCCTCTCCTGTGGAGGTCCTGGTTCACATCTGAGCAGAGGACATGGCCTGTGCCATCTGCTAGGAACCCTCTGAGCTGCAGAGCGGGGGTGGACGTGGGCCGCCGTCTGTGTACTGGGGCCAGCCCAGCCATCTCCCCATGGGACAGGCGTACAGGCAGTCTGTCCTACCCACAGATGGCTGAGGTACAGGACCCCATTCTCTCCTCCTGTGGACTCGAAGGTAGCTGTGGGCCATCCTCTTAAACAGAGATCCTTTTTCTTCTGACCAGTGGTCACCTTGTGCTTGGGGAATGTGTATTTTGGTCACATCTGCCCAGTCCTGTGCCCTGCACACCCTTGAGCACCCGTGTGGTCCCCAGACCCTCTCGGTGCCTCTGCAGCTCCTCCTCCTGACCCTCGGCAGACCCTGCGGCCACCAGAGACAAGCGCAGGCTGTGGGAACAGTGGGGGTGGAGGGTTGCCTCGAGCAACACTTGGTGGCATCACTAAGAGGCAGGCAGGGTGGTGGTGCCGAGCTCCTCCCGACCGCATCCTGAGCACGGCAAGGCAGGGGCCGGCAGGGACGCTCAGCCGCGTGGCGTGTTCCCTACGAGGACACGAGTGACTGGAAGTGGCAGCAGGAACGGAGGGAGCAAGGGCTGAAAGAGCGGGTGTCTTGGCCCAGCCTTTTCCGCTCTGCCGCAGGACGGCCAGGCCGGGCCGTCCGCAGCAGCGTAACGCCCTCGGTGTTCGTCGCCGACCGACTGGCCCGCCCCGTCCGTGCGGCTCGCCTCGCTGTCTCTTTAAGAGCCTCCCTGCGTGTTTCAATCTATCAGTGACGCGAGCGCAGTCGGAACGTATGCAAATCAAACGCCAGCCGCCGGCCAATCGATGCCGGCGCTTTGCGGCCGCCAGCCAATGGGGTGGTGCCTCCCGGCGGGGCGCCGGCTCGCCCCATATAAGGAGCGCCTTCGCCATAAAAGGCAACATTGTATCGCTTTATATGGGGGCGGCGCGGCGCGGCGGGGGCGGCGGCGGAGCGGGGCCGTGAGCGCGGAGCAGGCGGCGGGACCATGGCGGGGCCGGCCTGACCTGACCCGACCCGCGCTCGCCGCCGCGATGTTGCCGAGCCAGGCCGGGGCCGGGAACGGTGCCGCCGCCGCGCTGGCCCGCGGCTCGGGGCTGGGCCGGTCGCCGGTACCGCGTGGGGCGAACGGCGGAGGGGCGGCGGCGGGGCCGCCCGGGGGCCGCCTGGAGCGGGAGACGCTGTACAGCGGCAGCGAGGGCGACTCGGAGTCGGCCGAGGAGGAGGAGCTGGGCGGCGAGCGGCGCGGCGTGAAGCGTGGCCTGGCCGAGGCGGCGGCGGCGGGGCCTGCGGCGGGAGCGGCGGCGGCCGCCTACAGCGGCGGCGGCGGGGGCGGCGGGGCCGTGAGCGGCGCCAAGCCCGGGAAGAAGACGCGGGGCCGGGTGAAGATCAAGATGGAGTTCATCGACAACAAGCTGCGGCGCTATACCACCTTCAGCAAGAGGAAGACCGGCATCATGAAGAAGGTGCGGCCCCGGGGCTCTGGCCGGCGCTGGGGGCGAGCGGCCGCCGAGGGGGGCGGCAGGGGGGAGCGGCTGGCACCCACCTGTCCGCGGCCGGCGGCCCGGCGGGAGCCCTGGTCCCTGGGCGGTGCGCGCCCGGGCCGAGCGAGGAGCCGGCCGGCGGGGCCGTGCCCGGAAACGGTGGCGGCTTCCCGGTCCCGCGGGGGGGGTGCGGCCCGGCACCAGCTCCTTCCGGGGGGCTGTGTGGGAGCCTCTGGCGGGGCCGGTTGTCGCCTGCGGCCGGTCCCGGGCGCCCGCGGGGCTCGGGACAGGGACCTGGGCAGCCGGGAGCGGGAAGGGCGGTCGCGGTCACGCAGCCCGGGACCGAGGGATGCCGGGTGCGCCCGGTGGTCCCCAGCCGGCTGTTGCGCCCGGGGAGGCCCGTCCCGCCGCAGCCTCCAGCCGTCGGGGCCCCTCTCCGTGAGCCTTGCTGGGTGCTGAGCAAGTCCTGTGGCACAGCTGGGCTGCTCTGCCCACCAAGGGCCCGGCAGGGCTGGCTCCTTTGGCGCGGAAGGGGCCAGCGCCATGTCTCGGTCGGTCCGGAGTGCTCTCTGCGGTTCCTGGTGGCTGGAGCCGTTGTGCAAAGACAGATTAGAAACTTGGGGGATATTGTGTGCAGTTGGATGCTGCTGGTTCCTCTGCGTCCCTGTCGGTGCTTGTAGCATCCTCGGAACAACTAGGCAGCGCTGTGTCCCAGCTGAGCTGGGCTTCATGCACCCTGGGAAGGTGGGAATGGTTGTAGGGTACTGCTGGGCACATCCTGGCTGCACAGGATATAGAATGGGGTTATCCTATCTGGGGCGGCTTGTGTGAGACCACTGAGTGTGCCATGATGGTATATGAAGAGTGTTCTTCCTAGCCCACAGGTCAGTCCTGGGGGATGGTAACCTCACTGCAGGGATGTTTGGGTGCAGCTGTGCTCGGGGCTGTGAAGACTGAGAGAGGAGTCTTGGTCCTGGCCTGGCTGGGGTGTCAGTGAGGGAAAAGATATAGCAGAGACATGTGGGCTGGGCAGCATCCTCTTACAGGGCTCAGCAGAGGTGAAGGGCTGAGGCATCCAGATGTATCTGGAGAAGCAGGTGGGATTTCTAGAATGGGGACAACCCAGTGTCCCCCATGTCCTCTGGCCCTCCTGAGGGGACCGCTCTTTTTCTGTGGCCTCTTGACATGCACATCCCCTAAGGGTATACTAAAGGAGGTGGGAACACAGCATGAAGCACTTCAACCTCTAGGGAACTGATCTTGAGTTGGTTTTAGAGGCCGTAGCTCCTCTGGGGTGACAGGGAGCTGGAGCTGGTGTGACCAAAAGGAGGGCTGTGCTGGGAGCACAGGGACATGTCGGGGACTTGACCTGCACTGTATGTGTCCCTGCCATCTGTGACTTCCTGTTCTTCCCTTGTGCTGCTGGCAGGCCTACGAGCTTTCTACGTTGACGGGTACTCAAGTCCTGCTGCTGGTGGCCAGTGAGACGGGCCATGTGTACACGTTTGCTACACGGAAACTGCAGCCCATGATCACCAGTGAGACGGGGAAGGCGTTGATTCAAACGTGCCTCAACTCCCCAGACTCGCCCCCACGCTCAGACCCGACCACTGACCAGCGCATGAGCGCCACGGGCTTTGAGGAGACGGACCTCACCTACCAGGTGTCTGAGTCGGACAGCAGTGGGGAGACCAAGGTAACGTTCCTGTGCTCAGCTGCACACCCGGGCACCCTGGAGGGTACGGGCTGTGCCTGCGGGGCTGTGCTGGGAGCCTTGATTGTCCCCAGCCCTCCTTGAATAGCAGCTTGGGAAGCTGAGGATGGGTCCCCTTTTGCTGCAACTCCAGCGAGCTTTTGTGGCCTCTCAGGCCTGGCTCCTTCACTTGGCTGGTGGTAGTGGTGATTCAGAGAGGGAGGGAAGTGGGTGGCAGGTGTCCTGGCCCTGGCTTTTGCAGCAGGGGCTCCCCACCAGCCCAGCCCACCCCCCAGCCAGCTCTCGACACTGTTATCTCTCCCCGGGCGTCTCTATGCTCTTGCACTCATTGATAAAAATTTGATTCTGCCTCCATGGCCTTATAAGGCCTGGTTTCCCTCGCCAGAGTCCCTGGCAGGGCCCCTCACATTCCTTATAAGCTGCAGCTGTCTCTTGCTTTGGTGCTGTTTTGGAAGGGGGCAGGGAGGACATAGGGAATGGAAACATTTGGCTGGACGGACTCTTTCTGCTCCCTGCCTGGTGTCCCTGCAGGCGCTGGCCCTTGCCTGCCCGTGTTACTTGTGGCCTCTCACCCAGGGTGCTGCAGAGGGCGTGCTTGTGGGTGCAGAGTCAGGCAATGACCCTTTTCTGCTGGGAGGGCCCTGTCTTGTCCCTGCATTTCCTGGTGCTGTTCCTCGGAGCTCTTGCAAGAAAGCTGGCTCCTGTATCCCTGCTGCTTCCTTTACAGGCTGGTGCTCGGGTCTGCAGGCCCTTGGACGTGGGAGGCAGGGGAGTTTGTGGCGCAATGCTGCGACTACATGCTGAACTGGGGGTTGTGCCACAGCTTCCTGGGTTTGTGTGGAGTGCCGCTGGGTGCTGCGAGTTGCTGCAGCTCTGCTGTACCTGTGCTCACAGCATGGGTACTGGGCTTGCTGTAAAAGCATCCTTCCAGATGAACTGTGGCCTTACTCTAGGAGCCCTCCAGCCAGCTGTATGCAAGCCACAGCAGCATCCTTGCTGTACAGTAGCCACTAAATATTAAGCAGACAGAGCCTGGAGATGGCTGTCTGAGATCTTTCTTGAGCCGCAATTCCTCCATGCCCTCTTCCCCACGTGTATGCAGTGCTGCACCAAGCAGAAGTTAAGTGCTGCTGAGCCTTGAGAAGTATCAGCAGTCACAGAGATCCCTGCAGGCAGAGGAGCTGTGGTGGGCCAAGGTGTTGCTGGCTGGAGAGCTCTGTGCTGGAGCCCAGAAGAGTCCACGGGAAGGCCTCCTGCTGATGGGAGCCCAACAACAGTCCTGGCTGTCCCAATCTGGCGTGACCCTCCTGGGCATGTCTGATTCCTAGTGCAAGTTGTGCCAGCCCTTTCCAGTAGGCAAAGGAGCCCATTGTCACCAGCAGTTTCTCCCTTGTGCAGCCTGTGTTTGTAAGGACTGGTGTCTCTTGGGCTTCTTTTGCATGAAAAGGCAAGTCCTGAGGGCATTTTGTAATGAGACGAATTACCTGTGCCTGGAGTAATTTGGCTGTGCAGGAAGTGCTGTGCATGGCAGCTGACCTGTTCCTGTCATGAGCCTTGTCCACATCATGTCTCTTAAGATTTTCTGTGAAAATATTGCCAGGTGGCCCCAAAGGAAGTGCGCTCTTGGGGTGCAGTTACTCTGCAGAGGAGATCTTAACACAACTTCTCTCTGCCTGCTTTCTGATGCAGCCCCCACTTAGTGCCCTGCAAGCTCCATCCCGGTACTCACAAGGGTGAGTGGGGTGCCTTATGGGCACAGCCAGCATTTGGTGTGGGGCTGGAGGAACCCTGTGGCCCTGTCTTCTGCTTGACATTCTGACTGAACCTACCTGAGAATGAAGGGAGCCTGTGGGTAGGCCGTACTGGATGGCTGGCATCCTTGTGGGGGGGTGGGTGGTACGCAGGGCTGGGTTATGGGTGCCTCGTTGGAGGAGGTGGCAGGAAATTAAGTGCCTGGGCTGTCAGGTCCAGCCACATAGGGTGCTCTGAGAGGGCTGGGCAGTTGCTCCCTGGCCTTCCTGTAAACTCTGCTTCCTGGACTTCTGTATGGACAAAACCTGCTTGTGTTCAGCTGCTGCAGCAGAGGAGGGGAGCAATGCAGCCAGTTACCTGCAGTCAGTAGCCCACTGGTATTCCTTTGTGCTACACCCAGCAGCAGCTATGAGCTCCTCCTGCTGTGCCAAACCCCAACTCCCTGCCATGGAACTGAGCTCGGACTGCAGCTGGGACTGGGGCACACTGTACTTTAAAGACAGCAGCTATATCCTCACAATGATACTGTTATATGCTGACGTATCTGGTCTTTTGTGGGCCCCAAATGACACTATGTCCTCACATAGTCTCCTGGATGTGGTGTTGTGGGGGAGCGTATTTTGGAGGAAGCTTGAGGGCTCTAGATTGGGGTGAGAGCATGGGAGTAGCCCTGATCTGGTCATCTCTTTTTGGGGTGGGGGAAAGATGGGACTTTCTGCCCTATACGGAATACAGACCAGGTTGGGATCTCCCGTGTACTTCCAAGACCAGTTGTCCTGCAACGTCCACGTAATAATGCTGACTGGGGGGTCTGGGCCATGCTGAACAGCATTGTCCCAGGCAGTCTCCAGAAGCTGTGGAGTTAGGATCGTTTCTGTCCCCAAGACTCTACTATGGTCCAGGATGGGCATCAGATGGCCTGGGCCATACCCTGTGATCTACTCATGCTGTATAGCATTTATCAAGCACACACAGTGGTGCGGATCTGTGCAGACATCTGCTACGCCGCACCTCTCTACTGCATGTTGATTCCCCAGGAGCTGTTCTGCAAACTGAAGTTTGCAGTGAGCTATGGTGGGGAATGGATGTGCAGCTGGATCAGGAAGAGAAGGGCCTTCAGGGGTTGTCCATAGCCCCTTTGGGTAATCTCTGCTGAAGGTGATCCATGACTCGGCTTCTATTGAAGGCTGCCCTTGCACATGTAGTCTAGGCTTTGCAGGGTGCTGGGGGGAGCCAAGGTGCCCAGGGGCTCTGAGGGATCACAGACAGGCATGGGGAGAAGGCAACGGATGTCCAATCCCAAGGTCTCTCCCAGCTCTCTTTCTGTAACTGGGAGCTATTGCTGCAGCCCAAGATAAACGCAGCAAAGAGGGGAGGAATATGAGTGTCACCTGTGGCGGAGTAGGGAGGGCAGAGAAGGGGTATACATGATTTGAGCCTGCTGGTACAGCATCTCTCCCAAGCACCTTTGCTGTTCTGATCACACTGAGCTTTGCCCTTGTGCTTCTAGGGAGTCCCGGGAATCTCCCTGAGCAGGGTGCTGTGAATCTTCTGGGATGCCTCCTGCAGCCCTGAGAGTATGGAGTGTGGAGGGATGCCAAGTGCCCTGGCTGCTTGGGGACTATATCTCAGGGATGTACAGCTTCAGGGCTATGCCTGGGGATGAGGAAGCCTGGCTTTTCCAGCTGGGAACAGGACCCACCCTGCTCTGCTATGGCTTCCATGACCTAGTGGGCTGGGGGGAGCTCTTCCCTGTCAACCACGTGGGGAGGGTGCCCACAGCCTCCATGCCCCATGTGGGATGGCAGGAGTTTGTGGTTGAGCTAATGGAAAGTGCCTCTGCTGGGCTCCGCTCCGTTACCACGTGCCTCTTCTAATTTGGACTTCAGGGACTGCAGTGCCAAGGTGGAGGGGTGTTTCTCTCCTCCTTCCCCAGGCCCTGGGGCACGGCTGAGTGCCCAGGATTGGCTCCCCCTGTCCAAAATGGGCTGCCTTCCCTTTTTTAGCTGTTCGTTGAGCTGTGAATTCCTTGTTCCTGGCAGCTTGACAAGCTGGGAACAAGGCTTAGCACGTGGGAGAGCTGGGCCCACCAGCCGGCAGTGGGAGGGGTGGGAGTGTGGCAGCCTTAACTCTTCCCAGGCGTGCTGGCAGTCGTGGCAGGGCACGGGTCCCCTGTGGCATGGTCTCCTGGGGAGTGGTGTATTTGCAGTCTGCTCTTGGCCAGTAGGGCAGGAGAGGGGCCATGGAGACCCTGGGTATCCAAAAGGGGATTTGGGGGAAGGAGGCATGTTAGGTGGATTGTGACTGCCAGGGGCAGCAGGGATTGTGCTGGGCTCGGTTGGTTCCTGCAGAGCCAAGCCATGTCCAGCCACATGCTTTGAAACTGCAGAAACTGGGTGTTACGTGCCCTGCAGCCTGGGGTACATGTTCCTCCCTTGTTCCCAGACCCAGGCGTCCAGCCTCTCAGGCTGGTGTTGGCCCAGCACAGGGCCCTGTTCCTCCTGGTGCTTAGCTTCCCTGGTGATGCTGTTCTCCGACAGGCACAGAGCTCCAGTGCTCCTTGCAGGACCATGGTGGGTGCTGGCTGTAGCTAACATACGGGGTCCCTTGGAAGCATTTGCCTTGTGCTCATCTCCTGCTAGTAGACTGGCAGGATGCTTCCCCTAGCCAGGTTCTCCCCTTTGCTCCAGGAGATTTACAGAGGCGTTCCCCAGGGCCTACCAAAGCAGCTGTCAGGGCTGGGTTTGGGCCTCCCTGGTGTTCCAGGTCTGGCATTGCTCACCTCTCCTTTGCTGCTTTCAGTGTACAGCTGCCTTTAAGAGCCAGTTCTCGGCTTGTTCTTGGCCATGTGTTTCCTGCCATAAGGGAAGTGGTGTGTGTTCCTGACAGGAGACAGTGTGTTTGCCTTTACATCTGTCCCTGCAAGGACTGCTTTTGCCTGTTATGTGCCAAAAAAGAGGCTGCTCTCTTCTTAGAGGCTATGGGGACTTTTGGGGAGGGGAAGGGTTGCTTTATCCCCTGTTGTCTTGCAGGGAAGTCTCTCAGGGGACCCGTGTGGCCCTGGGCTTATATCCAAGGTTTACGATGAGCTCTCTCCAGCTCTCCTCGTGCTGCATTATTGGGCACAGTCTCCTCATGCTTGTACAAGCAACTCCTCTCTGCTACCCTGGCTCTGCTCCATGTGCTGGCAGTAGGCTATGGGGGTATGGTTTAGCACGGGGATGCAACCTATGGAGTCTGGTTTGGTCTTGTGGGCAGATGTTGACCAGATCCAAGGGCTGGTCTGAGTTGTCACAATCTCTCCTTCCTCAGGACGCACTGAAACCAGCGTTCACTGTCACCAACCTGCCGGGGACAACGTCCACCATCCAGACAGCCCCCACCACCTCGACCTCCATGCAGGTCAGCAGTGGCCCGTCATTCCCCATCACTAATTACCTGGCGCCAGTGTCTGCCAGCATCAGCCCCAATGCAGTCACCAGTGCCAACGGGACAGTGCTGAAGACTACTGGAGCCAGTGCAGTGACATCTGGGGGCCTCATGCCGATACCCACCGGCTTCACCCTCATGTCAGGTCAGTGCCTTTAGGGGCTGAGGACTGCATCCATCCGTGTCTGCACCTGGAGTGTGTTGCTGCCCTCTCCAGAGGAGAGGAGACCTAGTGGCAGGAGGAAGCAGAGTGATTGCTGCTGTAGGGTGAACCTGGCTGGGATTCCTTGCTCGAGCCCAGCTGGGCCAGTGGCTGGAGAAGGGTTGTGTAGTGACTGTTTCCTTAGAGTGCTGCTAGCTGGCCCTGCTGCTGGGAAGGGCGTGGTGGCAGGGAGCTGAGCTGGGACCCCAGGGCAGCACCGAGAAGCCTGGAGGGAGTGAAAAGAGCTGGTGGTGACAAAGCCTTTCTTTCTCCCTCCTTTTGGCAGGTGCTTCCCTTTCTCCGGGGACCCCTACCATTCCTCTCACTCAGTTACAGCCGCACTCCCTGGCTCTTTCCAGCCAGCAGGGCCAGGTGGTCACGGGTACGGCTGGACAGCTGCAGCCGGCACAACAGACAGTCTTCCGCTTCCCTGCCAGAGCTGGAGGGCAGATCGTGTCGCTGACAGGTCAGCACTCGCTTCTCCTCCGCTTGCTTGAGGTGGGGGGATGGAGGTGTCTGTGGGAGTCCTGGTCCTGGCCAGAGAGCTGATTCCCAACTCAGGTGGGAGCACAGAGGAGGCAGAGCACAGGGCACCCTGGCTGTGGCCGCAGGGGAGAGATGGGAAGACAGGGCAGAGAATGCTTGGCATAGACAGGAAGAGCAGTGTCCTGGGATATACAGACCAAGGGAAGCAGTGGGTTGTCAGTCTCCTGGCCCAGGGTTTGCCCTGCGGCTAGCAAACACAGAGGAGACAGGTCCCTGGTGCAGCTGCGCTGAGGCTGAACTGTGCTGCTAGGAGGACTGATGGAAGGAGACCACAGGGGCTCAGATGCGCCCAGTGGATGTTTTTTGAGTGCTGATGTTTGAGCAGCTGCCCTTGCTTTTGTATTTGGATCTGCAGTCACTGAACCACAGTGCAGAGGATAGATTAGGAGAGACCCAGAGCAGAGGAGGAAGTGGTGCTGCTGTGCTGCCTTGTGTGCATTGTCCTTTTTAGGAATTTCTTGTTGTGCTGAATCAAGGCTCTCCAGGTGTTGTACTGGGGCCAGACATGCTCCTGGGTGGAGTTTCAGAGCAGGGCTAGGCTCTCCCTTGTGGGGGCAGCCATCATCTCAGGACCAGCACTGAGAGTGAGAGAGTATTTCTTGTGTCCTGCCTGTTTGTGCCCAAGTTGATGAGTCTGATAGCCTGCATACTTTCTTGGAGCCCTTATGGCTTCTGTGGGCCCTGGCAGACAGCGTGATTTCATGCAGGGGACCAGATTTACCTTGTGATCTGGAGAAGCTTAGAGAATAATGGACGTGTGTCTCTGGTGTAGTGTGTGGGGAGATGCCCAGTCTGAGCAAGGTGGCTGGTGATTCCTGCTCTCTGGCATCCCTTATTCTTCCCTTTGGAGGCTTGACTTGAGCCTGACAGGAGCTTTCTGTGCTGAGCTCTGTCTCTGGAGCTGAAGAGCTTTGCAGTCACCTTGTGATCCAGTGGTCTCTAATCCCTCTGTAGGCACTGTGACATCCTTGAGATCACAAGCTGAGTGAGATAGCTGTTCCTTGGGTGCCCTGTGGAGGATGGAGCTGAGCTCCAGAGTGTGAAGGCAGTGGGGCCCAGCTGGCCTGGGCATTTGGGCTCTTGCAGTTCTGCTCGCTGCAGTGAGATGATCCTTGGAGGGCTGGCTAAGTGTGGGCAGTGCTGGGGGCATGTGCTGGGCACTCTCCTCCCAATATCTTCTGTCCTGGTGGAGCCAGGAGTGGTGAGGAGGGCCCCAGACATTTCTGAACCATGCCTGGGAGCTGGACAAAAGCTCCTGTGGCCTTTCCTTTTTTCTCTGGAGCCCTGTAGGCCAGCTAACCCCTCCTTGGCCCCTGGGTGCCAGGAAAGAGCAGTTTTTGGCCTACTCTTTGGGGTAGGGCCTGGTTTCTGCCACATGCTGCTTTTGGCTAGCCTTCCCCAGCACAGTGCAGAGCCACGCTGCAGAGCTGTGAGCAGCCAGAGAAGGATTGGGGGGCTTTCATATGGCCCAGAGTGCCTGTCTCTCTGCTGAGCCACAGGCTCATGGGCTCCTCTCTCTCCCCAGGTGGTACCATGGCTCAGCAGGTCCCAGTCCAGGCGATCCAGGTGCACCAGGCACCGCAGCAAACGTCTCCCTCTAGTGACAGCAGCACTGACCTTACCCAGACCTCTTCTAGCGGAACAGGTAATTGTGACATTACAGTCTTCCTTCCTAACCACTGCTGATAACAACCCACACCAATAGACCTCACACCTGCTCCCTGCCCAGGATCCTTCTTCAGACTAACTCTATCCCAGCCTTTCTGACAGTTTCCCAGGTGTATTTATCCTTGTTGCCAGCCCCTGTGCTATGCTATATCTAGGTAGATGCTGCTGTGCATAGGACACCTTACAAGGGATTACAGGTTGTCCAGTTCTCAAATGGTTTCTTAGTAAGTCAGCATTGCCCCTAGCATAAGGCACTGGCTCACATCTCCTTCACATTTTTACTGTATATGCAGAGGACACCTCTGTTGTCCGCAAAATCTGAGTTCAGGTGCCTGGATGCAGGCTGTATCCAGTTCGACAGCTTTATTAAAACTTCGTCAGGAAACTTGTACCTCAGGTTGAATTCAGTCCGGGGGTATTTGGCTGCTGTGCTTTTCTGCCCTCTCATACTCATGAAAGGAAAGGTTTGAGCTCTCCTGCCTGTTCCATGGGGCTTTTCCCCAAGAGCTTGAGAGAACAAGATGGGTATCTCCATGCACCTTCTGCTTCAGGACAGCATGCCAAGGGTGGCTGAGGGAGGGGTGCTGAGCAGGTGTGTGAGTGTAGCAGACTCCTTTTCGTGTGGCTCACATGTAGTCTGTCTTGGTGCCAGTGACCCTCCCGGCGACCATCATGACATCGTCTGTGCCAACCACTGTGGGTGGCCACATGATGTACCCCAGCCCACATGCGGTGATGTACGCGCCCACATCTGGCCTTGCGGATGGTGGACTTGCAGTCCTCAACGCTTTCTCACAGGCGCCCTCAGCGATGCAGGTGTCCCACGGCCAGGTCCAGGATCAGGGTAAGACAGCTGCCTGGGTCAGCGCTCCCTTAAGTACTCTCACATGCTGATTTTTCTTGTCTCACATGTATTTATGCTGTATATTAATTTCAAAGAATCTTCTTCTAAGCAGTCCTGGAGGCTGTACAAGGGTGATGCTTGATGCTCGCTTTTAGATCCCACTGTTCTCCTATGCAAAGAATTGCTTGACCTGTTTGCTGAGGAAAAAGGGTGAGGGTTGCTGGGATGGGTGGCATGTGGGCAAGCAGTGGAGGGAGCTAGGAGACTGGACAGGATGTGTGGTTGCATGAGCGGGCAAAGCAGCATGAAGCCATGCAGGCAAGACTTGGATTGGGGCCTTGTGCCTGCTTCTCCCAGCATTTGGAAAACTAGCACGTGTGGCTTTCTTCTGGGATGCCTCAATGCAGGCAAACAGGCACTTTCATCCTTGTGAAGTTCCGTGAAGCTCAGAGAAAGGACCCGTGGGGGAGCACTGTTTAAGGGATGGTGTCATTTGTGCTCTCTCTCTGTGGCAGGTGGCGTCCCCCAAGTGTTCCTGACAGCCCCATCAGGCACTGTTCAGATCCCAGTCTCAGCTGTCCAGCTTCACCAGGTAGGCGCAGAGTGGTACTCGCAGGTGTTCAGGGGGTGTCCTTGTTCTGCCCCTGCCTGCACATCCTTTGTGGGTCTGGGCTGACCCAGGCCCCTGGGTAGGGCCAGTCCTCAGGTCTGGGAAAGATGTCAGCGCCACCCACCCTTGGGTGAGGAAGTCTTGCCCTCCTTGGACAGGTGCCCAGAAATGACAGTGCAACCCTGGCTGCTGGCACACGTGATCTCAGGGCATGCTGACCCCCAGTGCTTCCTCCTCCCTTTTCTCTCTAGATGGCAGTCATCGGGCAGCAGAGCAGCAGTGGCAGCAGCCTGACGGAGCTGCAGGTGGTCAACTTGGACACCTCACACAGCGCCAAGAGTGACTGAGAGGCCTCTGCTGCCGGCCTTGTGCTGTCCCTGGCTTGTCATGCCAGTGCCGGGTCTGGCAGCAATTCCTTCTCGTACAGACTGCACCAGTTATTTATTGTTGCCTTTTCACGTTTCCTTCATCCACACATGCACACACACACACACGCACCCACACACACACACATACACACAGGCACGCGTGTGGGGCTGCAGGACCCACCTGGGCTGTAGCTGTGCTGGGGCCATGCAGGGCTTGGGGGTGTTTGGATGCCGCAGTAGCTGTGCTTGTCTCACGCCAGCCAAAGAAACTTGCCTCTTGAGGGGAGGATTGCTCTGTGCTGTAAATAAAATACTGTGGGCCATTCCCAGCTGGAGGCTCTGGCTCCCTTCTGGGTGCTCTGAGTCACCTTGCCCATGAGTATTTGCTCTGCGTGGGGCTCAGTGCAGACCCAGAGCTGTCCTGTGGGCACAGTTCGGAGCAGAGTGGGCCGAGGCTGTGCTCCTGGCCTCAGCAATGTGCCTTTGTGGGGGTGACAGGTCCTGGCCACAGCAACTCACCCTGGGCTCTGGACAGGGGAGAGTGGCCAGCTTGCATGTGCATCTCTGGTCGGGCCTGTGCACCCTCCCTCTGGAGGGCATGGCACAGCCTGTGGCACGCGGCCCCGTCCTCCCTGTATGCACTATGGTGAGCCCTCTGCCCTCAGTGCCTCCTCACTGGGCTGCCTGGCAGATTTGCAGCCTGCCTGGCTCTGCCCTGGTGGCTGCCCTCGCACAGCTGAGGTGGTTGGTGGATGCCCAGGAGCACAACGATGCCCTGGAGGCCCCTGTGGCTGGCCCAGCGCCACACTCTCCTCTCAGCCCTCGCACCGCTTGTGGACTCCGTACACCCAGGGGAACGTGGCTGGGTCTTTCCCACACCCCCCTGCAGCTCCAGCCAGCGCTTTCTAAATTTCTGTGTCTGATGCAAGGTGGCGAAACAACTCAAGTGTCAAAGGGAAGAGCCCATGGGGCACTGAGCTGCTGGGCAGGTGGCAGGCTCTTCCTCTGAGCACCAGTGTGACCTACAGGCCATCCTGGGCTGCGGAGGAGCAGCTGTGATGCCTGTGCAGGCTCAGCAAGGCCAGGGGAGAAGGGCTGGAGCGTGCTTGGTCCTGCATGGGAGTTGCTGTGAATGGCTCTGCTACCTAGCCCTGTCCTTGGAGGGAGAGTGAGAAAGTGAGAGAAGCTGCTGAATCCTTAGGGGAAGAAGCGGCTACTGTAACTTTTTTTTTTAAGTTAAAAACAAAAGAAGCCTTGGAGAAAAAAGGAAAAAAGAAAAAAAAAAGAAAAAAAAAAGAAAAAGACTTTATTTTTCTAAGTGTTAAACTCAGTATTTATGTAATTCTTTAAGGAATAAAAGTTTGGCTCCTGTACAGTTTTCATGGGGTTTGTACCAGGGGGATGGGAGAGGGGTGGGTGGGCATGGAGGCAGGAAAGGGGCCTTGCTTTTGAGTTTGTATTGTAACCTTGGACATGTTCCCTCAGCATTAGCGTTTAAGCTGCACTCTCCACCCACCAGCATGTGCCAGGGATCAAGCTGAACCGAGTGGGATGCTTGTTTTCCACTTACCTGTACTGAGGACTCCGTACCCATCATTTTGGGCTTAACGGGCAGAAGGCAAACGAAGCAGTGGCTGGACTCTAGAAGTGGGAAACCCATCCCTCAGGAGCAAGGGGCTTGCAGTGTGCCTGGGAGCCAGAGATGGGCTGGGTCTTCTGATGGCTGCCCTGTTCACCTCCGGTCCTGGGACCTGCGGTTGTTCTGTCACTGCTCTTGGTGTGGAGCAGTACTACCTGTGACTGCCTAAGGGATATGCGCATCCCCACTCCTTGGGTGGTGAGTGGCCAGCAGTGGTTGATCCCTGCTCTCCCTGCTCACTGTGCAAGTAGCATCTCGTGAACTCCTAGCTGATGATCTGGGCTGTATTTCTTCCTCTACAGCAGTTCCTTAGTGCACAGATGTGGACAGGTCCCCTCCAAGCCCTCTGTGCAAAGAGCTCCCAGAACGATCTTTCAGCCCTAGGTCTGTTACACAGCCTGGGAAGGGCTTGTGGGGAGTGGGGTGGCCCATCTAATGAGAGTGACATTGCATGCTGCCCCCCCCCCCCCCTTAGTATCCTTGCTCTAAGAATGGTGTGTACCCCACAGCTTGGAGGTGTGGGAGCGCTGGGCCATGCCCCATTGCTAGGTGTATGAAAGCTGCTCAGTGATGCTTCCAAAACAAGGTTGGGTACCTAGGAGTTTGTCCAGGGAGAAGGATGGCGTTGGGGTTTGCGTTGTCCTTTGCCCCAGCACATCACTGTGGCCTGGCTTTGCTCCGCTTTGCTCGTGCTAGCACTGTGGAGCAGAACTGTTGGGCCGGGAGGGCAGGAGTGCCCCTGCTGCTACAGGGTAGGGTGTCTGACTGCATCCTCTCCATGGCTCCCCAAAGGCAACTGCTGGTTAAACGTTAATGGTGTATTTTATTTAAGTGCAGACTTGTAAGAACACTTGTGTATCAGGGATGAAATGGCATTTATTGTGTGGTGACATTTTTAGTTCATTTTACTGGTTTGAGGGTTGTGTGTGTGTGTGCGCGTGTGTGCGCGTGTGTACGCATAAGTGTGTGTGGGATTATTTTTTTTTTTCCCTCCAGTTTCCAGGGTTGTGTTTCTGGAAGGATGTGGAAGTAATCACAGTACTATGTACAGACCTTTCTTTTGTATTAAAAAAAATTACTCTTTCAATAAATGTTATCATTTTGTGCACAGATTTGGGATCTTGGCCGTGCTTTGCGGGAGGGGACCTTAGGGCCAATGAATGGGGATCAAAGGCAGATTCCTGCGGAGGGTGGGGGGCCTGTCTGGGCATGATGTAGCAAAGAGGGCCTCTTTGCAAAAGTCTCCATCCCCACTGCCTCACCCACAGGGAGGAGCAGGAGGACCTCAAGCAAGAGGTAAAACAGGGAGGACAAAGAGCCCGTGTTGCTTATGGAATAGTTAGGCAATAACTAAGGCCTAGGAAGAGGAATTTTTGCCAATCTTTTGATTGTAACATCAAAGAAAAGATGATCCCTAGGCCTGGCCCCAAGTGGATTATATATTTGTATGCTGATAAACTACCACAAACCAAAGGAGGACAGAGATATTTTTGAATAGTGACGGGTATTTCCAGGGTATATAAAAGTTTTGTATGAAGATGTTGCTGTTAAGGTAGTGTTTACCTGATAGGGGACTCAACGGGTAAGTGATGCTGGCCAAGGCCCTGTCATCATGGCAGATGTCATGCAGGTGGCATCTCAGAGCATCCCGACACAGCGGTTGGTGTGTGCAGTACCATCCCCAGGCCTCAGGACAAGGAAAAAGAACAAACTGGGGTTTAAAATAAACAAGTTGAAAGACTGCAGGCAGAACAGCTTCCTCTGACGTTAACAGGCATCTGATCCGGGTCTCAAATGACAATGAGGTTGTTTCCCCTTCCCTCTTCCAAGTCCATTAGTTTTGGACACCTAAAGTCTTTAAAGATGGAGCTTAACTGTTGTCTTTATGAGGCCCAACACCAAGACTGTTACATTCCCTGCAGAAAACTGCTATGAGAAGATACAGCAATATTCAAAGTCCAAACTGGAGAGGCATTACTTAAAGTCAGGTCAAAGGCAGATGCCTGTAAGCCCCTAGAAGCCAGGTCAAGGGAGCGTGAGGGATCAGTCAAGTACTTAAAGGTGGGAAAGAAACCAAAAGGACAAGGGCTCATTACAATCATGAGTGCTGTTGGGTCAACAGCATACCAGCTAAAAACGCAACTACTAGCCTCTACGTAGCATCAGGTCCTGGAGCAGATACCAGTACAATGTAAGAAAAGCTTAGCACTGACAAAAGTCTGTGTGGTGGAGGGACTGTGCTATTCCTCACAATGCAATTTGGAGAAAATATAT
This sequence comes from Balearica regulorum gibbericeps, assembly GCF_011004875.1. NCBI lineage: Eukaryota > Metazoa > Chordata > Aves > Gruiformes > Gruidae > Balearica > Balearica regulorum. The sequence continues at coordinate 113,363,815 of NC_046186.1, forward strand.
CTCAGTGTAGCCGGAGAGGAGAAAATTGTACAGAAAGTGCTTAGGAGCAAAACACAGCTGAAATGGCTCTTTCCCCATTGGAAGGGGAGGTGCTTCACCTTTACTGGTTACACCACAGCCAGCCCCAGGTTCATCATGCCTACGCAGACATGTCGTGTGGTTCAGCACCACAAAACCCGTATCAACACACATAACCCCACGTCTCTTGTGTACAGGGGTCTGTATATGACATATAAAACTCCTAATATGGAGCAAGATACCACAGGCATAATCTTTAAGATAAAAAACTAAGCATGGTATCAAGACCATCAGAGCCAAGACCTAAGCAGGGCATATGAATACCAAAGAAAACATCACAAACAAGATGCCCGTGTCCTATCTGGCCACTGCCATTTATTGTTGGTGACAATTTTGGCTATGGGATGTTGCCAGCTGATGTTACCAGCCAGGCTGCATTTCCCTCTGCACAGCATTATCACCACCTCGTGTTTGTGACGTTAAACACAGCAGTGTTGCAGGTGCATTACATGCACAAAAATAACAGCTGCCAAGAACAGAGGAAAATAGCAGTGGTTGTACATGTGGTATCAGCTTTTATGTAGCTGTGTGGTGTTCAGGAAGTTATTTTCCTCTTCATTAGTGCAAATATACTGTGTTTATCTCTACAGGAGATGAAGAAACTTGTAATGGCGAAGCATGATATAACTAAATACCAGTTGTATCCTCTAAATTTTAACAATGCCTTGGGAGTTAATGGGGAAGGAAAATGCCATGTTAATGGCACACACAGAGATTTCAAGAGCTTTCATAGGGTTCTGGAAATGCAGCATCACTAGCATCAACAGAGGTTACAAGTACTAACGGAAAAATCAAGAGGCTGGCTTGGAAACACAAACATTTATAGTCCACCATTGGTGCCACAGCTTTACAGGATGGTCCCCGCAGACTGATGTAGCACTGCACTGATTTATCCAACCCATAGTTAATTGCAATTATATTGTTTGTATTAATTGCTGAATGCTACTGTAAAAACCAGAAATTGTCTAATCAGTTGCATTAGTAGTGAGGGTAGAAATGAGGTTAGGCACATACATGAAGTTGCTCCAGGGTCAAATAAGAAAGCAGACTCTCATCCATTTAGCCTTTGATTTTAATGTTTGTTTATAATTTAAAACAAATGTTACCAGACAAATAGAAACCTGCACCTACTGGAGCGTAGCTAGCTGCTGCGAGGCCTCTCAAGGAAGGGAAATATGGGTGAAGGATAAGAACACAGATTTTTATCATATGGGCATTACAGATCAGTGTAACACCAAAACAGGAAAGGAACTAGAAACAGGCCAAACGTGGTGCAACTGGCTTCAATTGCCTCTCTAGCACCATTGAGAATAGGGCAGCCTCATAACCCAACACATGCCAGGAGCGAGCACAGCGCTCGCCGCCAAGCGCGGTGGCTGGAGGGTGGGGCGTGGGGCTGAAACTACCCCAGAGCCCCAGGCCCGAAGAAGTTGCTGCACTGTTAATTTGTGGTTAACCTTGTGTTTGCAGTAACGCTAACGCTGACATTATGTGCTTTCAGCCTTCCCTTCACCTACCCTGCAACAGTCCTTAACAAAGTTCATTAATCACCCGATAAACCACACCCACACGCAGTGTAACACAAGCACCTTGAGCTCTTCCAGATCGTCTTCAGCTCCCAACCTCTTTTTTTTTTCCTAGTTTCTAATATTAGCTAGGAGAATCAAAAGATACTATTATTCTTCATATTTCTGCATCCCTCACACCCATTTCTGGCGTGCAGGCAGCGCGGGGGGCAGAAGCCCTGTGACACACGGTTGCCGTGGGCCAGCACCTCCCACCACCACCCACCCCCCCCCCCCCCCCACCCCCCCCCCCCCCGCTCTCGGGAGCCAGCCCCGATCCCCCCGCAGGAGGCCGGGCTGTCGGGCCGTCCCGGGGGACGCGCACGCCGCGGGGCGGGGCGGGACGGGACGGGGCGGCTCCTCCCGGCACCCGCCCGCGGTCCTGTCGGTCGGCGCCGCGCCCCGAGGGCCTGCGGAACTCGAGCGAAGCGCTCGGGCCCGCGGAACGGCGGAAGGCGCCCGAGCCCCGCGCCGGGAGCGCCAGCAGAGCGCAGCCGTGGAGGGTGCGACGACTTCGCCCAGCTCTCGTGGCCCTGACCGTCACCCGTAGCGGGCGTGGCCTGCACGCCCGCGTGTGCCGGGGACGCGGAAGCGGGGAGCCGCAGCGGCGGCGTTGGTAGGTGCGGGCCGCGGTGCCGCTTCCGGTCCCCTCCTCCCCTCGCGGCGGTGGAGGGAGCTGGCGGCTGGCGGGCCGGTGCCGCTTTGCGCCGCCCTTGGCGGAGGCCGCCAGTCTCGGCCGCGTCACCGCCCCGGCTGTTAACGGTGTGCGGGAAGAGAACAGAAACGGCGGCGGGAGGGGACGGGAGCTCCCGAGGGGGGCGGTGTGTGAGGCGGCGCCTCCTTTTCCCCGTGCCGGGGCAGATCTGGGGGATGAGCCGCCTCCCTGGGCGCTGGCGCCGGGCCCCGTTGTGGCCTGCCCCGCTGCGGCAGCGCTGCGGCAGGCCTAGCCGCGGCTCCTGGGGCCGGGGGTGATGGGGCAGCGGTGAGCGAAGAGACCGGGAGGTGGAGCAGGGCTTGCTGAGGTGTCTAGGGCGGCCCGGAAGAAAACCCACCTTTTCCGCGGCGGCCATTGCCGAGGCAAATCGTTTTTAGCGGCCCTGCTCGTTTCCATGTGCGGGCCTCCGGCCCTGCCGTCCCGGGGGCGAAGGGTTGGTTGCTCTGCCCGCCGGTGCGCGGGCTGCGCTTCTGAACCGGGTGCCACCGGTTTATGGGCTCAGCATCGTTGCCGGTGTAGTCATTTGCCACAACTCTGAAAGTTAGTGTAGTGCGTTTATGTATGCAGTCTAACAATTTAGCTGTGGGTTGTCATAGGCTCTAGTGTGCTGTATTCATCATATACATTGCAGCTACTTCTTCAGGTGCCCTAAATCCCAGTTATCCCCTACCTAGCTACAAATCCTTTTGGAGCCCCTTCTGATAGCTTCGCTCTAAAGAGGTTTTTTTTGCGCTAAATGAAATGCTCTAAAGAGGTTGTTTCATGATGTGGGGATGGGGTGAAGTTACCAAACAAAATAATGCTTCACAGAGACTTTATTTTACTAAGATTTTTATTTTATGTGAACCTCTTAGGGTTGGGTTTTTTGTGCCCTATACAAGCACAGTTGAGGAAAATGTTTGGCTTGCAGTGCAGCATCTAAACACCGTTGCAAACCACAGGAGAATAACTTGGTCCTTTTATTACAGAGAGACTGCAAGAAGATTCCTAGCTGGCTTGCTGCAAACTCCAAGGCAGGCACAATTGAAGGTAGGTATCAATTTCTCAGGAGTTCAGGCTTCCCTCTGCACCTGGGAAACATCTTTAATATGCCTGTCATCGTCTTTGATGGTCTGTATCTTCTTTGGTTGTGCATATATTTACTATTTCCTATGTATGTTAACTCCTTTTTTAAGAATGACTTGTGTTACTATCAGCTGAACAGCATGTTGCTTTGCAGCTTCTCTTGCTAGTATGCGTAAGTGACAACAAGAGGGCCTGTTCATGTGTTTCCACTACCACCTGCCTGAGCTTCTCTGCGAACCTTCTTATCAGAGTGATCTGGCATCCTTTGTAGTAATGAAGTCATTGTGTGTAGTATTATTTACAGTTGGCCAGCCAATTGCTGGCACTCAGACAGCAAATTATTTCATGCTCCTCTGCATAGATGAAAGCAGAGAAGTGTCATGGCTGCTTCTTTGTAGTTCTAAGATACACAGAAAAATCAGGCAGCAGAGAGTGGCAATCTTTTCATTGACTAAACATTGCAAAGGCAAAGAATATCTGAGAGGAGGCCGATGAGGAAATACTGAGTGGTTTTTAGATAGTGACCTGATTTGATGCATATGAACTTGAGCTGAGAAGTTGCTGCTTATTTACTTCAGGGCCTGGTGTCTCAAGTTAGGTCCAGCTCCAGAGTGAGAGAAAGTGTCTGCCTGAAGCCTTGAGCTCTGTGTAAACTTACGGTCTAAACAGATGTAAATGGTGGATAGCAAGAGGGAAGATAGAAGTGCAAAAGCAGCAACTTGCACAAGGTCATGTTGTGGACGGTGGCAGAGATGAGAACAGGACGCAGTTCTCCTGTTGTTATTTGCTGTCTTATAAGAGGATCTGAATGGGCCCACTTTGCAATGAGTTTTTTGAGGAGAACCTCTTTCTGTGTTTGCCAGTACTGCTGATAACAGGTTTTGTATATGAAACACTGGCTCATTTTCTTGGAGGGGGGATGTGAGCTTCTGCCAAATGGGATTTTCTTCAGAGCTTTATCCTGGGTGCAGGATCTCAGGATCAAAAGCTGTGCCTCAGCCACTTCTGCTGTCAAGCAATTGAGGTGCTTGCTCACGCTTTTCCTGGCATGCAGCTCAGAAATAAAAGCTTGCCTGCTTCCCCTCTGTCTCTGCAGGCATATTTCCTGTCATGGTGAACGAGTGGCATAATGGCAACCTGCTTGTGCACCTGGGGCCCAAACTGCAGGCCTACCCGGAGGAGCTGCTGCGGCAGCGGCGAGGCCATGATGGCCAGCCTGAGTACCTGATCCAGTGGAGTGTTGTCAGCCTGGAAGAGAGAGCAGTGGGAGGCAGCAGTGTCTCCTCTGCAGAGAGCAAGCCGGAGAACATCTCGATGTGGATGTCCGCAGAAGAGGTCTGTGCCAGCTGCCCGGCGCTGCTGGGCAAGAGGAAGCCGGAAGGGCAGTGGGTGAAAGAGGAGAAGGCAGCCAGCCCATTTGCTGCCGATGTCCCACTGGACGAAGGCTCGCTGCTGGAGATGAAGGCTGATGTCAGGAGCCTGGTGCAGCGAGCTGGCCGTCAGATGTCCGAGACGGGGGCCCCCGAGTCCTCCATCCTCAACACCATCCACGTGCTGAGCGCGTACGCCAGCATTGGCTCGCTGGCGGGTGCCTTCAAGGAGACGGGAGCCCTCGACTTGCTGATGAAGATGCTGTGCCACAAGGAGAAGCAAGTCCGCCGCAGTGCCGGCAAGATGCTGAGGGCCCTGGCTTCGCACGACGCAGGTGGGGGCTGCCGCTGCTCAGTGCCAGCGAGGAGGTGCTGCCGGGCAGCCGAGGGGGGTGGCGGTCCTGTTGTAGGTGTGGGGTGCCTGGGAAGCCGCGTGTCTTGGGGCTCGTTGGCAGAAGGGGAAGACTCAGACTGGAGCTTCCAAGTGGCTCCTTGGTCATAGTTGTCTGGGGTGCTGTAGGACTTGGGTGCTCCTTCCCCTGACGGGTTCCCGAGCTGGGACGCTGATTGGCTGTTAGGAGGCCTTCTGGCCAGGGGCTTGGCAGAGCGTTGGGGTGTCTGTGCTGCGTGCTGTCAGTTGGGAAGGCTCTGGCCTGCTCTTGGCAGGGAGCCTTTCCTCAGGCCCCGGTGGGTAGAGGCCTGGTCCTCACCCGTCCCCTCATTGGAGGGGAGCTGTTGTGGCTCGGAGGTGCCTGATGAGGCTTGGGTGTGCCCGGAAGGTTGCTGGTGGTGGTGTGTGTCCCCCACAAGCGATCTGGCTTTCCCTGTCCTAGAGTTCACGTTGCTGTCCAGTGGGGCAGATGGGGGGCTGATTCAGGTTCAAGCGTAACTTTTTTTTATTCCCTGGGACCGTGTTCTGGAGTCAGTTATTTGGGGTTGCTGCTTTGGGGGAATCTTGCAGCTTTAGGCGTGTGTCGTGGTTTAACCCTAGCTGCTAAAACAACCACACAGCTGTTTGCTCACTTCCCTTGCCTCCCCAGTGGGATAGGGGAGAGAATTGAAAATGGAAAAAAAAAAACCCAACCAAAAAACCTTTGGGTTGAGATAAAGACAATTTAATAGGACAAAAAAGGAAGATGATAATAATAATAATAATAGAGTATAGAAAACAAGTGATGGACGGCACAATTTCTCACCACCCGAAGTCGATGCTCTGTAAGACCCCGAGCTGACCCACCTCCCTGCCCATCCCCCAGTTATATATGGAACATGACATCATATAATATGGAATATCCCTTGGGCCAGTTTGAGTCAGCTGTCCTGGCTGTGTCCCCTCCCAGCTTCTTGGGTGCCCCTTGCCTTCTCCTTGGCAGGGCAGTATGAGAAGCTGAAAAGTCCTTGACTGCTTGGCAACAACTAAAAACATCAGTGTGTTATCAACATTATTCTCATCCTAAATCCAAAGCACTATACCAGCTGCTAGGAAGAAAATTAACTCTATCCCTGCCGAAACCAGGACAGTATCCACCCCTTATTCTATAATATCTACATCATGTCCAGGTCACACACTTTCCAATACGTTGCAATTAATCGCCACCATTTTTCTTGTCTTTTGATATATACACGCAGGTATCATTCCCTTAGTCGATGGACCACCACTGTGAAACATCTGTAAAATGTTCATAAATGTCCACAAAATGTCCATTGAGTTCCTGTAGTCCATGACTTTGGGCTCTGTCCATCATAACGGTCTTTCAGGGCAGGAGAGATGGTAGATCACTATGTGGTGCATCTGGAACTTGTAGCTGATGCATCTGGCGTGGTCCATGCTCATGGAGGCGTGGCCAGCTTGGTCTACTAGGGTAGATCCCCTAGTGTTAACTAACCAGGTGGCTTTTGCAAAATGTGTATCCCAATGTTTGGGGGTCCCACCACCCATTGCTCTCGGTGTAGTCTTTAGCAGTCCATTATATTGTTTGATTTTTCCCAGAGACTGGTGCGCAGTAGGGGATGTGATACGCCCGCTCAGTGCCATGCTCTTTGGCCCAGGTGTCTATGAGGTTGTTTCAGAAATGACTCCCATTGTCTGACTCAGTTCTTTTTGGGGTGCCATGTCACCACAGGACTTGCTTTTCAAGGCCAGGTTAGTGTTCCGGGCAGTGGCATGGGGCACAGGGTATGTTTACAGCTATCTGGTGGTTGCTTCCACTGTTATAAGTACATGGTGCTTGCCTTGGCAGGTTTGTGGGATTGTGATGTAGTCAATCTGCCAGGCCTCCCCATGTTTCAGCCATTGTCCTCCATACAGAGAGGCTTTAACCACTTGGCTTGTTTAATCACAGCGCATAGTTCACATTCATGACCTGTGCAACAGCATCCATGGTTAAGTCCACTGGTTGATCATATGTCGCATCTCTTCCTTGATGACCTGAGGTGTCATGGGCCCACTGAGCTATAATTAATTCATCTTTATGTTGGCAGTCCAGATCTACCTGAGCTGCTTCAGTCTTAGCAGCCTGATCCACCTGCTGGTTGTTTTGATGTTCCTCAGTGGCCCAACTCTTGGGTACGTGGGCACCTACATGATGTACTTTTACAATGAGCTTCTCTAGCTGGGCAGCAATACCTTGTCACAGTGGAGCAGCCCAGACGGGTTTGCCTCTGCGCTGCCAGTTGCTCTGCTTCTGCTGCTGTAACCACCCCCACAGGGCATTTGTCACCATCCATGAGTCAGCATAGGGGCAGAGCATCGGCCACTTTTCTCGTTCAGCAATGTCTAAAGCCAGCTGGATGGCTTTCACTTCTGCAGACTGACTTGATTCACCTTCTCCTTCAGCAGCTTCTGCAACTCATTGCGTAGGACTCCATACAGCAGCCTTCCACCTTTGATGTTTTCCCACAATATGACAGGATCCATCAGTGAACATGGCATATTGCTTCTCATTTTTTGGTAATGTGTTATATGGTGGGGCCTCTTCAGCACGTGTCACCTCCTCTTCTAGCGATATTCTGAAATCTTTGCCTTCTACCCAGTCCATAATCACTTCCAAGATTCCTGGGCAGTTGGGGTTTCCTATCTGAGCCCACTGTGTGATCAGTGGCATACCACTTGGCTGCCTTTGACTGCAGTTCATATTGAAGTTCCAGCATGTCTGGCAGCACTCAGCACCAGCGTGATTTCATTCAGGCCATGATAGTCTACTGTTAGCCTCCACTCTCCATTAGACTTTCACACTGGCCATATGGGACTGTTCAAGGGTGAGTGGGTTCTGCTGATCACTCCTTGGCTCTCCAGTTGATGAATCAGCTTATGGATGGGAATCAGGGAGTCTCGGTTGGTGCGGTATTGCCACTGTTGTGGTAGTGATTGGTACTTGTTCTTTGACCTTCAGCAACCCTACAACAGAAGGATCCAACGAGAGACCAGGCAAGGTAGACAACCGTTCAGTTTCCTCCACCTCCAAGGTGGAGGAGGCAGCTATGCCAAGAGCCCACTGGTACCCTTTTGGGTCCATGAAATACCCTCTCTGGAGGTAGTCTGTGCCCAGGATGCACGGAACCTCTGGGCCAGTCACAATGGGGTGCTTTTCCCAGTCATTCCCAGTTAGACTGACTTCAGCCTCCATTACAGTTAGCTGTTGGCATCCCCCTGTCACTCCAGAAGTACAGATGGGTTCTGCCCCTTCATAGCTGGATGGCATTAGGGTGCACTGTGCACTGGCATCCACTGCAGCCTTATACTCTTGTGGGTCTAACGTGCCACACCATCGGAGCCACACAGTCCAATAAATCTAGTTGTCCATTTTCTCCACCTGGCTGGAGGCAGGGCCCCTGTAATCCTGATCATCATATTTGTTACCCATTTCTTGTAAAAAATGACTTAGAAGTCTCTTCAAGAGGATCATATGTATGATCAGGCCTTCCACTCAGTCTGGGGAACTGCCAGCTGGAAACTGGAGTGGCATTTTTCCTGGAAGAATCCTCTTTTGTGATTGTTTTTCCTTGCAACTCACGTACTCATGCCTGTAGGGTCGAGGTAGGTTTCCCATCCCACTTCCTCACGTCCTCTCTGTGATCACATGGGTAAAACCACAGGGTGCCTCGTGATGTATACCCTCTATATCTTCTCTCTTGAGCAGAGGAATGCTTACTCTGAATGTCTGAGATACTGATCTGTACAGATGGGGAGTAGGACATATTCTCTTTAGAGTTGCTGGACCTTCTAGGATGGTTTCTCCACAGCTGAGACAAGGGAGGAAGAAAGACTTTCTTCATATTGCCAGAGTCGGCCAGCCATTTTATCCACTGTTGGCCCCTCTTTCTCCTGTTCTCTTGATGACCCAGGTTCATTGTCATCCCTTACTAAGCAAACTGATCTTTTTGAGTATTTATTCTTTTGTATAGGGACAACTGATACTGGCACGGGTTGGTATTTTGGTTCAGCCACTGTGCCTGTCACCGTGGTTGGAGTGGCTGTGGTCCCAGTTGTGGGGGTTGGAGTGGCTGCAGTGCTTTTTGTGGGGGTTGGAGTAGCTACAGTGCCTGTTGTTTTGTTGTGAGATCCAGAGACCTTCTCTTCCCTTTGAGGGTACTGAATAGCGTTGAACAGAGCTCGGTAGGCATGGGCCAGGCCCCAGCACATTGCAATGATTTGTGTCTCTCTGGAAATTGCCAGGGTGACAGCATACTTTTTCCAACTGTTCTACTAGCTTTTCAGGATTCTGCACTTTATTCAGGGGTGAATTTCCAAATTCACCTAGGGTGGGGGTGCCCACCACCCTAGGCATTTGCCCATGCTACCCCACACACCCTGCCACTCATAACTATCCAGCCTCGGGGCAGATCTCCGGGTGATATTTTTAAATAGTTTAACCCTGAACAAGACCCAAAAGACATTCAGGAGACCTAGCAATAGAAGCATGCTGGTCTGAACATCCCAAGGGTATTCAAAATTCTCAAGGGCTATTGTAACTAGCTTGAAGGAGAAAGGGAAGGTGAAGGTGTTTCCCCTGTGTCCCCCATAGATTGGTTCTCCACAGAAGAAAGGTAGAGAGTGTGATTCCTAATAATTCCCAGGAGATAGCACCTGAGGTATGGAAGCAATAGCAATGATGAATACACATACCAAATCATTCTTATGGCCAACAATGTTATCTTATCTTAAGTGAGTAGTACGCAGTGCAGCAACAGGAACATTCTCATCCAGTGCCCAGAGGAGATAAACAGCACATAGGGAATACATAATACAGTTAAGGACTTACATGACACAACTAATGACACAAATGAATAATACAACGTTGTGTCCAGCAACTATTAAACTCATGTAATGAACGTTTGCAAGTAATTTGTTTTAACATGCTCTGGTCAGATCTGTTGTTACCTCAACCCTCTGTGCCCGACATTGGGTGCCAAAAAGGACTGTCGTGGTTTAAGCTCAGCTGCTAAAACAACCACACAGCTGTTTGCTCACTCCCCCCACTCCCAGTGGGATGAGGTAGAGAATTGAAGATGGAAAAGGAAATAAAAACCAACAAAACTTGTGGGTTGAGATAAAGACCATTTAATAGGACAAAAAAGGAAGATGATAATAGCAACATACAAAACAAGTGATGAACAGTACAATTTCTCACCACCTGAAGTTGATGCTCTGCAAGACCCTAAGCTGCCCCGCCTCCCTGCCCACCCCCAGTTATATACTGAGCATGATGTCATATGGTATGGAATATCCCTTGGGCCAGTTTGGGTCAGCTGTCCTGGCTGTGTCCCCTCCCAGCTTCTTGGGCACCCCTTGCCTTCTCCTTGGCAGGGCAGTATGAGAAGCTGAAAAGTCCTTGACTGCTTGGCAACAACTGAAAACATCAGTGTGTTATCAACATTATTCTCATCCTAAATCCAAAACTGAAACCAGGAGAGGGTGGAAAAATCTGGTGTTATTCAGTGGAGCAAAATGTTGCCAATCCAGATTAAAGGACAGAACATGGTTCTAGGTTACACTGAGCATCAAAGCTGTTCCTTGCCTGCAAGTCTGTCTTGCGGGGGGTGGGGTAGGGTTGTCTTTAGGGGGCCTGAAGGGTTTCTGTTGTTGTTGCAGGGAGCCGGGCCTATGTCCTGCTGTCCCTGAGCCAGCAGGATGGCATTGAGCAGCACATGGACTTTGATGGTCGCTACACCTTGCTGGAGCTGTTTGCTGAGATGATGTCTTCTGAAGAGCACTGCATGTCCTTTGAGGGCATTCATCTTCCACAGGTAGCAGCAGCCCTGGGCCTGTGGGCTTAGGGGTCAGGAGGGGTGAGAGTGGGGGGCCAGAGCTGGTGGTCTTGTTTGGGACAGGAGGGTAGTTGGCAGTGGGCAGCTGAGCGGGACTGGGTGTTGGGAGAGCTGTCCCAGGATCTGGGCCTGGCTTGGGGCTGGGAGAGGTGGTGGAGAGGCACATGGAGAGCCTTGTCTGAGCAGAGGGACGAGGGTGGGCTGAAAGGTCTGGAGCTATCACAGGAGCCTGGCTGTGGGTGAGCTGGTGGCTCGGAGAGAGCTGGGGCTGGAGGTGCTCTGCAGGGTGGTGTCCGACAGCTGTGCTTGTTGCAGATCCCCGGGAAGCTGCTGTTTGTCCTGGTGAAGCGCTACCTGTGTGTCACTTCTCTCATGGACAAGCTCAGCAGTGGCATGGAGCAGGGAGGGGAGCAGCAGGACTGCGCCGTGCCCGGGCTGCTGACTGAGGAGAGGAGCCGTGTGAAGCAGGAGTTTGAGTTCAGCATGGCTATGGCAAACCTCATCTTGGAGCTGGTGCACGTGATGGGCTGGGACCACAGCCACGAGCCAGAGCTGCTGCCCCAACAGGAGCTGTGGCCTCGCACCACCCACTCCATCTTCCAGCCCAAGACCCCAGCCTGCACTGCTGCCCAAATGCCTGTGCTCGCTTCAAATCATGGTCTGCACAAAAAGCAGGGTCGTGCTTTCCTGACCCCGTCAGACTTCAAAGACCGCAGTGGCTACGTGGAGTACTTACAGGCAAACCTGGTGCGTGGCATGAAGGTGTGCTTGCTGGAGGACTGTGGTGGTGTTAGAGCTGGGGAGGAAGGCGAGTTTCTTCACAGCACTAATAGCATGCACACAGTGCAGGTAGGTCACTAGTGGGAGTAGTCTGGCTGGGATGGCAGAGGGGAGTGACAGGGGTGACTGATGTTTTCCTAATGATGTCTTCATGTGCAGGAAGCTCGACAGTAGGCGTATTGTAATTAAGACACTGTCTACATCTGTCCTAGCAAATAAGTCACCTTTCAGAGCTGGAATTGTGGATCCTGAGGAAAGTTAGTCTGGTTTAGTATGGGCTGTCCTGCGCAGATTTCTTAGCCTCTAAAACAGGTGGCTATATCCTGCCTCCCAGGAACAGTCCCTAGCCCTGGTTTGATCTTGGGGGTGGTTTCGGAACAGGCTAGCTGGCACAAATGAGTAACACAGCAAAAGGTGCTTGAAGGTCTTAAGCCTTGGTATGTGAGTGACATGTGAGTACTTATGGCATACTGTTGTTCTCACTGGATGGGACACAGCCTATATAGCTGTTTCTTTTGATTTGCTAGTGTATGCTGGGATCTGTTTCCCTTTAAAAATGCTCTTTTGGGTGAGTAGACCTTAAATGAGAGTTTGTGGTGAAAAGAGCTGTTTGAGCTGCGTATTTGCAGTTGAGTTGCTAAGTTTGTGCCAGAGATCGGGGAAGAGGCCTCAGTATTTGAGAAGGTGAGGAATCATAGAATCACAGAATAGTTTGGGTTGGAAAGGACCTTTAAAGGTCATCTAGTCCAACTTCCCTGCAATGAGCAGGGACATTTTCAACTAGATCAGGTTGCTCAGAGCCCCTGACCTTGAATGTTTCTAGGGATGGGGCATCTACCCACCTCTCTGGGTAACCTGTTCCAGGTTTACCTTCATTGTAAAGAATTTCTTCTTTATGTCCAATCTAAATCTACCCTCTTTCAGTTTAAAACTATGACCCCTTGTCCTATCGCTACAGGCCCTACTAAAAAGTCTATCCCCATCTTTCTTATAAGCCCCCTTTAAGTATTGAAAGGCTACTATAAAACACCAAGTCTCTCAGCCTTTCCTCACAGGAGAGGTGCTCCATCCCTTTGACCATCTTCATGGCCCTCCTCTGGACTCACTCCAACAGCTCCATGTCTTTCTTGTACTGGGGACCCCAGAGCTGGATGCAGTACTACAGAGGTGGGGTCTCACCAGAGCGGAGTAGAGGGCTAGAATCACCTCCCTTGACCTGCTGGTCACACTTCTTTTGATGCAGCTCGGGATACAGTTGGCTTTCTAGGCTGCAAGCACACATTGCTGTGTCATGTTGAGCTTCTCCTCCACCAACACCCCCAAGTCCTTCTCCTCAGGGCTGCTCTTAATCCCTTCATCCTTGTATTGATACTGGAGGTTGCCTTGACCCATGTGCAGGACCTTGCACTTAGCCTTGTTGAACCTCATGAGGTTCCCATGGGCCCACTTCTCGAGCTTATCTAGGATAGCATCCCGTCCCTCAGGTGTGCCAACCACACCACTCAGCTTGGTGTTGCTGGGAAACTTGCTGAGGGTGCACTCGATCCCACAGTCTATGTAATTGATGAAGACACTAAACAGTACTGGTCCCAATACGGACCCTTGAGGGACACCACTTGTCACTGATCTCCATCCAGAAATTGAGCCATTGACCTCTAGGTTGGTCAGGCAGGACTTGCCCTTGATGAAGCCATAGTGGCTGTCTCCAATCTGAAGCCATAGTGGCTGTCTCCAATCCCCTCCCTGTCCTCCATGTGCCTTAACGTAGCTTCTAGGAGGATCTGTCCCATGATCTTCCCAGGCACAGAAGTGAGGCTGACAGGTTGGTAGTTCCCAGAGTCCTCCTTTCTACTCCTTTTAAAAATGGGTGCAATGTTTCCCTTTTTCCAGTCACCAGGGATTTCACTTAACTGCCATGACTTTTCAAGTATCATGGAGAGTGGCTTGGCAACTACATCAACCAATTTCCTTTGGACTCTGTGATGCATCTCATTGGATTGCATAGACTTATGTATGTTCAGGTTCCTCAGGTGGTCTCAAACCTGATCTTCTCTTACAGTGGGAGGGACTTTTCTCTCCCAGTCCCTGCCTTGAGGTCCATCCACTCAAGAGGTGTGGGAGGAGATTGCCAGTGAAGACTGAGGCAAAAAAGTTGTTAAGTATCTCAGCCTTCTCCTCATCTGTTGTTACCAGTTTGTCAGTCGTGTTAATCAGGGGGATATGCTTTCTTTGATATTCCTTTTCTAGCTGACATACCTACAGAAGCCTTTCTTACTAATCTTTGTGTCCCTTGCCAAGTTCAGCTCCAGCTGCACCTTCCTGACCCCATCCCTGTACCACCAGCCAACATCCCTATACTGTTCCCAGGATACCTGCCCTGCTTCCACTGTATGTGCATTCCATTTCCTTCCTGCCCTTTAGTTTGACGAGCAGGTCACGACTCATCCATGCCAGTCTCTTGCCTTCCTTTCCTTCCTTTCCCCACATGGGGATCAAGAGCTCTTGTGCTCTATGGAAAGTGTCCTTAAAGGTCTACCAGCTCTGTTCTGCTCCCTTGTCCTTGAGTGCAGTTTCCCAGGGGGTCACATTGACTAACTCGAACAGATGGAAGTTTGCTTCCCTAAATTTCAGGGTCCTGACTTTACTCTTTGCCTGTCCCGCATCCCTCAGGATTGTGAACTCCACAGGAACCAGCCCAGGCTGCCTCCAATCTTAATGTCTGTGATTAGCTCACTTGTGTTAGTGACCAACAGGTCCAGTAACGCATTTCCTCTGGTAGGGCTTTCTATTACCTGGCCTAAGAAGCTACCCTCAGTGCACTCCAGGAGTCTCCTGGATTGCCTGCAGCTTGCTGTGCTACTTTTCCAGCATATGTCAGGGTGGTTGAAGTCCCCCAGCAGGATGCGAGCCTTGGAGCACAATCCGTCCTGTAGCTGGACTAAGAAGGCTTTGCCAAGAGGCTCCCCTTGATCGGGCAGCGTGTAGTAAACATGGACCACAAGGTTCCCTTTGTTGGCTTGTTCTCTAATTCATGGCCTAAGGCATTCAGCTCTTGCCACTCACAGAACATCCTGCTGGTGTATGGGTCACTGCTGGAGCAGCAAGACTTGGACTCAGGCCTTGGGGTGGGAGAGCATTTGAGTGCTGTTCCAGCCTTTTTGTTGGCATGGGTGTTTGCTCCTGCTTAGACATTTTTCTTAGACCTTTTTCTTGAGAAATGCATGACTTCATAATGCTCTTTTCAAATCTCTCGTACTGTAACTTGAAGTTCATTACCAATCTTTCCAGAAAGGAGGTAGAGAATTTGCATTACCTTCTGGATGTTTGAATCCATCTCCTTTAAATCTACTTTCAGCTTTTGTTAAGCACGAGATTTTCTAGTCTTCTTGGACCACAGACCATTTTATTTTGTGTAATGCCATTGTTTTCATTTGCAGCCAAATAAAAATTAACCAATTAAGAACACTGAACACTGACATTTCTTTTCTCCTATTGTCTCTCTTTACTTTCTTGTGTGAATATTCTTTTGGTTTTTTCCCTCAGCCAGTTGTAGACAATTTCTTCCTTCTGCTACTCTTCTGTTTATTCAGTCAGAACTGGTTTTAGGATGAATTTTTCCAGTCACCTTTCAGTAACTTTTCCTTACTCTGGTCTAGGCTCCTTAACTGCCTTCTAGTTTTGGAGCACTTCTTGCAGATGTAATTTAAACCAGCAGCCTAAAATGCTCTGAAATGTGCATGTACAAGAAGGATGCTTCTAGCCTCATCTGCTTGTTTGGTGGTGGATGTTACCAGTATGTGCTTGTAAGCATAACTGTTAGGGCAGCGTGTACTGTGCAAATATGGCTTGCCCATCTTTTATGCACTTTCTTCTAGTCCCGTTCTTTCCCCTTCATACTCCTAAGTTCTTGGTTTCTGATGAGCAAATTTCTTGCCCACAGTTCCTCTACTTAATCACTTTCTTCTCTGGTTTAATAATTTACCATTTGATGCCCTGTGCTTTACTGAAATTGACAATTGAAGTCGATCTTTTTTTTTAATCTAGAAAATCAGTTATTTCAGCAAAGAAAGCTAATGCATCAATCTGTCAGAATTGAAACTTGAAGCAGGTTTACTTGTTAATTCAAATTTAGTGTTTATCTTGAACACCTTAATTGTTTTTTCCACTAAAACATGCTTTAAAGGTTTGCATACTACTGAAGTCAAAGTAGTGAAGCTGAAATGATTATTTATTTATTTTTTTTTTCCTCAGATTGGAGGCACTGGCTTTAGTGTTTGTCAGTCACATGGAAACACCACTGAATAACCTAAATCCTTGCCACTTGCCAGTCGTGCTTCTGGCAGATTACTTGGCATGTCTTTCATCTCTCTCCTCCAAACTGAATTATGCTTCTCTCTCAGTTGTGGCAATTTCCAGATTTGTATCCCTCTACTCGTTATCAGTTTGATTGGCTATCTTTTGTCTTTACTCAATATTCAAGTAAAATACTCTTCTAGTTTTGGACCATGTGTAGATGATCTTTCATTCTAGGTCCCTTCAGTTGAATAAGTGCTTTGCATCTGATTTTTAAATGGTTGATAACCCTTTTGTCTTTTATAACCCAGTCTGTAAAGATAAATCGCAAAGGAAATATGTTTCCCACTGATTCTCTTTTTGTCCTTATGCTCCTTGATTTCTAAGATCTATGTTTTTCTAAAATTCTGTTTTCTATTTCTTACAAGCTTGTACTTGCTTTTATTCTTAATGTAACTAGGCATTTGGAAAGAGCACCAAGACCCTTTCACATCTTTCTTCTGTTGCCCGTGATATAAATTTCAGAGGGTTTTTTTAATTCACTCTTGAGCTGAAGTGTACTGTTAACTTCCATTCCCTTTGTCCAGTTGGTCCCTTGGGTTCCTTCTGCTGTCTATTTTTCTATTTAACTAGGTCGAATGAACTTGCAATTGCTCCATCCAGGCTTATTTTCAATAAATGTCTTCTGTAAGGCTCACACTCCTGGCAAAGCCAGATTTAAATGGTAATAAATATTCAGTGAAGAAGTTTGTTGGCTGTTATATTTGGAAGAACCTAATTTCTGCCACTATTAGTGTTCCTTGCCCTCCAGTCTGTCTAGGAAGTTGGGCATACAGTCTTTGGGGATGGTAATTTTTACTCTGTTCTTTATGTTCGGATCTGTGTGTGTGTCTGTAGCAGTCCCCCAGAGTTATGTGAGAAACTTGTGAATCAAACCATTCAATGAGGTTTTTTTTCTACAGGGAGATACCAGGAATCTGACATCTCAAAATCATATTTGTAATGACATCTCTTGATCATCACTGCTTTTCTGGGCCTTTGCCATCAGTCTCTCTTTGAAGGGAAACTTGATTTTTATCTTCGTTCCTCTTTCTTGTCTTGTGTATCACACTTCCTTTGTAGTGACAGTTTATCTGTTGGTGACTAGTGAGTTCAAGTTACAAGAACTTCTTCTCCTTGGTCTTTGTTAAAATTTTGATCCTTTCCTTTTCGATTAGTTCTGATTTTGCAGCTCATCCTGCCTGAGGTTTGCTGTCAGTCTTCTGAGTGCAAAATGCAAATTCATGTGCATTTTTGATCTGGGCCAGTCCATCACGAGTCTGTATCTTACCTCCTCTCATCTTTCCTTTGTTGCTCTGTTTTCTGTTGCTTTCTTTGCCTCTCCAAAGAAAAAGTTTCCCTGTTGTGTCTGGTCCTTCAGTCATATCTTTCCATGATTCTTTTGAGATGATATTTGGCAAATAGCTAGTTTAGGTCAGGGATTCATTGAAGATTAATTGATGTTGTGTGTAGAGTTTAACTCAATTATTTCCTTCCATATAGTGCTTTCTTAAAGTCTCAGCATCTTATCTCTTTAACTCTCCAGCACAATGGAGTCCAAGTAGCATTGGTGTAACTCCAAAAGAGCTCAGTGAATCAGGCAACCCATCTGTTTTTCTGCTGCTTTTTTTAAAGTTATTGGCATGTTTTACTTGCTGTTGCTGGATCCTCCTGCTCAGAAGTTTAAATGTAAAACTACGGTATGGGAAGCCATAAAAAAACCCCTTTTGATTTTGAGAGACAGCTTGGACAAAGCACAGGAAACAATTGCCTTCTTTGAGACATGCTTGTTAAGAGCCCAAAACCTGTCCGAGAGGATTGGTGAACGACCAAAGTGTAAAAGTATAACCAATAGAACGTAAAGTCAGAGTAGGAAAAATAGTTTTCTTTACATTTGCATTCACCACGTGGTTTGTGCCTCAAGACCCTTTATATACAGCTCATTTGCCTCATAGTAGTGTTGGTTAAGTTCTTCCTTTGTATGCTTCCCTCAAGGCACCTGCTGCTGGGCACTTTTGGAACGGGCATGCTTAACTAGGTGCACTGCTGTCACTGCTGCTGTGGTAGATGAGATCTGTAGTGGTTGCAGGCAAAGTTGGTGGGTTTTTAATAAAGATTGAGGTGTAACCAGGGGAAAAAGTTAATAAAGATGGTATGCCTAAAAATTACAATTAAAAATTGTTGAAATCTGTATATGAATTAAATTATCTTCCACTTAAACTGTGCTTGCTATCTCCATGCATTTGCAAAATCGGAGGACAAATGTAGCATGAAGATTGAATGAGTGAGCAAATCTGATCATCTAGATCTGTTTCACCCACAGGTTTTATGGCAGTCAACAGGTCGGACCTCCTGGATACGTTGGCACATGTTGGAGATTATTGGCTTTGGAGACCAGTGGGAAGATCCTACTGCTCAGGAAAAAGAATATAGTCTGTTAGAGAGCTTTAATCTAGGCACAGGTGAGATGCATGTGTGTGGCTGTATCATCTCTTTCTGATTCTGCTGTGGCATATTTTTGAGTGCTGAACTTTATATGGCCAAGCATAGCAACTAACAGGTTGGCTTTAGAAAGCACTATGAGCTTTTAGTTTGTGTGACCACATAGAGCTGGTTAAGTAATTACATGGCTTGTGGTTGCATGGAGTATTTTTCATCCTAGACTTCTGTCATGATATAATAAAAGTCACGATATAAAAACCATAAAATTTTATTTAACCTGTGACTGTCAGAAATGTGTGTTTGAATTAACTGAACAAACTGCCAAAATAAGAACATGGAATCTCTCTGAGATGAAGCTGCTTTAGGCACCCTCAGATCCCCTTAAATAAGTGATGTGGATTTTTAAAAGCATTAGCATGCCAACCATTTGTTTAACTTCATGCTGCTCAGTTTTGGGCAAGGTGAGCATTAAATGCACTGTTTTTGTAAGACATTTGCAGTCTTCTAGAATCCTTTGACATTACCCTTGTGCTGGGAGAAGATAAAAGGGAAAATCCAGACTTCAGATACTCCTTTCTTGTTCAGCATCTCACTTGAATCTGGCCAGGGAAACCTGTTAAAGAAACTCTTTGATCATGCATGTTATCTCGTAGAACATATTTTGGGTAGAGTGATTTGTCTTTAACTGCTGCAAGAGACAGAATATACATGAGATCAGCAGCTAATCATCCACTTCAAAAATATTCTTATTGCCAGTTGAAAAGATGGCATCTTTAATGGCTTCTGCGTCTTGTAATTGAAGACTTAACTGCACATCAGTTTGAAGTGACTAAGTTAAAACAAACTTGGTTAGACTTTGCCTTTTTTCTCAATCTGTCTGATTTTGGCAGAAGCATGGACTCTATTTCACTTCCGTGCGAGTAAAAGCCTTTCCAGTCATCATATCTCATAGAAACTGAATTGAAAAAATAGATGCTTTCTGCTTTGAATCTTGAGAGTTGAATAGATTAGCTCATATTAACTGACTGCTGGTAATCAGCCATGTATGTGGTTGCTCTTAGCACACTTGAGCCTCTAGGAGTGACTTTGGCCCTTTTCTGTTGAGTCTTGAGGTGATAAATGTATCCCACCTTGCATTTGCAGAGAGAGCTGCAAGTTGTTGCTCAGATATCAGCAACTATTGATTCAGCTCTTATTTGTAAATTACCTAGGGAATATCTAACCTACATAACAGATTTTATCTCCCTCTCTTCATTTTGGATGCATTAGCTAAAAGGAGCGTGATAACTGTGCAGTCTCATTTTGCTTTTGCCTATAAGTATTTGCCCTGTTAGCCAGCAGGATGCATTTGGAAAAGAGAGAAACTCATGGCAGAATTAGCTTCCTATCCATTGACTCCTCTAGCATCTTGGGCCAGCTCTGTTTCCCCTTCTGCAGCTGCATGCTGGCACTGTGGATTCTGCTAGTGCTGGTGTCCCAGTGCGTTGTCCTGGCTGGTCCAGGCACTGTGGGAACAGGCTGAGGGAGCAGCAAGCTAGAGGTGCCCATTTTGAGCGTGTGCTTTTTCTGTTGTAGAGCCCAAAGAGGTTCAAGTGAAGATGGTAATCCCCATCTCTACAGCTTCTGGGGTCTCCTCCCAGCATGTTCCCCTTCTCTCGCTGCCCTCCTGCCACCTCCCTTTCCCAGAGCAGGCTGTGGGACAGTGGGGATCAATTCTGCCCAGATGATCCCCATGAGCTCTTTGCCTGGGGAACGTGGGGGGTGCAGCAGAGCTGACAGTGCCCTTCCTTGCTCCGCTCTCCTGCAGTTGCACAGCCGTTTTTCTGCAAGCCTTTTGGGGGGCTGTACTCCCTGCCTTACCTGGGGGAGCAGCCGACCAAGGCTGCAGAGGCCCTGAGCCGTGCTGAGTGGTGGGAGCTGCTTTTCTTTGTGAAGAAGCTGGAAGCAGAGGAGCAGAAAGAGATCACCTCTGTCATCCAGCAGGACCAGGGAGAGCAGGTATGGGCCAGAGCCTGCAGTGGTGAAACGGGAGGGAGGGAGGGAGAGAGAGAGAAGGTTAGGGAAGGGACTGGGCCTGGAGGAGGAGATGGCAAGTGTGAGCTGTGCAGGGATGGCCTGAACGGGGCAGAAATGGGACTGAAATGGGAGGGTGAGTGGGGGATGGTGAAAGCGTGGGGAGCTGGGCGCAGCAAAGGGGTGAAGAGAGAGGAGAGGAAGCGCAGTCTGCCACGACCTTGGCAGAGTGACTGTGTCCAGCGAGGTTTGGGTAGGCAAGGCAAGCCCATGGGGTGATTGTACTGGTTGCGCTTGGGTGGCGAGAGCAGGCTGGTGGTAGTTGGGTTGGGGACGGGCAGGGGAGGGTGACAGTGGAGAATGGCCCTGGGGGCCTCCGGCAGTGCAGCCTTTCTGTCCATTCTGGCACTGGCCGTCACAAGGGGTGACAGTGATGTCTGTGGGGAGTCCGTGAGGGTTAAGTTGACCCCCTCTGTCCAGCTGTCGGAGGTGGATGAAGAAGCCCTGATCCAGCTGTCGGTACCTGTGAAGCTGGCCCAGAAGGTGCTGCGGGTCTTGGAGAAGCGGTGCCACGGCAGCACTCAGCGTGACCTGCGCGGCTCCCACGTCTATGCCAAATACTTCCTCGGTAGAGGAGCCGAGCAGGGTGGTGAGGGGAGCACCGTGGTGTCCTCGGAGAGCGCCGACTGCAGGAGCACTGGCCCTGAAGCCACGACGGCCAAGGCAGAGGAGGAGGAGGACCTTTCCGCAGCCACAGTGCTGCCCCACGCCCCCGCTGCAGCAGTGAAGTCGGATTCCCAGCTGTTTGGCGAGCTCCTTGAGAGGGAAGGGTTGTTCTTCCCAGAGGTGACAGAGGAGCAGATGAAAGGTAATCGCCTGCTACGCGCTGGGGCACATGCACGGTGCTGGAGATGGCTCCGTTGCGTGGATGGAGGAAGGCTCTGGGGAGGGCGTGGGAGTCGAGGCGTCCAGTGGTTGCCTGGGTGCTAGGTGTGTGGGTGCATGGCACCCTGGGAGTTTCTGGAGGTGTTACTGCTGCCCTGACGCCTGTGTCCCTGCCTGTCTCCCAGCAGTGTTGGGCAGCTGCAAGGGGGTGAGCGAGAGGGGCTCGCTGGCCAAGATTGCCACCGTGGTGGACGTGATCCAGAGCAGCAGCTCCGAGGTGGGGCTGCGCTTAGCTGGGCTCAGGCACATCACGAAGATCCTGGCGGAGGAGCCTGAGCTCGAGCAGCAAGTCGGCAAAGCCCAGGGCAGGCTGGGGACCAGGAGCGTTGGGTGAGCCGTGGGGTGCTGCGCAGCCCTCCTGCTGGCTGGGGAGGGCTGTGTTGGCAGGGTGGGGGACAGTTCTGGAGTGCGGGAGGTGGCAGTGGAAGTGCGAAGGCCGGTACGTCCCTGCGTGTTCAGCGAGAAGAGACGTGGATCTGTTGTCCCTTTGTCCCAGGCAGTCTCATTCCTGGGGCTGACCCAGCTGCAGTCGAACCACGTGGGCAGGGAGAAGGTGGCCGGCAGGGCCTGGGGTGCCAGCGTGCCGGCGGCAGTGTCCGGAGGCTGCTCCTGAGGCATCCTTTCCCATGCAGGGAGAAGCTGGTGAAGGTGGCAGCGGAGCTGCTGAGCACTGAGGTGGCAGAGAAGGCCCTGGTGGTGGTGACGCTGCGGCTGCTGGCCGTGCTCATGGCAAAGTACGACTGGCGCGTGCCATTTGCCACGGAGGGTGGTGCGCGGGCTGTGCTGGCCTGCATGCAGCAGCACCCGTCCTCCGCCCTGGTGCAGCAGGCTGGCCTGGCGGTGAGTGTGGCAGAGGGGATGCTGTAGGTGGGCAGGGCAGGGCGCAGGCTCGGCCAGGTGCAGCGGAGATGCCCGCTGCCCTGCTGAGTGCTGTTGACCTTGCAGGCCCTGAAGGTGCTGGTGGGAGCTGTGGCTGATGAGCCGGGAGGTGCCGGTGGGAAGCCCTTGCCCCTGAACCATGCCGACGCGCAGATGATGCGGGAGATCTTTGCCAGCATCGGCTCTGCCTCCAGCCAGGGCTCGGCAAGCTTGCTGAGTGCCATCCCTGCTGCCATCAGCACCATGCAGAGGGTCCCAGGGTAGGGACAGAGTGAGGACAGTGCCTGGGGGTGGGAGGACCCTCGTGTGTGTGTGTGTGTGTGGTGGGGCAAGGCGGGCAGGTGGCTTATGGGTGCAGGGGAGGCTGCGTGCTTGGGGGTGGAAGGCACCCGCATTGCTCTGTCCCTGCAGGGGCTCCTCAGGTGTGCAGAACGGCTTGCTGGTGGTGAACATGCTGATCGACAGCCACCAGGGCCTGGCAGAGCAGCTGTCGAGCTGCGATCTGCCCACGGTGCTGCAGAGCTGCTGGTGGGACGGGCGTAGCACTGGCTGCCCTCACGCGATGCTGGCCCTCAGCGCGATCAACCGCCTCGCGGAGCACCGGCTGCCCCTGGGCCAGGAGACAGCAGGTAGCGTGCCGCCCGTGCCTCCCGCCGTGCCATGGCCCCCTGGATGCAGCGGGCAGAGCTGCCTGCGCCTCTCAAGCGAGTGCCTGGGCTGGGCCCACGTGTCCTTGTTGTGGCAGGCAGAGAGGTCCCGCTGGACCTGAGGGACGTGCGGATGCTTCTGGGCGGCCTGGGGGACGGCATCTTGTCCAAGGACGTGGTGGTGGCCCTGGAGCGGCAGCTCTATGGTGAAGGCCCCGTCACCTCTGGCGAGGTGGCGCAGCTGCTGCAGGACCACAGGTGCTTCAGGCTGCTGCTGCGCAGCTTTGAGCTGCTGGGGGCGGAGAAGGCTGTGAGTCTGAACATGCTCAGGTGGGTCCAGGGGGATTTGGTGAGGGTCTGGGGCCTCTGGAGGAGGTGTGTGAGTGCTGGTGGTGACGCTGGGGGGGCACAGGACACGTTTGTGGGTCCTGGTGGAGCTGTTCTTCGGCAGGGGCAGGTGTGGCCCAGCACGTATGCAGGTGCCAGTTGGGGTGGCCTGGGGCACAGGGCCATGTGGGGACAGAGCAGCAGGTGCCTGGGTGCTGGTGGGACGTCCAAGGTGCCTGGGGAGCCTTGGCTCCCAGTCCCTGTGGGGTACCGGCCTTCCCGATGGGGCAGGGCAGCAGGGCTGCCTCTGCGTGCCCCGGCCTGAGTGGGCCCTCTCTGTCACTCAGGATCCTGAACAAGTTCCTGGATGCTTACCAGGAGGACGTGCTGCCCTGGCATGAGTGTGTGGAGCCCTGTTTGTCCTCCCTGAGTGCCCACAGCAGCGACCGGGAGGTGAGGATGTCCCGGGACTCGCGGCAGGCAGGGGCGGCTTTGCTAGCTGTGCCGTGCATCGGCCAGGCCTGGTGTTGGTGAAGCGGGGTCCCTGCCTGCAGCAGCCCGGCCTTGTTGTGGCCAACGCGCTGGGAAAGGTGGGGAGCGGCTGTCCTGGCTGTGGCCGTGGCGGCGTCCCGGCGGCTGGCATGCCCAGTGCCGTGCCTGGCCAGGCGCTTGCGGGCGCTGCTGCGGTGTCGGGGCGGAGGGGACGGAGCACTGTGGTACCCTGCTGCTGGGGCCTGGCAGGTTCCCGGCACCAGCCTGGCCGCTCACGTCTGCCTTGCTCAGCAGGTGGTGCAGGAGGTTGTTGGCTTCCTGCACCGGCTGGCCACAGCCAGCAAGGACTGCGCGGTGGTGATGTGCCGCGTGGGTGCTCGCGAGGCTCTGTCCAAAGGCCTGGACAAGCACGGCACGGCCCCGTCACTGGCGCCAGCCCTGCTCGACCTGGTGATCGACTGTGAGAAGTACGCCAGCCTCTACAAGAAGCTGACAACCAGCATCTTGGCTGGCTGCATCCAGGTGGGCCTGGGGAGGCCCGGCTGCGCTGGGGCTCTGGGTCTCGGGGCCGTCCAGCTGTCCCTGGCACCTCGGGGCAGCCTTCTGCTCTCTGCCTGCCGCAGCCGTGCGGCGGGCGAGGGGAGGAGGACCCAGGGCCCCTGGTAAGAGCCTCACCGCATCCCGTAGCTGGTCCTGGGGCAGATTGAGGAGCACCGCCGGAGCCGCCAGCCCATCAGCATCCCCTTCTTTGACGTCTTTCTGCGCAACCTGTGCCGAGGTGAGTGCAGGGAGCGGGAGCTGGAGCCCCGTGCCTGGCATGTGCTGGCCTGGTGGCTGGAGGCTCCGTGTGCTCTCCCCGCAGGCTCCAGCGTGGAGGTGAAGGAGGACAAGTGCTGGGAGAAGGTGCAGGTCTCCTCCAACCCCCACCGGGCCAGCAGGCTCACGGACAGGAACCCAAAGACCTACTGGGAGTCGAACGGCAGCAGCGGCTCGCACTTCATCACTGTCCACATGCAGTGTGGTGTGGTGGTCAGGTGGGGCTGGGCCAGGAGGGCTGGGCGCCTTTGGGGCCAGGAGGACCAGCGGCCGTGCGGGGAGGAGAGGGCTGTGGGGTCTGTGCGAGCCCTGCCCCAGCGGTGCCCGTGCTGGGGATTGCTGGATGGGGGGCAGCAGTGCGTGGGGCTGGCAGGGGCCAGGGCAGGGAGGGAGGGGGGACTGCTGAGCAGCACCGTGTTTGTTGCGCTGCAGGGAGATGAGCATGCTGGTGGCCAGCGAGGATTCCAGCTACATGCCAGCCCGTGTCGTGGTGCTGGGGGGAGACAGCCCTGCCACCATCAGAACTGAGCTCAACGCGGTGAGTCTGGCGCGGGCTGCTCAGGCCATGGGGCCCCACGGGAGCAGCGGGCTGGTCCTTGCTGTGCCCCGTGAAGGTCTGGCCCTGGTGCCGAGGCCCTGGGGGGTGCCTCGCGGGGAGGTAGGGATGGCAGGAGCTGTGCTGGGGGAGCCTCCTCCTGGCTGTAGGCAGCGGGTGCTGGAGACTTGGGTGGCAGGCTGGTGTGCTGGGGCTGTGAGCCAGAAGTGGGGCCCTGGTGGGGAGTGCCTTGTGGGCATGTAGGGGCTGCTGGCGGGGGACAGAGACGACGGCTTTAGTGGGGGGCGGCCAGGGGAGCATGCAGGGCGGCTGGCGCTCGCTGCCTGGTGTGCTGAGGGCTTGCTGTCTGCCTGCAGGTGACCATCCTGCCCTCAGACAGCAGAGTGATCCTGCTGGAGAACATGACCCGCTTCTGGCCTGTCATCCAGATCCGGGTGAAGCGGTGCCAGCAGGTAGGGGAGCAGGGGGCTGGGCCGGGGAGCTGGCAGCGTGGGACGTGAGGGCCGTGCCTGAGGAGCTGAGGGTCGCGC
This sequence comes from Balearica regulorum gibbericeps, assembly GCF_011004875.1. Taxonomy (NCBI): domain Eukaryota; kingdom Metazoa; phylum Chordata; class Aves; order Gruiformes; family Gruidae; genus Balearica; species Balearica regulorum. The sequence goes on from NC_046186.1 coordinate 113,389,634, forward strand.
TCTCCCGTAGGGCGGCATTGACACACGCGTGCGCGGCATCGAGGTGCTGGGTCCCAAGCCCACTTTCTGGCCCATCTTCAAGGAGCAGTTGTGCCGGCGGACGTTCCTCTCCTGCACTGCTCGGGCTCATGCCTGGTGCCAGGAGATCTGCCAGGACCGGGGGCAACTGCTGCAGCTCTTTGGCAGGTGAATTGTTTCCTGGCTGTGCCACGGTGTCCCCGGTGTCCCAGGGCTGGGTGGGGGATGCTGGCAGCCCACGAGGGGACTTGCAAGGCCAGGAGAGGAGCAGCCGGGTGTTCCGCCTGAACAGGGAGGGGCCCTTGCTCCTCCCTGGCCACCAGCGGTCCCAGAGGGCAAGGGCCAGCTTGGGGTCCCCCAGGTTTAAGCTGGGCCCGTGGGCAGGGCTAACCCACCAGAGAGGTGCCCCGCAGGGGCTGGCGCGTCCTGACCTGGCAGAGGTGGGTCAGGCGCAGGCAGGATCTCGCGGCCACGGGCACCGCACCGCCCCTGGGTTTGGCCGCGAGGGCCCAGTGTGGGCAGGGCCCGGGGGCAGCGAAGGGCCCTGGCTGCTGGGGGCGAGTGGGGCTGCCGAGCCGTTGTGCCTGGCAAGGAGCAGAGCAGGGAGCGACCGGCACGCTCTGCTTTCCTGGGGGAGTTCCCCCGGCCATCAGCAGGTGCCCGGCAGCACCGTGTGCTGCCCGGTCTCTCTTGCAGGCTGAACCGGGCACTGCAGCACGAGCAGAGCTTTGCCGACCGCTTCCTTCCTGATGACGAGGCGGCCCGGGCCTTGGGCAGGACGTGCTGGGAGGCCCTGGTGAACCCTTTGGTGCAGAGCATCACCAGCCCAGGTACCCTCTGCTCTCCTGGGCCCGGTCCGTGCTATGCCCCAGGCTGAGGCACCCTGCTCTGAGTCTGTCTGGCCTCGCAGACCCCCACGGCGTCAGCCCGCTGGCCTGGCTGCTGAGCGAGTACCTGGAGAGCACGGAGCTGCCCCGCCGTGCCACGAGCCGCAGTGCTGTCTTTGGTTCCCGTGTGCGGCGCCTGACCCAGCTGCTGGTGCACGTGGACCCTGGTGGCCCAGCACCAGAGGAGGCAAGAGCAGCTGGTGAGCAAGGGGCTGCCCTCCCGTGGGGCTGGGAGGGTGGTGGGTCCAGAGTGCCAGGCTGTGGCCGTGGGGATCTGCTGGGGAGGGTCCTGTGGCACTGGAGGCTCCGTAGCTGGGGAAGGCTTGTGACCGTGCCTTCCCGGCATCTCCTCTGCCCTGTGACCCCCAGGGAGAGGGGGAGGCTGCTGGTGGTCAGTGTGCAGAGCCTGCCCACGGAGCCGTGCTGAGCCCGGGGTTTTCCCTTGGCAGGCGGGAAGGAGGGGAAGACCAAGGAGGTGCCGGCCAGGGCTGCGAAGGTGGTGGTGGAGAAGTCGAGCAGCCTGTGGGGCATCTCGCAGTGCTGGCGCCACGTGGTGCAGCAGCAGGTAGAGCTTGGAGGGCCGGCCGTGGGGGCTGGAGAGGGCACGTGGGACCCCACAGTGGGTGGGTGTAGGGTGGAGCGGGGCCCGGCAGTGCCCTGGGAGCGTGGGGCTGTACCTGGTCTCTGCGGGGCCCGGGGGGGTGTGGGGACAGCCCTGCTACCGTTGCCACCCTGGCAGCGCTCAGGTGTCAAGCCGGTGCTGCAGGCTGGGAGAGGGGTACAGTGTTGGGCTACTTATTTCCTGCTGGGCTGCTGCTGTGGTTCTGTCCTGCCCTTGCAGCCCCTGCCCAGGCCTTGGGGCTGCGCTCCCATGTTGCCGCAGGCTCTCTCTCTCGGTAGCCTGTGGCAGCACTGGGGCCTCTAGTTGGCCCCTGGCCGATCCCAGGCAGTGGATGTCGGCAGAGTCAGGCTGGGACTAGATGTTCCTGGAGGCCATCCGTGCTGTGGGGCTCACCCCTCTGATGGCGTGTCCCGCTGTGGGGCTCACCCCTCTGATGGCGTGTCCCGCTGTGGGGCTCACCCCTCTGATGGCGTGTCCCGCTGTGGGGCTCACCCCTCTTGTGGTGCATCCTGCAGGTGCAGAGGTTCCTGGAGGCAGCAGGGCAGGCGCCAGACCTTGTGGAGCGATACTGCGGGCTGTACCAGCGCCTGCGCGGAGCCACGGCGGAGCTCTTTGGGCAGCAAGCCTCTTTTGTGCTGGCCCTGGGCCAGGGCTTTGCGGGGGCTTTGCTGCAGCTCTCCTTCCTTACCACCCTGCATGTGAGTTGTGGGAGCGTGGCACCAGTGCCGGGGCCCTGGCCTCACCGGCTCCGGGCACGGGCTGGGGAGGCTGCCCTGGCCCACGGCCTTGAGGCAAGCTCTGGGTGGGTGGTGTCCTGGCCTCCCACCGAGGCACAAGCCACCGAGCCCTGCCCTGTGGCGGCCCTGGACGGTGCCCAGCTGCGAGCGTGTGGCGCTGTCATGGCGTGGCCCCAGCCCCAGTGCACTCCTGTCTCAGCCTGGTGCCTGGGCACTCTCAGCCCCTGCCCGAGAGCCCCAGGGTTTCCCAGCTGCTCCCCGCAGGGATATTGCCCCAGCCTGGCCCCGTGGCCCCCTCTGCAGCCAGCCCTGTGCCTCTGCAGGTGAGTGAGCAGTTTGCCCGCTACCTTGACGGGCAGATCCAGGAGCTCCATGGGGCTGCGGGCAGTGCGGGGCCGCTGCAGCGGCTGCATCAGATCCTGGAGCCCTTTGTCGTCTTCAGCGGCCTGGAGCTTGCCCACACCTTCGAGCACTTCTACCGGTGAGGGGTGCTGTGTCTCCACGGGACTTAGGGCCTGGTGTGGGGCGGTGCAGTGCGGTGCAGTGTGGTGCGGTGGGGGAGGCGCAGGCAGTGCTGAGGCCGTGGCTGAGCCTGGCCTGTTGTGGCAGCGGTGCTCCCGCTTTGCTTCTCCTGGCTCTGGCATGTGGAGGGAAAGGCTGTGAGGGCCCGTGGGTGCTGCCAGCCTGCAGAGGCACATTCCCTGCTGGCGACAGGGAGGGGAGACAGGTGCTGCTGGGCCCGCGCGCCTTGGAGTGAGGCCGGGGCTGGGGCTGTCTCTGTCTCCTGGCGGGTGGCTGGTGGCCACGGGGCTCGGGCCGGCCCCTGACCTGACGCTGGCGGCCATGGCAGGCACTACCTGGGGGACCGGCTCCTGGCGCAAGGGCCGTCTTGGCTGGAAGGAGCCATCGTGGAGGAGATCGGGCTGTGCTTCCCCAGCCGTTTCCCCCAAGGGATGCTGAGCAACCTGGCTGAGTCGGAGGAGCTGCAGCAGCAGTTTTACCTCTTCCAGCTGCAGGAGCAGGACAAGCGGCTGCTGGAGCTGGATACGGGCCTGGACGAGGTGGGCGTGCTGGTGGAGTGGGGAGGCTGGGGGCCGCCCGTGTTCCTCACGGGGATCCTGGGGCCTGTCCTGAGCCACCCTCGTGTCCACGTGCCCAGGCACTGGGGATGGCCTCAGAGGCGGCTGTGCCGGAGGTGAAGGTGCTGGCGCTGTCCCCGCGCTGCTGGCCCGTTTCCCCGTTCTGCTACATGGATGAACCTGGGAGGTTTTTCTCGGCGTCCCTGAGCTGCCCCCTGCGTGAATTTGCCGACTTCTGCCGGCGGAGTGAGTGTCGTGGCAGTGGGTGCGCGTGGGGTCTGGCAGGGCCCGGGCCCTCCGCAGCAGCTCAGCCACAAGTGGCGGAGCGCTGGGGTGTGCTGGGAGCGCCCAGCCAGGCCGGACCCTGGCCCTTGTGCTGACACGGTCTCTGGCAGGCCAGAGCCAGCTGGTCTGGGAGTGCACGAAGCCTCGGCGGTTGCAGTGGACGTGGCTGGGTCACGCGGAACTGCAGTTTGGAGACTGCGTCCTCCACGTCTCCACACTGCAGATGTACATCCTGCTGTGCTTCAACAGTGCCGAGGTAGGAGCTGGGGCCGTGGTGAGGGCGAGGGAGGCAGCGGATGCTGGAGCGTAGCGGGGCCGTGTCCTCCCTTCCAGTGGGGTCTCCAGTGGTGTTTGGGGCACAAGCCCCCCCCCCCTCCCCCCCCCCGCCACCTTGTGTGGCTGGGCTTGCTACTGGTGGGTCTTGGCTGGCCATTGCCCTCCCATGCCCTCCTGCAGGAGGTGGCTGTGGAGACCCTGCTACAGGCTACAGGGCTCCCTGCTGACCTGGTGCACCACGCACTGACACCGCTGACCCACGGCGAGGGCATCCTGGTGCAGAGCTGCACGCCAGGAGGTGAGCGTGGGCTGGGGCACCCCTGGGGAGGTGCTGCTCTGAGCCCCAAGGGGTGCGTGAGCTCGTAGGGGAAGCGAGTGGGCTGGGGTGAGTCTGTCAGTGCTCAGGGCTCAGGTCTGCGTGTCGAGTTGGGGCCTGAGGCCATGTGTAGGGCTGGGGTGGTTGTGTGGGGCTGGGGCTTGGGGCTGCGTGTGGGTGGGTCATCGTGGGTGATTGGGTCTCGGGTCTGTGTGTGCGGGGCTGGGGATTGTGCATGTGGCTGTTGCCTGGGGCCGTGTGGGAGACAGGCACGGGGCTGACACCTGCGAAGGCAGCAGCGGGAGGCCCGGGGCTGGGTCCAAGAGCCCCACGTGTGTCCTGGGGCTCCTTCAGGGCCCAGCTCCGGGCTTGGCTGACCCTGGGCCGGGTGCTAGCTCCAGGTGTACTGCGGCTGAACCAGGCAGCCCTGGCCCATGCCTCTGGCCGCCGCCTGAGGCTGCTGCCTCGGCAGAGGTACCTGCGGGCGGAGAGGGCTGAGGTCAGCGCCCTGGAAAGGAAGAGGAACATCCTCTGCTGCCTCATCACCCGCATCCTCAAGGTGGAGAAGCAGCTCCATATTGACAACCTGGTGTTTAGGGTAAGGGTATGGAGGGCTTGAGGGGCAGAGGGGCCACCTGGGTGCCGCACCACACTGCAGCGTGGGGCTCCCTTGCTGCTGTAGGTGATTGATGCCTGTCAGAAGGGTGAGTTGGGGCCAGGGCTGCAGTTCCTGAGCTTCTGCTGCCACAGCGTGGATGTGCTGTCCTGTGTCCTGCACCTGCTGAACCAGGGCTATCTCCGGCGCCAGGAGGAGAGACCTCATGTCTTGGAATACATCTCTGCTGAACCCACAACACCTCTTGGGGGCCAGGCACAGATGGTTTTCCAGAGCAGGCCACCAAAGGCATCTCCAGATGAGGACAGCATAGACTGCCTGTATCGGTAGGGATGCATGTCACCAGGTGTGGAGGGATGTGCATCTCCACTCTGTATTGACTTGACACATTTCTCCATGTCAGGTTGAATCCTGGCATAGGCAGGTCAGAGGAGTTTCTCATGGCAATGCTGCAGGTGCCAATGGGGCACACGCTTAGTCCAGAGGAGGCGAAGCTGCTCATGAACCAGACAGTACAGCAGGTCCAGGATACTCTGAGCATCCCGGATGATGTTGCTCGGCACCTCCTCATGCACTGCAGGTGGAATGTGGATTTTCTGATCCAGTGCTATGTGGAGAACCGTGAGACCCTGCTCATCTCCTCGGGGCTGCAAGTGCAGGATGCCCAGCCACCCCCGAGCCCAGGAACCCACTGCCCCGTCTGTGTGAACCAGCTGTGTCCCACTGAGAAGCCACCAACCCTCTGCTGCATGCACTACTGCTGCAAGGTGAAGATCCTGTGGTCTTTGGCTCCTGTAACGTTTTAGGGAATTCCTGCTGCCTAGTTGGTGGCAGTTGGTTGACTTTGTCTGAAACTGTTATCAGGTGATTTTCACAGAGCTCATATATTCTTTTTTCTTAGCTCCCTTGTTTGTGGTGATCCTTCAGCTCCTGATTAGTCTGTTCCCACTTTTGTGCTTTTGAGTACTTATCCACAGTTTGTGGTGGTTTCGTGCACCCTCTTCTGGGTGGAGTGCAGCTCCTGTTCAGCTCTGATCTCTCCTCTTCTGCCTTCACAGCCCTGTTGGAGTGAGTATCTCACGACTCGCATTGAGCAGAACATGGTTGTCAACTGCACCTGTCCCATATCTGAGTGCCGTGCACAGCCAACTACAGCCTTCATTTGTTCCATCGTTTCCTCCGAGGAGATTATAGCCAAGGTGACGTAGGAGAGGTGGTTACTGGGTGTCCAAGCTCTGTTTCGTTTTGATCGACACTAGCAGATAATCTTGCTGCTGCTTTTCCTCTTTGCATTACTAAGACTGGCAGTGTGATAGTTGAGGCAGACCAGATTTCTGCCCAGTGGTGTCTGTTGATCATGGTCAATACCAGCTATTCAGGAGAGCATAACATAACCAAAGGGTATTTCCTCTAAACATGTCTCCAGCAAGCAACATTTAAGGTGCATTCTTAGTTGAGGACCAGGCAAGAGGTGTGGTAGCAGCTCATGACCACTATCCTCTGCTGGCATGCTGGAAGGGCACAATTGTATAATCTAGGACAAATAAACAGAAAACATTTGAGCAATTTCATTTTATCGCTACATCAATAACCCCAACATCCTTTCTCTTCCTTCAGTCTCTCGCTTTGAGCACCTCAGGTCCTTGTGAAGATGACAGAAGTTACCACATCAGACTTAATCTTCACTCTAATTAAGTCTGTGTGGGTGTACAGACATCTCTAAACCAGGCTTCCTGAGCTCTGCTCACCTTCGTCCTCAGTCAGCAGGGGGCAGCAGGAGCTGCTTGTTCTGAGGCAGAAGTTACTTTTTCTCCTTATTTTTTCAGTTTTTAGTTATTACTTAGAGCTGAATGCCCTCCCCACCTAATGGCAGACCTGTGGCTGTCACGTGACAGACTCTTTTTCTTAATTGCTGGACAGAACAAGTATCTCATCTGTTTTCCGCTGCTCTGTTGTTTGACAGGTCTCCACCACCAATTGCTTCTCCAAAGATATTCTCCTCCTCTTTCAGCTCATTACTGTCGTTATGATCCTGTGTGAACAGTCATAAAGAGAAATGAACAGTAGTCATAAAGAGTGCTCTGTCTTATATTTTTCCTTAAGCTTGCAAACTGGCAACCAAAATGGGCAAGGCAACCAAAAAAAGCATTCCCTTTGATGTGGCTTGTTTTCTATAAGAAGTGCTTGGAGAATTAGTGCGTGTATCTGGGCAGATAGTTCTTATTGGCTTTGCAAATCCTGTGGTCACACCTGTCTGAGAGCAAGATTTCAGATCCTGTTGCTATGGCTAATTTACAAAAAATATATTATTGCTGGTCAACATAAACCGCAGCAAATTTTAACAAGTTGCTCTGCTCTCACTAAAATGTTATCTGCTTCCCTTTTTGGTCAGTAAGTGGTATGTCTGGAGCATTAATGCCTCATGTAGAGTCACACATACAGTCATATAATAATTTAGGTTGCAATAATATGTGGATATCTCTGGTCCAACCCAATCTGTGCTCACAATAGTCAGATTATTGTGTTAAGTTTCAATGCTGAAGTTAAAACATACTGTTCCAGGTTCAGTCTTCTCTGCATCTTACATTTAGGTAGCTCTAGGCAATGGTAAGATCCCCATCTGTTGCCTTCTCCCATGGTGAACAAAACCAGCTCTCTCAGTCTCCCCACACACATTCTGTGCTCCAGCCCCTGACTGTCTTGGTGGCCTATGGATGATATTTTCTCTAGTCTATTAATGTTTTTCTTGTACTTGGGAACCCAAACTGTTCCTAGTATCCAATTGTGTCACCAGTGCCAAATAGCTGTGAGAAACCCCTTCCCTTGCCTGCTGGCTGCACTCTTGCTAATATAAGAATATTTGAGTTTAAAATTTTCATGCTTGTATTTCTACAAAACATAAAGCCTGTCATCTTTCTGAAAGAGGTTTTCTCTCAACCTTGTTTCCCTCAAGTTCCTTGAGAGCCTATTCTTCAGAGGTGGTCTTCCATTCTGCCTTCAGGGATTCTTTGCTGGGAATCATGCCATAGGCTCCATACCTGGATTAACTCCAGCGTGTACAAAGGTTTCTCTAAGATCTCTTGGGCATTGTCATGTGGTACTTGACAACTTCTTGATTGTACCTGGCTAGATTTCTTCCCTCTTGCTCCCTCTCCTTTTAAGCTTCCTGAGAGCAGCTCCTTCTCTTACAGTTCCAGTAGGAATCCTAGATCTGCTTCAGCAGTTGTATTTCTGTATCTTCCTCACCAAGAAAACAGGATAGAGCAAAACTTTAGACATCAGACGGTGTGAAATTCAGCCTCTCTGAAGGCTATGATTTGGTGCCTTCTTGAGTCTGCTGACTCAAGTACCCATTTATCTTCCTGGGTATTGGTGTCTGGGCAGAAATCATCACATCGCCTATTAACAGGATGACAACAGACACAGATGTTGACTCTCGGAAAAGAATGAAGTGGCTTTGTTGAGACTTTGCCTCCACCAGGCATTTTGCAATGACACAGGCTGACGTCCTTGCAGCCACTCAGTGTGTACTCTCTAGTTTAGGTTGCCTGAGAGAGAGAGAATGAACAAGAGAGAATAAATGAGAGAGAGGAATGAATGAGAGCCCTGTCTGACCTCTTCACTGCTTGGGGCTTGCACCTTTTCTCTCTAGTGCTTGTTGTGACCTATATTGTCCTTTCTGTGCCTGGTGGCTTTAGAGCAGCTCTCCAGGTATGCAAAAACCTCTGCAGGGGAGCTGTGAAGACTACAGAATTTCTTCTGAACTTCCTCTATCTTTGTGCTTGTTTGCACAGTCCTTACACTACAGTAACCGAGCATAGAAAACTAAGGCACTATGTACAGTATAGTTGCATCCCTGGGTCCCTACCTCAACGGTCCCTTATTGATAACAATTTGCCTTGTCCTCTGCAGTAATGCCTAGAGGCTGTGGGCAAAGCAAGCCTCCTTCTCCTTTGCACATCATGTAACTAGGCAAAAGTCTGCTGAGGAATTCAAAATCAGAAAAAGTTAAAATGAGCACCTGATAGCTTTGTATGGTGAGATGATTGGCTTGGTGGTTGAGGGGAGATATCGTTTATCTCAGCTTTAGTAAGGCTTTCTATACCATGATCCATAACATCCTCATAGGAAAAACATTGATGAAGTACAAGCTGGATGAGTGGACAGTGAGATGGCCTGCTGAGCTCAAAGGGTTATGATCAATGGCAGAAAGCTCAGCTGGAGGCCAATCACTAGTGATGTAATCCAGAGGTTGATACTAAGTTTAACATTGTTTAACATCTTCACTGATGATCTGGATGATGGGACCAAGTGCACCCTCAGCAAATTTATGGATGATAAACAGCTGGGAGGACTGGTTGATGGTTGTGCTGCCATTCAGAGGGACCTCAACAGACTAGAGAACTTAGCAAATGAGAATTAGGAAGAGCATTGACAGCAGGCTAGGGAGGGTGATCCTTCCCCTCTACCGAGTGCTGGTGAGACCTCACCTGGAGTACTATGTCCATTTCTGGACTCACCAGTACAAGAAAGACATGGACATACTGGAGACAATCTAGCAAAAGGCCACAAAGATGGTTTAGGTTTTGGTACATCTCTAGGAGAAGCTGAGAGAGCTGGGTTTGTTTATGGTGGAGAAGGGAAGGCTTAGGTGTGGATCTTAACAACATGTGTAGATACACAAATGGGATTAAGGAGCCAGATTCTTCTTGGTGATATCCAGTGAAAGGGTAAGAGGCAGTGGACACTAATTTAAATACAGGGAATTCCATTTAAACATAAGAAAACTTTTTTTTTTTTTTTTTAACAGTAAGGGTAATGGGACTTTGGAACAGGTTGGGCAGAGAGGTTTGCAGTCTCTATCCTTGGGCACGCTCAAAATCCAACTGGACATGGTCCTGAGCAACCCTGCTTTGAGCTGGAGGGGTTAGACTAGTTTTTATCTCCAGAAGTGCCTTCCAACCTCAGCTATTCTGTGGTTATATGAAACAGCCACCAGATGTGACATGAGGGGTGGGGAATTTTCACAAAGGGAATGAGAGAGTAAACTAGCTTAGTGCTGGTTTGTTGTGAACAGTTGTTCAGTCAGATGTAGAGCCCACAGGCACCAGACCCCAATTGTAAGGCCTAACCATGCAGCTTCTCTGCCTTAAATCTCCTTCCTGGCTTCTTGTTACAGTATGAAAAAGCCCTCCTCAGAGGCTATGTTGAGTGTTGCTCCAACCTGACATGGTGCACCAACCCTCAGGGCTGTGATCAGATCCTCCTTAAGGATGGACTTGGTTATGGGGCAGCTTGTTCCAAGTGTTCCTGGATATCCTGCTTCAACTGCAACTTCCCAGAGGTGAGGCTGAACTGAATCATGGGCAATACTGTCTTGGGTTTGGCACACACCATTCTGCTTTTGTGTGGTTGACTGGCTCTCTCTTTCAGGCCCATTATCCTGCCAGCTGCAGCCACATGTCTCAGTGGGTGGATGACGATGGGTATTATGAGGGAATGACAAGTGAAGCCCAAAGCAAACATCTGGCTAAGCTAATTTCGAAGCACTGCCCAAGCTGCCAGGCTCAGATAGAGAAAAATGAAGGGTGCCTGCAGTAAGTATCCATTTTTGTTTGCTACTGGAGACAGAAGAGGGCAAAGACATACAATTAGGTCCATTAGGGGGTTTTTGGGTGTTTTTTTTTTTTTTTTTCTGTGGAGTAAGAGTTACAGCAGGTCTGTTTTATTGTTTTAGAGGAGGAGTGATTGCTTTTAATTCCTAGGAAAAGAAAAATGTTCCCCAACATTCAGAGTTAAATCCATTGATAGCTCTGTAGTAGAACCAAAACTCATTTTGCAGTACCTTTTTATAGTGCACACTTGTCTGCTCTCAGAATCCGCTATAGACATAACAGAGGTACAGGTTAGGGGTGTGGATATCTCGGCACCATTTTTTCTTTCATGCTCACCTATTCACTTCAAGTAATTTTTCTTTTAACTGCTTCTTTTGAATTGGCTTGAATCTCTGGCAACTTTTTGTATGATAGGGAAGTTACCTCCAGCTTTGAAGCCAGGGCTTAGGAGTCACCATTTGTTTCTTTCTTGCGCTGGCCCAGCTGTGATTTGTCCCCACATGCTGTGTGTGGCCCTAGGGCTGTGCAGTGCCTTTCTGCACTCTGCAGCACTGTATTTCTGAGGGAAGAGGTGAGGTGCTCATGTGGATCTTGCTTCAAACGATGGAACGTTTAGTTCACTCTTCAAGTACTTGCTAAGTTAGTACTGTGAGACTGTGCTGCAGTTTGCCCAGCTATTTTTGGAGACACAATGACTGATTTTAAGCATCATCTCCTTCCAGAAGAGACTTTAAAAAAATACATGCAGGGAATGGGAACGTAAGGGAGCACTGAGAGGAACTGTCTGCAAGTGGCTGTTAGGACTGAATCATTCCTGTTGTTCTTCTCCTACCATGCAGTATGACATGTGCAAAGTGTAATCATGGTTTCTGTTGGCGTTGCCTCAAGCCCTGGAGGCCGACTCATAAGGATTATTACAACTGCTCCGCTCTGGTGAGTGGTTTGCTATATCCCAGTGGTTCATGCTTGTGTTCAGATGCACCTGGCCTCTCAGAGAGAGGATGAGGATCTCCACTCATGCCCTTTACTCTGGAATGTGTGCATTTGCCAGTAATTTTGATAGTATTGTCAAAGTCTCTATGTGTGGTAACCATTTCCAGGCAACGCTGGTACTTGAGGGAAATTACTACAGGTTACTTCTGCCTTTCCTTTCAGGTGAGTAAAGCAGCTTGGCAGGAGAAGCGTTTTCAGGATTACAATGAGAGATGCACCTTTCATCATCACGCAAGGGTAAGGCCTCCTCCTTCCTCTGCAGATGCTGACTCTGTTGCCTTAGCACTGGTTAGCAGGACGGTTTCAGTTGTGTCTCAAGGTATTTCACCTGAAGCTGAGAAGCAGGCTGGATCCAGGTGGGGATGCCTGGTCATTTCACCCTTGCTCTGACATAACGGGTAGCTCTTGGCCTGCTTTCTTCTACTGAGTCCGTTGTGGAAACTGAACACCTAAGTCGTGGTGTTCACGTGCTCAAACTGATGCAGTACTTGGAAGCAATGCCAGCTGAATGCTGAACTCCATCTACAGCTGAGGTACTGTAAAAGGAAGTAATGGCACAGTAGAGATGTCATAGTTGAATGCAGTAAATGCTCTCCTGTTGCCTGCATCGTCTGGGATGGCACTTCAGGATGCTTAGCAATTATCTATGTGGAAGGTGCTATTTTTTCAATCTTGTGGAGCTTGACATTGACTTTTATTTTTTCCCGTCCTGTGGTTATTGCAGGAATTTGCCATGAGTCTGAGGAACAGGGTTTCTTCCATCAATGAGATGCCAAAAATTAGGACTTTGACCTTTGTTCTTGATGCCTGCAAAGTGCTAGAACAGGCACGGAAGGTAAGGCTGGATAACAGGCTTGCTGAGGTTTAGGCCTAATTCTGTTGGTGTGTTTTATGTCTTTCTTAAAGTGAGGAGATGCCCAACCTTGCTCCACTCCAAACAAGAGGAAACAGAAAAAGCTTGAGGGGAGGAATAACATCAGGACAGGGAGGAGCTCATGTCTGCCTTTCCCTGCTCTCGTTCTGAGTTGGGCTCTGTCTGCAGTGTTCCTCACAGTCGGTCATAGCATTTGGAGCTTAACTCAAGTTGACACCATGGAATCAGCACAAGGATCTATATTTAGGGTTTTCATATACAGGGTTTGGTCCATTCCAATTTGAAATGCCCCAGTGGTAGTACCTACCTTTTGAAAGCTCTCCTGATGCTGTGTTACAGTTAGGAAGTTGCTCTTGATGCTCATGTTATGATTTTCCTTTCGTAACTTCATTTCATGAGCTATAGGTGTTTTGAGAGCACTGAGTTACATACTGCATGCCCCGATAGCCACATTATGAATGATTTGCTCTGCAGCCACTGGATGTGTGCAGTATGCCTGTGACAGCATAGGCCTGCAATGTCTTCTGTCCCCTGAAACATAGGAAGGAGGTGGGAATTGCCTTTGCAATATAGACCCAGTTTGTGCAGGCAGACTTGATTTTGAGAGAGGCATATGGAACAAGGGTGCCTGACCACGTTTTGTCTTTTCAGTGTGGTAGCCCCTGTGTTTGCCAGGATACATATGTTGCTTGCTGCTGCTGGCTTTTCCGGCCCATTTCTTTAAATGGAAACAGTGATTGCGTTTCCTGCTGGGTGTCTGGATGGCTTTAGGGGTCATTCATTCGTAATAGGAGGTCATAGGAATTTGTCACTTATTGAATTGCCTTTGTTGTGGGCTTTTGGTGCTCTATAGCACCATGCCTTACTTCCCTTTGAGCTTGGTTCTCTCAGTTCATTGCCACTTGAGTTCAACCTGGGTTGCCCAGCAATGTCTAGATTCTTTGTGCTGGTTGTTTTGACTCTCTGTTGGTCAGTCACACTTGTTAGCGCATTTACAGTCTGTGTTCTTGTGATGGTTTGCAGGTGGGAACAATCAGTTATTTCAGACTTCAGTACAAAATAATTACACATTGATTTCCAATCCTATGAGTAGCTCTAGGTAGCCTGGCTCTGCTGTCACTTGGCATAATGGTTCACTGGGCTATAGCCACAGACCAGAAGTACTGCCAGGCTTCTCTCAGCCACTGATGCGTAATGAAGTCTGGAAGGGTTTGATGCTACTCTCTTCTTGCCCACTCTGAAGCTGAAGGAGGATGCTTACAGCATGACCTGTACTGCTCCAGGTGCTGGCCTACTCCTGTGTGTACAGCTACTATAACCAGGACACTGAGAGCATGGATATTGTGGAACAGCAGACTGAGAGCCTAGAGATGCACACTAATGCTCTGCAGATCCTTCTGGGTAAGTCCCACAGCCTCTCCAAAGTAGAGACTAGCATTGCCAGGTGTCTGGTTCAAAGGGTGGCAGCTCTGTAATGGGGAAATAGCATACACACCAGCACCCAGCTGGTCTCTCTCACTTCTCCCAGCCCCTTTTTGCTTCCTTGATGTCATTTCTGGGAAGTCCACTGGAGCAGTTTGTCTGCCAGTGGAGATTGATGCAGTAAGGAGCAACATGTTCCCTTCTGAAAGTGGACTGTATGTGCAGGAGACCTAAGTAACTGTGACTGGCTTCATAATCAGAGCCAAGGGACTTGGTCTCTTCTTAAGAGTGTGGGAAGCAGTGTGACTTTGTTGGCCTTGAATTGCAGAGGAAACCCTGCTGCAGTACCAGGACCTGGCCTCTTCTCTTCAGCTCCTGAAAGCAGAGCATTTCAGTGCTGGTTTGGAATTGGTACACCAGATCAAGGAGCGTCTCTTTGCAATTCTCTGGCACTCCACACAGGTGAAGTCCACATGCCCTTTAGTGGCTTGTCTTGCTCTGATGTAGTTTGATCTTGGGCAAAGCTAGAAGGGGGCTTTGGTCAGCTGAGGGGACAGACTCTCAGTGCTGTGTGTATGTAGGGAAGGGGTTTGCAGCACAAAATACACCCCGGTTCACATATTGTCTCTCTCTTCTGGCTGTTCTTACATGCTAACAGGATTTCCATGTTGGGCTCTGGACTTTGGCAGATCCTGGTCAGAGAAAGGTGAAACTCTCAAATGTGCCTACTTCAGCCCCTGCCTGTACAGGGTGAGTTTCCTTAGCAGAGTAACAAGGAAGGGTGGGTGACTGCAGACCCTGACTCCGGTGACCGGAGTTTTCTTCCATGTTCTCTGACTTACAAAAAAGAATTAATAACAGATACTGATTACTCGCATCCTGTGTTGTGGTTTGAGATAACAATTAAGTGACATAGTGGTGTAGGGAGACCAGCAAAATCTCTGCTTGGTATGCAGCTATGGTCAAGAAAACTCCCATCACTGGCAGACCGAGTTACGGAAGTTGCTCTCCCTGGACTCTCTTGAGTTTCTATGGAGGGTCACATTCTTTCTTCAGAGGTGTATCGGAGATCTAGGAGGTGTCTAGATGAGAGAAGCAAGAATAGGAACATACATGGGGCAAGATGGGAGGGCCTGACATTTATTTGAAGAAGGGAATGGAGAAGAGGTGACACAGCTGTAAAATAGCATGTTGAGATGTGAAGTGGATGGTTTGTTGTTTTCCTGTCCTAGAGTACTGAGCTGGCAGGTGCAAAGTATGATTGGAAGGTGATGAGTTCGAAACAAAGTCCACTCCTGTATGACATGCTGTTTAAACCAAGGAACACAACTGGCATCTGTCACCAATCCCCTCTGACAGCTGCTGTGTTTCCAGGAGCTGAACAGGGTGTTGAATGTTGCAAGAAAGAATGACAACTGAGTCAAGGGACACTGTATCAGAGCAGGGTTTCTTGTCTCCTTGGAATGAGGCTGAGACACCAGAGCTGGTGGCAGACTGCAGCTTGTTGACCCAGTCACAGGTGGCTCGCTGACAAGCCCTGTGCTGCAAGCATGGATAAGGCCATTTAATCACCTTCTCCTAGGTGTACCTGCATGGCTGCTGTGTCCCTGGGGCATGGCTTGCATGGGGATGCTGAGGTGATGGTAGTAGGGAGGGTGGAGGTGGTGTGGGGCTGGGTTGTGATGCTGCTCATAGCCAGGGCTCTGCTCTGATGCTCTCCTCCTCAATAGGCCAAAATGTTCCATCCTGTGTGACTCCCCCAACACAGATGAAGTTGGCAAAGAGGTTGAAGATGAGGAGTATGAACCACAGTGGCAGGAAGACTATGATGATGATGACGATGACCTTGATGAAGACAATTTTCTGTTCGATGATGAGTCTGATAACCTTGATTGTGACTCCTACTTTGACGATGATGATGCCTATGACTAGAAGTGGACTGTCACACGGCCTGCTAGCCTGGACCTCTGCCTTTGCTGTCTCGGCCAGTTTGTATTAGTGTCTTTCCTCAAAGACAGTGAGGAGCTATCAGGCAGAACAGAGAGACCCCATCTGCGGGCTACTTGCTCAGTGACTCTCCTTTAATACGCAGAAACATTGCTCTGGACAGATGGGCTGTGTTACTGTGGTCACCTCTCTCAGAAAGACATCTCCTTGCCTTTCTCCCTTGTCTCCATTTCTGCCTATAGGTATCTAACTGAGTTGCAAAGTCACGGTCCAGCTGCAAAGTGAGAACTGCTTGCCACCTGTTAACGGACTGTTCAGTGTCCTTGGGCATGCTCTCCCCAAGGACGCGGCAGAGGGGAGTGCGGCATGTGTCCTGGCATGGCACTCTCTAAACCACCCAGTGTCTAGAAATACTATAAAGCAACGTGTTTACACTCAAGTCAAAGCCTCCCACCTGGAGCTGGTGGGATTCCCTCCAGAGCCACAGATGGATGTGGTTCAGTGCATTCCTTTAGTTGAGGAGGACAGCTCTTTTGCTGTTTGTTGGAGGAGTTGTCTTCTCTACTATGAAGCAGGATGGGCTGCTACAAGTGGCACAAGTTTGCAGGACTGTTTTTAAGTGTATAAATGTATGCACGCACACACACACATATAATATATATATGTATATGCAGAGGTCATTCAGATAATACTCTATCTTTGCAAAAAAAGAAAACCCTGAGGAACAAGGGTTGAAAAAAGTTCTGTTTAAAAAAGAAAGTTTTCTTCTAGCACAAGCCTCCTTGTTGTCTATGGGGAACATGGTTGTGAAGGGAGAGCAGGACATTCTCGAGTGAGGAGGATGTGACCTGGATGGGCTCATCCCAGGAATTATTTATGAAAATGGTGCGGGTTTGGGATCATCAGCTGAGCCCTGCAGTCTGCCCTGCAAAGTGGCTCTTCCTTCCTGGGCAGTTCAGGTAACAGTAAGAGGTATGGGGAGGGATGGGAAAGAGGGCAGGGGACCAGACTGCACAGAGTGATGGGGCTGTTGTTTCGGGGAGCAGGTGCAGGACAGAATGCCTGCATGTTGATGAAGGTGGTAACATCTGGTGCACAGCAAGGGGCAGATGTGGGACTGCTGGCGATATAGGGCTCTTCTCGGGCTTTGGGTATCATCTGGGAGGGATGTGGGGTTGGTAGGGGGTGCTGGTCAGGGGACAACTTCCCGGGGCAGCCCAGGGAGAGAAGACTGATTTTTCTACTCCCCCGTACCCCCTTGTTCCTAGTCCTGCATCCAGAGTCTGTCATGGTGGAAGTCCCAGCCCTGCTGCCTCTATATGGCAAATGCATTCCCTGCCCCACAACCAGAGACTGACACCTCTCAGGGCCACTAAGAGGAGAGATGTGGTGAGGATGCCCAGCCAGCCTCATCTTCCTCAGTGTGACCAGTCCTTGCAGGAACAGTCCAAATTCCCCAGGTTGTTGGGGGACAGAGTAAAACATCCTAGATGCCTGAGTTCCTCATGTGGAGACTCATGCCTGGAGTTCTCAGCCGCTGTCTCCTGGATGCCTGCTTAAAACCCAAAAAGTTGGAAGAATAGTGAGGCCCTGCTTTCATGGATGGTATTTGTACTGAAAATCAAGATCAAGCCTTGGTCATCTGCTCTGTGGGAGGTTTCTGTCCTCCCTGAGCTCACCTTAGGACACTTGCGTCACAGTTTGATAGGTGTATTGCCCCAGGCAAACTCCTACTGTCCCTGGAGCAAGTCGTACCAGGCACTTGGCATCAGAAGTGAAAGAGAGCCCTTTGGGGGCTCACCCTTTCCTCCTCCTCACTTGGTAAGTGGAAAAAAGGATCAGTAGTATTTCCCTGGCAACTGGACCATGGCTGCACAGCCACGGGGCTTCCCATTTATTCTACACCTCTGATGTCTCTTCACAGCACCACACTAGAGTCATGTGCAACAGGGTCATCCTTTCCTGCTGATCCCCCCAAGCCTGTTCTCTTGGCTGTGGTTTCACTGGGTACTAAGTAGGGACAGAGGGAATCTCATTTCTCCATTCATGCACACATCACTAATTGGATGGTGAGGTATTTGGCATTTACTGATCACGCATAAATTATACATTCCTTTTCTGAGCTAATTAAGGTGGCCTGTCCACCTAGGTAAAGACGGTTGATTTTGTTGGCAGGTAAGATAATGTAGCATGATTACCAAGTTCCATTTTATTCCCCACCTGGGTCATGGCCCAAAAGAAGGTGATACCAGAACTTCAAATTTCACCATCTGAGCTGGGCCAAAGTGGAAAAGTACCTGACAAAAATCAATTATCTCTGATCCTATAAATGGCGATTCTAAGCGAGACTCTTTGAGCTCTCCTGGATCACAGTGGGCTGTGACCAGCATCTCCCCTGAGCTGGGATGCCTCTTGGGCATGAACTCCTTGAGGATCATCTGTCGACAAAGCGAAGCCAGCCTCCTCGAGTCTCAACCATCCCCCGCTGAAGAACGCTGATGCATTGTGAGTATTTAAACTCAAAGAGAGAAACTTCAACTATAAGCCAGCTTCCTCCATCCACCTTTCTACCAATTTGTGTTTAAATACACACATTTGCCTTCATGAATGTGGGTGACATATATCACTGGGCCCAAATATTTCTGTCCGCGTGTACCTGCATGTTTTGAATTTGTATATATGCATGTACCTATACACTTTAATTTAAGATACCTTACAGTAAGTTAGTGTGAATCTTGTCATCTTTGACTCTGTAATTAAGTCACTGTTTTGATCATAATATATTTTGCTGAATTACTTGTAAATCTTTAAATTAGTCAATCATTGAATGCTGCTAAAATTCAACCTTTGATTTACCTCAAACAATTAATAAATTTGGAATTGCTGCTAAATTGTAACCATGTCAAAACATTTTCATCCACAACAAATTGGTGCAGTTGGCAGGATGACAAGCAAAATCACCAAATACTTTCAAAAACACGGTATCCAACCAAATCCCACCTTCCCAGAGGACTGGGCTTGTAATAATTCACATAGCTGGGAATCAGTAGAATAACAGTTAACTGATGCTAGAGGTTCAACTAAAGTTCAAAAGGATAAAGGTATAATTTTTAAAATGTCAGGAGTGTGCCTAGAAGCTGCCTGCCAGGAAAGAGGAAAACTTACCCATAAACTACAAGACTTGCAGGATGAGAGAGAGGGGCACAAATCTACCAAACTGCTATTATCAGTTAAAATTGGACAATTTAAAAAACAACTTAAAGAATCTCAATTAAAACAACAAAAACAGGGAGAACGCATTGAAATGATGTTAATGCAATCTCACACACACCCCCCTCCCCCCGACATAGTTCAAATTAGAAAATTAATTGTGTCTCCTGAAGAGTGGATTGTAATGTTTGGGCTGCTTCAAATCATAGCTCAGATGAAGATAATTATCTTCATCCCCTGCTCCCAGTCAGACCAATTATTAAACCAGAAGAAACTACAGAACCTTGGGCAGTGCAGGAAATGGCACTAGGTCAAACCCTGTTTGATCCAATTCCAATGGCCAATTTACAGGAACGTTACGGCCACAAGCCCGGTGAAACTGAAACCGAGTATCTATGGAGAGTATCTCTAACCAGGGCAGATAGAATTCTGCTAAACGGCGATGAAGCCGATGGCTTTTGGGGTCCTAGTGTCTTCTTAAATGCTGGCCCCAACCCCCCAGATGAGCCTTATTCACTTACAGCAGAGTGGCATATTGCTGTCTTGGAGAGAGGAGATCCTCCATTAATACCTATTAAATCTCTAAATGAACTCTCCGTAGGTTTCACAAAAGCTGCCTGTATTCAGGCCATGCATCAACATGAGCCTATTGATGTTCCTGTCTCAGGACTGGTAGATCCTACTACGCCTAAACCACTAATAAAAGGAACTCCTGCCGCACTCAAACGCTTTCTCATTGCAAAGCGAGATGAAATCCAAAGAGATTTAAATCACAATGAATTAATAGACTTAACACAAGCTGCTGAAGCTAGCGAAGAAGCAGAATTAGTGCGAAGTGAAGTCCCCACCTGGGCAGTGTTAATGCATGAAACTATAAAACGTGCAAGAAATGGGATGGAACAAAATTCTCAGAGAAACAAAAAAATACAGGTCGTGCTGTTAGGCAAATTAATCACACCAAAGTGGCTCCTGAGAACCAAAATCCTCTGGCTGACAGTTAAAGGGCGAGGAGTGGAGAAATGAGCTATGGAAGCAAGCACTGGCACTAGGAATTCCTAGAGCTGTGATTCAGAGACAGCCTAATGGGGTTATCCTGAGTCTAATTCAAGCATTTCAGAAACACAGTGCTCCAACTACTCCAACTCCAACAATATTAACAAAATTTTTAATTTATACTGGAGCACAAATTTCTGTAATTACACAAAAAGATGCCAACAAACTGGGCATATGACCTGGATGCCAAAGAGTTAAAATTGCTGGAGTTACAGCAACTTGTGCTGTGTGTCAAACCGCAAAAGTTAATATATGGCTCCCTGGCGCAAAGCATATGACATCTTTTTGCTTTGCAATTAAAAATCGCAATGAAAATATCCTAGGGTTTTATGCCTTAAACGGCCAAAGCTGGCATCTGCCAGATGGTAGTTTGTGGTCTTTTGGGTCAATTACCAACCTTAACCTTAATAAAAATCCACAAGCTGCCAGAGCATGAGTGGTCTGCGCAGCCCCAGTACTTCCTGAATCAAAAGTCACCAATGTCTTACAATACCCAATTTCTGCTGCAGCACAGACTGGAATTTCTGAAGTAATTAAAGATTTGGAAAAATGACAAATTATTTCTAGAACTCACTCTCCATATAACTCTCCAGTTTGGCCAGTCCATAAACTGGCATTCCTAGCATTAGATGCTGTTGACTGTGATGAAGTAGAGCACAAAATCAGTACCAGATGGATTTATCCTGTGTCCTAAAAGGGGTAACCTTTTCAGCCTTCCCCACCGAGACCATTCTCTCTTTCTTTCTCTTTAACAGAAATAATGAATTCCACCAATGACATTGTGGAAACATACAACACATCTAAAAATTCCACTAGTGGCACTGTGGAAGCAATTGTCATCTTCAACACTGGCACCTCTGTGTCATCGTGCCTGCTCCTTCTTGCCCTTGCTGCGTTGGTCTGCTGGGATGTGCATCAACGGCAACAACAATGACGGCTATGTGCCACTTCTTCTCTCCCTCTTTACCTACTCATTGGAGTAAGTATACTCACAATTGCCTAAGCGCAAGATCCATTGTTATAGCAATAACAGCTATAAATTCAATCTAGCACGTTCCAATCAAATCTGTCGTTATCTTGAACTCTTCAAGCCCCATGTTGGGTGCCAAAAAGGACTGTCATGGTTTTAATCCAGCCAGCAGCTGAGCACCACGCGCTCCCCTGCATCGGGATGGGGGAGAGAATCGGAAGAGTGGAAGTGAGAAAACTCGTGGGTTGAGATAAAGACAGTTTAATAGGTAAAGCAAAAGCCGCACACACAAGCAAAGCAAAGCAAGGAATTAATTCCCCACTTCCTGGGGGCAGGCAGGTGTTCAGCCATCCCCAGGAAAGCAGGGATCTGTCACACGTAACAGTTACTTGGGAAGACAAACGCCATCACTCCAAACACTGCTGCCCCCCCCCATCATCCTCTTCCTCCATTCCCTTATAAACTGAGCATGATGTCATATGGTATGGAATATCCCTTTGGTCAATTGGGGTCAGCTGTCCCAGCTGTGTCCCCTACCAACTCCTTGTGCACCCCCAGCCATCCCGCTGGTGGGGTGGTGTGAGAAGCTGAAGAGGCCTTGGCTCTGTGTAAGCGCTGCTCAACAACAACAAAAACAGGTCTATAGAACAAAAAACATCTCTCTCTTACCAACACTGTTTCCAACACAAATCCAAAGCACAGCCCCATACTAGCTACTATGAAAAAAATTAACTCTATCTCAGCTGAAACCAGGACAGATGTCAAATTGAAAAAAATGCACTGAATGTGCAACAGCTTTACACATTACTGTAGAACATGCTTGAAACAAGCTCAAACATGATTTTGACCATACACGCGCTTGTCCTGATGGACATGAATGTTGGTATACCTTTACCATATTCCACTCAGCACTCGTAACACGTTTTTGGGCCAACCCCGAATTCCATTCCAGCATGGCTCTTCAGTTCAAAATCAAAATTCAACAACCATTTTTATCAACTTAACCTCCTATTAAACTGTCTCCTCACATCTATAACACAGGCCGCTACATAATCAAAACCACAGGATAATGATGAGTTCTCTTTAGTCCTAGTTGGTGTCTAAAAAGAGTGGAGCTAACACAGCACATTGATGTGTCAGCAATCAAATCAGGCTGTTCTGCCTTTTTTGGGAGTTGCTCATACTAGCTGGCTAGCGTGGTTACATGAACGATCTTTAAAACGGTTCCAACGTATGCGACAGGACGCCACTGGGTTATTGAGTACAGGATTAGGAGTACTAAATAGCATAGACACTGAAGCCCTAGTGAACAAACTAACTGCTACTACTGACAACCTAACCAAATTGGAACACTCACTAAAATTATCTTTTCTCAGCCTTAGGAGCAAGTCAATGGCTCCTATCAGACATTTTACCTTATTGGGAATGAAATGAAGAAAATGATCATCAACTACTTGTAAAAGCCCTTGGAGCAACCCAAGGTAACACCTCTTGCCTTGCGTTGTATCCAAGCACAATCGTGGATACAATCTATAATAGCAGCTATTATTAGAGAAGGAGAAAGAGGAACCATACCCACTGAGATTCGTAAATTAATTTGGGACAATGCCTCAGAATTTGAAAAGGAGTTTCAATCGTGGTGTGGTGGCAATCAGCTTCACTTATCACGCAGAAAGTGATAAGACTGACACCTTTGTTCTCACCATATGCAATGCTTCAGTATACAATACATACCCAACCATTGTGTTAGGACTGAATCAAAATGGAACTATATTCTGTCCCTTAAAGCACAGAGCATGGGCCCCATCAAAAGGAGGAAAAGTGGCAAAGAATTGATGTAAGTGCACGCATTGTGCGAGAACAACAAGGTTTCATTTGCGAAAGTATTACTCTCGAAGCTCAAGACATCTGTTTGGACATGGAACAAAACATTTGCCCCTTGCAATCCACACAAATGAAGTTCCTGAAACCATAGGCATACCCGTTGGAAAAGGACGTGTCTGCATGCGAATACTATGCGAATCGTCTCTATCAATAAGGATTCACATAATGTTTGCATGCTGATCTGTCTTTTGATTACATGCTATACCCCGAGTTACAACCTACACCTATCGGGATGAACCTAACCATAATCAAACAAATCTTCTATCATTCTGATTTTATCAACCTTCTACAACAAGAACGAGAAACTGGACAAAACCACCCAGTATCACAGTTCATCATGATGTTGAAGAAATACATTGAGTGTTAAAAAGAGTGAAAAGAGATGGAGAACACCGATGGTGGGAAGTCCTGTTTGGATAGTTTCCAACAGCAACTGGGACACTGAACCTGTTGTGGCACCCCATCGTAATTTTGCTGGCTGTTGTTATACTATGCTTGTTGCTAATTGTTTTATACATCAGAGTTTGGAAGGCAGTTAAACTAAGTTACACCACTGCAAAAATTTCCCTGTTTTATGTCTCCCCACATAAATAATATCACTTAACCACATTTAACAAAACTTTAGTTAATTAATACAAGCTAACCAAACACAAAATTTCCCTCAAATCATAATGGGATTACGGTATTATCTTGTTGTGGTTTAACCCGGCAGGCAGCTAAAACAACCACAGAGCCGTTCGCTCAATCCCCCCACTCCCAGTGGGATGGGGGAGAGAACTGAAAATGGAAGAGAGAAAACCAAAAAAACCAAAACCCTGCCCCAAACTTGTGGGTTAAGATAAGGACAATTTAATAGGACAAAAAAGGAAGATGATAATAATAATAACAACAACAACAACAACAATAAGGATAATAAGGACAATATACAAAACCAGTGATGAACAGCACAATTTCTCATCATCTGAAGTCAATGCTCTGCAAGACCCCAAGCTGCCCCGCCTCCCAGCCCACCTCCCAGTTATATATGGAACATGATGTCATATGATATGGAATATCCCTTGGGCCAGTTTGGGTCAGCTGTCCTGGCTGTGTCCCCTCCCAGCTTCTTGGGCGCCCCTTGCCTTCTCCTTGGCAGGGCAGTATGAGAAGCTGAAAAGTCCTTGACTGCTTGGCAACAACTAAAATATCAGTGTGTTATCAACATTGTTCTCATCCTAAACCCAAAACACAGCGCTAACCAGCTGCTGGGGAGAAAATTAACTCTATCCCTGCCGAAACCAGGACAGGTATGTAATGCCAGTTTGCGTCAGCTTTCATGAGGTTTAGTTAATTGTGGATGCTAATATAATCTTGAGGGAGGCTTTAGGTGCATCTTAGGCTTATGACAGCTCAGTTACATTTTAATCTTAGTTGCCTTGATGATATGTTACCACTCTTTATGCCATACTACAGTTAATTTGTGTCTCTTGTGTGACTGTGGTGGCTGGCACAAGATTTACCAACAAGTTTATGCTTATTGTTTAATATTAGTTACTCCCTATATCCATGGGGGTGTAGTTAAGCAAGGCGTCTTGGGCTATGACTTGTGTGTGCCTGGTGCCCGCTCCTTTTGCAGAGATTAAAGAACATGAAATTCCGTATGAACACAAGAAAACACTTTTTTTTTAACTGTGATAGTGGTCAGATGCACAGGTTGCCCAGAGAAGTTGTGGCGTCTCCATCCATGGAGGTACTCAAAACTTAACTGGACACAGTCCTGGGCAGCCTGCTCCAGCTAAACTTGCTTGAGCCAGGGGGTGAACTAGATGGTTCCAAGAGGTCCCTTCCAACCCCAGTGACTGTGATTCTCTGTCGTCTGGACTTTTTTCCTTTAAATAGTGCATGACCCAGATCTGTAGTTAACATTTTACAAGGCAAAATGTGTGCCTTTCCTGCCCTGTCTTTCATGTCTGTGTACTGCCATTTCACTTAACATGAGTTCATAGAAATAAAACTATATAAAAAACCCCAACTTTACCAATCACTATTCAATTAAAAATGTCACTTAACTTTGAGCCATAGTAAGTAATGTACTCAGCATATGTTGCCATGCAATCTTTCCTACTTCTTCCTGGTAAATTTGTCAAGTCATGAGCGAATGAGCCTTGGAGTAGGATGTCCCAGTCTGACCACGTTAAACTTTGAAGGATTTTGGACTATTAGGATTTTTGGGAGAGACAGGTGGAGCAGACTCTATTGGCCTTAAATTGGTTGTGAGTACTGAGTAGGTGCAGGTGGTTTTTTTTAATCAGTGTTGGAGCTGCTGATAGTTTGTTTTTTTTTACAAAGAAGGCAAGGCAAATGACCCTGGGCATTTGAGAATATTAAAATTAGAGTTAAATAAGCCAAACAGATCAGAAAGGAAATGCAGCTGTTAGCTGCAAATTATGTCTAGCTGTTAAAAAAGTCTAGGTGTTAAAATGTAACGCTCTTCCTGCTGATTTTTTGTATTGTCTGGTGTGTGAAGATTAGATTGCAGGATACTACATGTCCAGAAACTTATTCTAGGGGCACGCCATGCAAGCAAAGAGTGGTGGCTAGTTAATGCATTAGTGTAAAATTAACACATAAATTTATCTGTATTGCTAGTCTACTTCCATATGTGTCTGTATTCTAAAGGCAGAGTTGCTTTGGTTGTTTTAAAAACAAAACACAAAAGCTCTGATTTAGCTTATATTATGGATATCTGTCTGTATGAATTTTACAGAAGTTTCGTCAGCTCACTCCCTCTTTTCAACATGACACTGTGGGAATAATAGTGTCTGACCAATATATGTATGTGTGTATGTGCTTCGCTTGAAAATCAGATGAGTTGGTGTATAATTTCTGTGAGAGCATTATCTTAGAGGTAATTCTGGAAATATACTTCACCTTTCTGATTGCAGAACGATGCAATGATAGGACTTTGTTTTATCTGGGGAAGGCTGATAAAATATTAGAAAGACGTGTCTTACTGATGCATTTATCCAACAACATTGTATCTTGTATTTGTATGGCTTTTGTTCATTCTCTGAACCAAATTTCTGCAAGTAGTGGGAAAAATAATAGAACTGTTCTCCCCGTTGTTCAGGAACAATGGTACAGAATGCAAACAAGTTATAGAATGTGCTAATTTGATTGATCCTATGGCATGCATTCATTTTCCTTTTAACTACTAGTTGATACTGTCTTATGTTGCAATACTTTTTAAAATGCTGCTCATGTACTATCTCTTCTAAGCCAAAGTCACATTTTTGGTTGTTTAAAAAAACCCAAACAAACAACAAAACCCCTGAATTTGGAGGTAGCAATCTGACTTGACTGATCCCTAAAATAAATTCCTGTGCTTCATTTTAAAAGCAGGATCATGCAAAGGTGAGAATGATGAGAAGACTGGTGAGCTCTGTGTAATGGATCTTTCTTTCTGCTGTGACTTATTTAGCAATACTTTATAACGCACATTCCAAGACTGCACTTTTTCTGACGGAGGGATAATTAAGAAGAAGAGTATGTCAAAGAACATTTAGCTCAGTTACAAATAAACGATTTAATCAGAGTACACCACATTCCCACCCTGCAATGTCATAAACTTGTGCAGTGAAGATGGGAAGATTCGTGCTTCCATTGCTGGGAATATTCAGACAGTTAAGTATGTAGCTGGTGTCACGTGCATAAGAATACTGAAATTAGGAAATGAGCTACACCTGTAGTTTAAATAATTGGTTGTAGAACAAAAAAATGTTCTGAAGATGGACTGAGTGAAGTAAGTTGACAACAAATGGTTGAGCATCTTGCCTATGACCATAAGTTGTACATATATTTGTTTCTTTTGTGCCTCCTTAAAGTATTTGGATTAAAAATAAGCAATCTCTTGATGTGTCCATGTTTATTGATAAGCCCAGGTTCCTTGAGTAACTTACACCTGATGAGGATGGCTTTAACTTGAGCATTAGATTTTTAAGCAGCTCAATATTTGGCAAAGAGCAGATACACAGTGGCCAATTACTTGTGCTTCTGGAAAGCTTTCAATCTGCTTTTAAAAACATCATCTTGGCAATAAAAAGGGAGAAAAATGTCATCTTTCCCAGATATAAGCACATGTTGTGAATGATTCACTTCAGTCCCACACCTGATAGTAGATAATGTAACCATCCTGACATCAAATCTAAAGGTACGCAACATTTATTTCCTGTACAATTTTACTCTCACTCATCTCTCTTTCTTATATATGGACTTCATAATTTTACTTGGGACAATAAAGTTTCTGACGTCTTTTCTGACACAGAGCCTAACAAATATGGTTGTGGCAGTTTTCGACCCTATTACTTTGTCTCATTTACTTTTGCTTTTCTTCCTTTTCTTTGCCTTTAATTTTGGGCCTAGACAAAATAGCTACTGCTCTTTTTTGTTTTTTTAAATAAAAGTGTTTCTGGATAATAATTGTCTATATGCTGAGCCCTCCTGCATATTTTACAGATGGGAGCTGCTTTAATTTCACATCTGTTGCTATGGAGCTGTGTAGATTTGCTTACTTGGCCTGCCAGCACTGGGAGCTGTTAAAGACCGCTCCATGGCTACCAGGGTACAGGGATGTGCAACGCAGGGAGGTGAACATGTACATCTCACCCTCCAGGAGCGAGGATGCCACGTCCAGGTTCAAGCTCGTGCTCTCCTCAAAGCTTGTGTCCTAGAGTTGAGCATGGAGGGGCATCACCCTGTGAAGGTTTGGTGCGTTGTAGCAGTCGGTGCTGTGAGGTCTGGAAAGCGACCAGCGCTGTGAGGGCTAATTGTTGGCGGTGGGGTGGAAGCGGCTGTTGGAGGGTCCGTTACTTGCATAACGCAACCCTTCCTGCATGCTTCAGAATGCCTGGGTCCCATGCAGCAGTTTTGAACATTCCCTCCCAGTTGGGTCAATGGACCCAGTGCAGCCGGTAGATCCCATTGGAGCTCCTCTGCCTGGCATCAATCCCTCGGTATTTGGGCTCAGAAGAGGTGAAATTTGAACCTACAGGTCTCCTTAGACGACCTTCAGGAGCTGTGGGCTGCGGATGGCGACTGGTTCTCTTTGTCTGGACCAGTGACTGGTCCCATTGCTCACAGGAACAATGACGTCAGCTCTGTAGTCTGGGGAGAAGGTAATGATTGTATAACCTTATCCTGGGCCTCAAAGCTTGAGTCTAAGCTAGTCCTATATGACATTCATGACAGACAAAAGCTGGGTGGTTTTTTTCTGCGCATGGGTGATGAAGTATGCATATTTTTTTACCTTGCAATATTTATTTCTTACCAGAATGGTAAGAAATATTGTTTCTTGTTGATAAGAATATATATAACCTTATTTCTTATTTAAAAAGCTGTGATTGGCCTCGGCCCTAGGATAATAATGTAAGGTACTTTGATGTCAGGCTTTTCTAATACTGAACAAGTAATTGGTGTCTTTGTCACTGGTCAGAAGCTGTTATTTCTGCATGTTTTGAGAAGGACTGTAGGTAACTTGTCCTTCCATTTGTAGGTAAAATCGTTGTGCTGCAAGTAATGGTCCAAGAATCATCTCCAGCCGGTTCTAGAAAGGCAAAGCATCACAGCAGGGTTTAGGTGGGAAGGGACTACTGGAGGTCTTTAGTCCTGTCATCTGCTCAGAGCGGGGCTAACCCCAACGCTGGGTCAGGTTGCTCAGGGCTTTGTCCAGTCGGGTTTTGAGCATCCTGAGAGATGGAGAACCCATAGTCTCATCCTTTCACATGCTGGCTCTGCTCTGGCCAGCACAGCCTGGTCCGTGGTCGGCCCTCATCACCACAGGGGTGCAGTGCTGCATCACGGTAGGGAGAACCCTCTGTTCCCAGGGTGCAGAAACTCTGGAGAGATACTTCAAAGGCACTAGCTCTGACAAAATCCAAGTGATCGTGGCTGTAACCGGATTCTTGGGGGGGGGGGGGGCGGGGGGAAGGGGGATGGAGAGAAATTTAACATGTGCTTCCTTGTCATTCATACGTATGCATCTGAACATCTGCACTAAGTAAAGTCTCTTTGCAAGTTCAGTTCTTCTTTTGCATTTTGTGTGTAAGGATGTACTGTGTGTTGAGAAGCAGCAATTAGTTTGGAACCATCCAGTCGCCAATTAGCAGAGTCTTACTCTCATACCACCAGTAACAAACATTTCACCAGTAACAGGAAATCTGCAAGCTGCATGCATTTGTCTCTTCCCATTGTGCGTTTGCTTGGTGGCTTCATAGTGCTGTTTGTGAGGATAAGTACAGAAGGAGCTGTTAATCTGGGCGCATAACCCATGAAAGATCTGGCAGATAGTTTTGTGAGGTGAATGGGGGCATAGCTGCTGTTCATTTTTCCGACAGTCAGATGTAAAGACCTGCCTTTATTCTGCAACATTTCCATTGCCTTCAGACAGCTTTGACGGTGTAATTTTGGATATTCCATTTGGGAAGAAGTTCAAGATCGCAAAAGACATACAGCTTCTTCCAGATATTCTCCAGGAAATGGAGCGGTACATGTGGCCTTTGACATGCTTGGAGTTTGGTGTAAATGTCATGATGGTTTGTGATCCTAAGTGTTCAGTCAGCTTCAGGTTTGCTTTATTCCAAACACTCTCCTGCTCTACAGTCTGACCCTGTGCAGGCTGTGAAAGTCTGAGTCTTTTACTTGTCCCTTAAAGGCTGTTGTGGCTTGTCTTGCAAGCTGTGGAAGTACTGACAGCAGTGCAAGCTGACAAGGAATGAGCTTGTCGTGTGAGCCATACTCACAAATATTCTTTATAAGGCATGATGGTGACAGAAAGGAGAAAGAGGAGAGGATGACCGAGACAAACTTAAAGCATAGCCAGGCAAATAAAGCAATAATTTGGAAGAATCAGACCAGAAGGATCTCAGACCAGAAAATGGTGGTATGCATTTTCCTTTCCATTAGTGTATACTGGCATAGCCAGCTAGCGACCTGGTCTGCTTTTAGATGCCTCCCTTCATCTCTCACTCTGTCATTTTGTGGCAGAATTGAGCCAAGCTAATTGTGGGCTGCTTCTAACGGACAGTTCAAAGTGGAGGTGAGGAAGGGACCATTACCACCAGTAAGACTGTTCAATCCACTTGCTGTGAACAGAGCCAGGATAGTCTTTTTTTCCCTGTCTTTCAAGGCCAAGTGTAATGTTTCCTCATGTATTAAGAAAAATGGATTGCAAACAATGGTTAATTTTCCTCCATTTCCTGAGTTTGAAAGCCATTAAGGATCAGTGGAACACAGAAAGGACAGAACTTTTAGAGTTTTCACAGGGAAAGGTCAGCTTCAGAATTGCCTTTACCAACCAGAGGAGCTGCCCTGGGAAGCTGTTCCTTTGTAGACTGGTGGGAGGCTCATGCAACCCAAAAATGAGGTTTGAAGGTGACACTGCCCTCGATCTTTGGAAGAATACCAAGAAGAGAAAAATTGAGTCCATCTTCCCTGCTAACCCCATGGAAAGACCTCCTGAGGTCAAAAATGTTTGGGGGTCAGGGTAGGGCCCAGTTCTCCCATTTAGGAAGAGTTACAAAGATAGGGAACTTAAATTCCATTTGGAGACGTAGCTTATTGAGTTGAGCTGTGACCCTTAATGTGCTTAGACGTTTTATCAAATGCAACTGGTACCTGAAGTGTCAGCAGTGTTGAGTTCTGAATAAATGAATAAATACCAGGCAGGCTGAACACCTAACCTTTATTTTTCCTGCAATTGCCAGAGTACTTCGTGTTGGAGGCACTGTTGTATTGCTGCTGTAGCCGGGATCTCCATAAGCGCATGGATGGCATTACTCAGTGTGCTGAAAATGACTCCTAATGCCATTTCTGATAGCGCAAGTGAAACCGACGCTGCAAAAGCCCTAAATGTTGATGGGAAATCTTCCTCCTTGGTGAACGGTGTTGAAGAATCCTTTCTCAGCAGCAGGCAGACACATTTTGTGTCTCTGGTGCCAGATGGCATCTATGGAGTCAGTCTTGGAAAGACAGATGCTTTCATACACGAATACAGGAAGATCTCTTCTGCTGGGAATTGGTAGCTTTCTAGCACTGCGCCTAAGCGAACTGGAATCCTGATACACTTGAAAAGCAGCACGGCAGTGATCTGGTGGGACCCTGCTGATACAAACCCTGTGCCATTTGTTAGCTCACCTCACTTTCTTTGGATGTTCTAAGGTGTTGCTTTCCTCTTTGGTTTTTCAGCAGAGGTGGAAGATGCCTACTAGTGTTTCAGATGTTTTTACTGTAAAATATTGTAATGAGACAAAAGTCCTCAAATCCTTATTTAGGCAAAGCCTCTCAGTATTGGGAGGAGTTTCTCTGGGACAGAAGGACTTCATTTACAAAACCGCAAACCCAAATGTGGTAATATTAAACGTACATGGATTTTCACCTTCAGCAATGTTTTTAGGAAGCACATCTTGTCTGAAGAAGTCTCCAGCTCTTTTTGGGGGCTGGATGTATGCTTTGCCATGTGCCTTGCTGTATTACTTTAAAGCTTGTTTCTGATGAGTTTGAAATGTTGCTATTGAGATCGCTTGGAGTGGAAAATAAACTATTTTCTGTGTCGATTCTTTGCAGCGTTTGCATGTGTCTAATGGGTATGCTTTAGCTTTTTAGGGTGAAGAGACTTATTTCTATCAAAAATAATGCTTTTCCTCACTTGGTAATGTTACTCCAAGGGCACAATGTGAAAGATGAAAAAACTTGTCAAGTGGATGAATAATTAGAAGTGACTTTACCTGCAAAGTAGCGCATGGAAAAATTCTCCTGAAAAGAGAGAGGTCTTAGCAGTTCTTTTAGTCTATGCAAAAGGTATTTGGGGGAGGGGAATAGTCTAATTCGAGGCTTTTCCATGGCTGCTGAGCTGACAGGGAAGTATTTTTATAGACAATTACTGCAGATTTCTTTCTGGTGCTATTTTGGACAAGCATTTGCAACTTGGCAAGCTGGGATGGACTCGTGCATTGTGTTCCTCTGGTGTGATTAGTATAGAGATATGATTAGTAATGTGTCTGGGGTTTGGTTTGGGGTTTTCTTGCTTTCTTTTGTGTTTTTTTTTTTTCCTTGATGCTGGAAGAAACTTTACTCTTAAGGCTAATTGCATTTCAAGAGACTAAAACTTACTGTTGTTGAGAACTGTTTGTGGACCCCCCCCCCCCAACATTATACAACGCTGAGGTATCTTTTCAATACAGTTGTCATTCCTGTGGGAAGGGGCCTCTGGTGGCCTCCAGCTTCCCCGCTGGACCAGGCCTATTGCCAATGCTCGATGACATCAGCTGGGGCTTTGTCTAGCCAAGTCTTAAACCTCCGAGGATGGAGATCACTGCCTCTCTGGGTATGAGTCGCAGGGGACACCACCCTCCTGGGGGAGAAGCTTTCTTTATGTGTGAGCCTCCCAAGCTGCAGTCTGTGGCTGTTGTCCCTCCCTGCAGTGTCTGATGCTGCAGGAGTTTGGCTCTCTCATGTCCATAACTGCCTTTCAAGCAGTCACAGGCTCCTGGTAGATGCCCTCTCTGGCTCCTTTCCACCAGACTACCCGAGCCCAGCTCCCTCCCCTCGCAGGCACCATGCTCCAGGCCCCTAACCATTTTTGCAGCCTCTGCTGGCCCCTCTCCTGTTTTCCCACATCCCTCCTGAACTGGAGGATGTAACACTGGACATGAACCCCTGTGAGGGGTTAAAAATCACTCTTCTGGCTCCGCTAGCCATGTAGCTCCTAGTGTAGCCTGTTTGTCTGACCTGCGATGGGAACATGCTTCTGGCTAATGGTCATCCTGTTGTCTGCTGTAACCCCAAGCCCTTCTCAGCAGGGCTGCCACCCAGCTGAGAATCTCACAGCCTGGCTGAATGCACAGGGCTGTGCCACCCCAGGCGCAGAGGTCTGCGCATCTCCTCCTTGAACACTACGAGGTGCTACTTCTCAAGTTGACTGAGGGCCTCTGGGCAGATTTTCTGCCATTCATTATGGTAGCTCCCCCCCCCGCCCGCCCTGCCATCCCAGTTTAGTGTCACCCATGGCTATTTGTGCTCTTCACCCAAGGTGGAACCAAGTTAAACCTTCTTGGTGTTATATTAGATGTATAAACCATCTGGAGAAAGTATTTCTGCCTTGCTCTGTGTATGACAAGCCAGTCACATAAACAGGTATGAGCTGACTCCAACAAGACCTAAGTGTTTGCTGAGAAACACTGTTCTGTGCTCAGTGGTGAAGCCAAGCACAGAAATGGAGGGAAGGTTGGCCCCAAAGCTGTGCTTAGTGCTGATGCTGGTTTCTCCTGCCATTTCTTCCTGGCATCTTGATTGTTCGCAGATCCATTAATTGATCTGTTGGGTTTTAGTCTAGTTTATATGATTGTGTTTCTTAGCCTAATTTGGCACTGACTTTTTCTGCTATCGTTTAATTGATGGTTATCTTAAAACACCTCCCCCCACCCCTCCCATCTTCCCGGGCTCAACTTCACTCCCGGCTTCAAACCTCCACCCCCCTCAGCGGCACAGGGGGACGGGGAATGGGGGTCACGGTCAGGTCATCACATGGTGTTTCTGCCGCTTCTTCATCCTCAGGGGGAGGACTCCTCTCATCGTTCCCCTGCTCCAGCGTGGGGTCCCTCTCATGGGAGACAGTCCTTCACGACCTTCTCCAACGTGAGTCTCTCCCACGGGGTGCAGACCTTCAGGAGCAAACTGCTCCAGCGTGGGTCCCCCACGGGGTCACAAGTCCTGTCAGCAAACCTGCTCTGGCGTGGGCTCCTCTCTCCACGGATCCACAGGTCCTGCCAGGAGCTTGCTCCAGCGCGGGCTTCCCACGGGGTCACAGCCTCCTTCAGGTGCCTCCACCTGCTCCGGCGTGGGGTCCTCCATGGGCTGCAGGTGGAATCGCCACACCCCCTCATCCTCCCTCCATGGGCTGCAGGGGGACAGCCTGCTTCACCATGGTCTTCACCACGGGCTGCAGGGGAATCTTGCTCCGGCGCCTGGAGCACCTCCTCCCCCTCCTTCTGCACTGACCTTGGTGTCTGCAGATGTTCTTACATCTTCTCACTCCTCTCTCTGGCTGCAAAAGCTCTCTCTAACTGTTTTTCTCTTTCTTAAATATGTTATCACAGAGGTGCTGATTGGCTTGGCCTTGGCCAGCGGCGGGTCCGTCTTGGAGCCGGCTGGCATTGGCTCTGTCAGACACAGGGGAAGCTTCTAGCAGCTTCTCACAGAAGCCACCCCTGTAGCCCCCCAGCTACCAAAACCTTGCCACGCAAACCCAACACATTGCATTAAGGCAATACTTCTCTGTTCCACCACCCTTATCTCTCACCTCCCCTTCCTTCCTCTCCCATTACTTTGCCCTTCAACCAACCTTTCTCTCACATCTCCCTTCTCTTCCCAGCCCTATGCTCACAATACTCTGTATGTGACCCTTTCCCCCCACCATTCCCTTTTGTGGTCATCTTGTACCATCCACCCTTATTGCAGAATTGACTTCTCTGGTTGCTCTGCTCTGTCAGTAGTGTCAGCCTGTGCCCTCTCCAAGGCAGCCTGGGGAACCTTCCAGAGGCCTGGTCAACTCTTTCCTTGTGCCCAGCAGGTGTGAAACACTGCTCTGGCAAGGAATGTATGGGTGCCATGCATCAAGGGCAACACTGGCTTTTAGGTGATGGCAGAGGATTCTAGCTTTGGATGAGTTGTGACAGATGCATTGACATAGCACTGAAGTCTTTTAATTGTGGAAACTGTCTCTGTCAGTTTGAGTGCTGTCTGACAGATCAAACCGACCATGGCACTCTCATCTGTTAACGCTCATGTTTCTGTCATTAAGTACTGGAAAATGCAAAGCCGCTCCTCTTCTAGTATCTCCCCATCCCTCTGATGCCATGGGTGGCTTCTTGGCCCAAGCAGGAGAGGTTCTCTGAGGCTCTAACTCCAGCATGCTGCACTGCCTCATTGGGGATGCTTGGTGCAAGCACTGTCCAGGCTACGACACTCCTGGTTTAGGAACTTTCTCCATCTTGCAGGAGACACCATTTCCAAGCTGTGAAATTGCAGTTGACACAAATACTTTTGACAGAGGTGGGTATTTTACTACAGATACTGTAGCTTGACACATGCCTCATAACAAAAGGGCCATCCAGGAATGGACAGAATGGACAGGAGTAATTTAATCTTTCTCACAGTGCAGCTTGGGCACTCCGAATGGAAATCTTGATTATTTACAAATTACATGGGAACTTCATGTACAGAGAAGACACAAAGAAACACAAGTACACGCTGATTTAAAAGAAAAAGGTCTTTGGGGGCATTCTGGGAGGAGAGGGGCACCAAAGCCTTCCTTTAGGGTCAAATGTGGAAGGTGCTGAATTAAAACATCACAGATGATGCCCTGGGGAAGGGGGTATAATTCTGACTAGGATTCATTTGGCAACAGTGACTTTTCCTTAATTTCTTTCTGTACAGATCCTTGAAAAATAGAAATAGCCATAAATTCTTACAGCAACTTTCCTCACCCTTTTACCTTCCGGTGCAAAAATATTCCTCTGCATGGACTTGCCATGCTGAACTGAAGCATCTGATCTTGAGCCATTTCTGTCCTCTGAGAGCTGTCTCCTTTTCAAATCTCTCTGCTGGGCAGCATGGGAGAACAGCTTGCTGAACCAGTAAAAGACAACAGCCAGATTTTGAAGAATCAGACTTTTGTGCTTGGAATCCTGAGTTTGGTTTTCCCTTCACTTCTATTTCTTTGAGTAAGTCCTGCAAAATGCTTCAGCCATCACTGAAGGGTGTTGGTGGCAGGTGGGGAGTCATATAGATGAGTCTCTGGTGGACTTCAGCTGCATAATGTTGCCCCTGCTAACAAACGGGTAAGCTGTGCAAAGGCACCCAGCTGCTACTGTAAATCCCAGACTGCACCAAGCACGAAATACAGACCAGTCGTATCCATGTTCTACAGCATCAGGAAGAGTATAGATGAATGCGCGGAGGTGGTTTAGGTCATATGATAAGCTGGCTGCATTGCAGGAATATAGTGCAAAATATTCCTGTAAATGAAATAATCATGTTGTTATTTTGAAATGTAGCATAGCATGAATAACAAAATAAATGTTAGGCCTTACTAATCAAATAACTTGTACCCAGCTTTGTCGGTATAACAAAGGGTAGCACACAGGTGATAATTACTGACATTCATAAAGTTGTCATGTATTACCCAGTTACGCAAGGCTAAGCCCTGGCTCTGTGGTTGTGAACTGCATCCAGCAAACTTCTTGGTTGTGACTTTGAAGAATAAGAGAGTCTCCTCTGTGACATCAGAACGCCGCCCTTTGAACAGAGCAAGGTACCCAAAGCCTCCGTGATCAGATCTGACCCATGGGACGCAATAACATCATGCAAAGTGGCACTGTGATGCCGAATCCCCTCTGCAGGAGCAGAGCCTGCTGCACGCCTCAGAGCAGCCGGGGAAATTGTTTTGCATGTGCTGTGTGTAATCTGATCTGGAAGTTATTGAGCAGGTAATCTACATCCACAGGTGGTCCCCTACATACCTCTGTAGAGGAACTGCTCAGGCTAAATCACTCTCCAGCTCTTTGCTGTCACCCTTCTCCCAGCCTAGGTTTTCTGTTGGGTCACTTTTCCTTAAGTGTTTTTCATTAGGCCATGTTTTTCATTAAGAGCTAAATTAGCCATGCACAATGAGCCTTTCCTCAGGCCTGTGCTTTCCAAATGTACTACAAAAATACAGCTGTGCTGTGCGTTGCAGCTGCTCAAATCAAAATATTTCCTCTCGCCCAAGAGAAGGTGTTGTGCTTAGCCTCATGAGTTTGGACGGTTTGAACTCATCCTGGCTTTGTGTTCACAGATTTTTACCTTTATTGATGTCATCTACCTAGACTTGTGCAAGCATTTGACACTGTCCCACACAACATCCTTGTCTCTGAATTGGAGAGACATGGATTTGATGGATGGACCACTCAGTGGATAAGGAATTGACAGAAAGGTTGCACTCAAAGAGTTGTGATCAATGACTCGATGTCCAAGTGGAGACCAGTGACGAGTGGTGTTCCTCAGGAGTTGGTACTGGGACCAGCACTGTCCAACATCCTTGTCGGTGATATGGACAGTGGGATCGAGTGCACCCTCAGCAAGTTTGCTGACGACACCAAGCTGTGTGGTACAGTTGACATGCTGGAGGGAAGGGATGCTATCCAGAGCGATCTCGACAGGCTGGAGAGGTGGGCCCATGTCAACCGCATGAAGTTCAACAAGGCCAAATGCAAGGTCCTGGGTTGGGGCAATCCCAAGCACAACTACAGGCTGGGCGGAGAATGGATTGAAAGCAGCCCTGAGGAGAAGGACTTGGGGGTGTTGGTGGAGGAGAAGCTCAACATGACGCAGCAATGTGCGCGTGCAGCCCAGAAAGCCAACCATATTCTGGGCTGCATCAAAAGAGGCGTGACCAGCAGGTAGAGGGAGGTGATCCTGCCCCTCTACTCTGCTCTGGTGAGACCCCACCTGGAGTACTGCATCCAGCTCTGGGGTCCCTAGTACAAGAGAGACATGGAGCTGTTGGAGCAAGTCCAGAAAAGCGCAATGAAGCTGATCAGAGGGCTGGAACACCTCTCCTATGAGGACAGGCTGAGAGGACTGGAGTTGTTCAGTGTGGAGAAGAGAAGGCTCTGGGGAGACCTAAATGTGGCCTTCCAGTACCTAAAGGGGCCTAGAAGAAAGCTGGAGGGACTGTTTATCAGGGAGTGCAGTGATAGGACAAGGGGTAATGGCTTTAAGCTGAAGGAGGGTCGATTTAGATTAGAAATTAGGAAGAAATTCTTTACTATGAGAGTGGTGAGGCACTGGAACATGTTGCCCAGAGAAGTTGTGGATGCCCCATCACTGGAAGCGTTCAAGGTCAGGTTGGATGGGGCTTTGAGCAACATGATTTAGTGGAGGGTGTCCCTGCTATGGCAGGGGGGGTTGGAACTAGATGATCTTTAAGGTCTCCTCCAACCCAAACCATTCTATGATTCTATGATTGCTCCCCCTCTAAACAACCTCTACTTTATGACTAAGTTTTTTTTTTTTTTGAAGTATTCCTCTTTCCTACTTCACTGTTAAAAGAAATATTTAGTCCACCATCAAGGACTGCAAACTGGAGCAAGGGACCGTTCTGTTCTGGAGAGGAGAGAGATTGCTTCATATGTAAAGAGGAGTGAGTGGTTGTTATAGCCCCACGGTAGTTTCCTGCTGCTGCATGAGGCCTAGAGCATTTTTCACAGGTCTTTTGTTTGTAATTCTTGGTTATTCCACTTGTATGACTAAGCAGCTTGCTTCATGCAAGGCACAGTAACTGGAGATCAGAAGGAAAGGCATGCTCCACTCACGGGCAGCGTACGCTACCTACCCAAGGGAAACCTGGTGAAGCCTTCCTCTGTAATTAGCATGCTAGAATGACATGTTACCTGTCATCAGGAGCAGCAGACCTGCAACATACTGGGTGAGGCTCTCCTCCTGAAAGAAGCTGACTGCTGTTATGACACATCTGCAGAGAAGAACACCTGCAGCCATGCCCAGGAATCTGCCCGTGATCCTTCTCAAGTCTGTTTCCACCAAACCCAAGAAATTAAGAGCGGGTGTTACCACAGACAAGCCTTCCACTGCAGGAGGAAGTGGAGGGACACCCAGAAATAGCCATGAGTGCAGCTGGCCCGTGCCAGGCAGACACACAGTAGGAGTAATCCCAGACTGACAAGTGATTACCTGTAAGTAGAAAGTGATCCTGTAGCAAGGCTGCTACAGACTAGCGGTTTTGTAGTTGTGCTATAAACTTCCCACTATCATATGAACCATATAATCATACGGCTTCAGCCATCAGGATGTGGGTGCAGCATGGTTTTATGCAGACACACCGTGACACATTCTTTGATCTCTATTTCCTTCTAGAGTTTAAATTTAAAGTAACTTGGAAGGACAGAAATGCTCTAGTTTCTAAATCCCAGGGAGTTTCCATGCAGACAGGTTCTGCCACAATTGTTTAGCACATGTCTTCTGTTGTCAGCTTCTGACATGTCTCCTGCTGGACCTTTTCCAGTGACACTAGAATGCAGATTTTCAAGCTGGTGTCTGCACACCCCTGAGAGGTGAGGGGAGAGGTGATCTGCCTGTGAAAAGTGGCTAAGAGCAGGTTACATTCAACAAGCTGAAAAAAGCGTGGTGGTCACACTTTCCTGGACTGACTGTAACGGCCTGCAAGTAAAAATGAGGGTGAAAATTGCTGAAGGCTGGGCCCTGGTGGGATCCTGCCTCTTCAGCCCCCTCCTCTGCAAACTAGTGGCTTATTGCTGCGTTTTTCACGTGTGTTTTCGTGGTTTTGGCTAGGACAGAGTTAATTTTCACATGAAGCTGGGAAGGGACACAGCCAGCACAGCTGACTCAAACTAGCCAAAGGGATATTCCATACCATATGACATCATACCCAGTATACAAGGGTGGCTGGCTGGGGAGGAGGGCTTGCTGCTTGGGGACGGACTGGGCATCCGGTCGGGTGAGCAAATTGCTTTCTCACCCGCTTTGTATATTCTGTTATAAATACTGCTGTTAATTTTCTCTTCCCTTGCTGTCGTAGTAAGCTGTCCTTATCCCAACCCACGAGTTTTACGTTTTTCTTCTGATTCTGCTCCCCGTCCCACCGTGGCGCTTAGCTGCCGGTTGGGGCTAAACCACTACAACATGACAGGGAGAACACAAGCCATGGGCCTCACCAGGGAGGAGTGGGCTGTGCTGAACCCTTATGGAGCAGATGCCAATCTGCTGGTGGATCGTGTTCATCAGGTTGAAGGGGACATTGCGCAAGCGTACCAGCTGGGAAAAGTGGTACTTGGTAGCAATGCATCTCTGAGCGATGCCTGCTGGAGAGGAAGATGAGGCATTCTCATACCAGGTAACCAAAATCAGCACCAATCTCCCCTCCCAGTGCTGGGAATTATCTCCCTTTCCCACAGTTTGTCCTTGTCATCTGCCATCCTCTTCCCCATTGTTTTACCATCTGCTTGGCTCCTTCACTTCCTTTCTCCTCTGAGTAATCAGCTCTGCTCAGCTTCTCCCAGTACCAGCATCTGTGTCCTGGATCCTCCAGGGACCACTGATGGCCAGCAGCACTCGTAAAATATTACCTATTAAATGGGAGCCTGACTTCTTCCCCTGCTCCTTGCTCCTCCCAAAAGGATACTGCTTCTCTCTGAAAGACACATGAGTATTTCCACACAGAGACGTAAAAACATGGGGAAATGCTTACTACTGGGCTGCTGAGCAAAGACAGTGTTTTAACTCTCATGCTATACTTGCGCCTCTCTTAGCAAAGACAAAACCTTCCCAGAAAAAGCCTGCACTGCAGTAGGAGAAACAATGCTCTGACTAACGCAAAATCATGGGCAGGAACCCTACCTGCTGGAAACTAGCTATTGCTAACTTCTCCCAAGCAGCTCGCGCTGGCTGGTGGCAGTGCTGGCTGAGCCACGGAACTTGCAGAGGAGAGGGAAGGAGTGAGAGATGGACTTGACCTCATGCAGGCTTTATTTTTCACAAGAGGGGAGGGGAAAAAACAAAAAAAAAAAAAAAAAGGAGAAAGCGGTGCAGGGGTCTGGCTAGAGTCCAGTTGCCACATGCTGCACCACTGATCGGTATCCTCAAAGGGCCACCATCTGGCATATGCCATGGAAATGTGCCCTACATCACCCATGGAGCTACCACTGCCCTGGGGCATCATTTCCCTAAAAAATGGCATTTTTGCCTTCCGTGTTCTTTGCGGAGCAAATGCCAGCATGACCTGTCACTGGCACCTTGTTCTTCAGCATGACACCACGGAGGTGGCTGTTTTAAAAGGCAGTCTTGAGCCATGCAGCCACTTACAGATAAACTAGGCACACAGTGCAAAGGGTCTCATCCTGCAAGGGTACCCCTCCTTGAGCCAGGGTGCTGAGTGCTTGGGAGAGTGGAGCTGGGCTTGCTCGGCTGAATGGGGAGCAACCAGCAAAAGGCATCCCAGAACAGACTGGAGTTGACATGGGATGCCAAAAGGAAGTGGTATCCAAGAGATGCTGGCTAAGGTGAGGAGGGTCCAGGGGACAGACAGCTGCTCTGGGGAGGCCTTAAAGAGGAACAGAGCATGGAAGAAGCCAAGTTTTCAGGCTGTTGACATCATGCTGGAAAGATTTATTTTCTTTTTTTCTGTGAAGCACAATGTAAAAGCTCCATGTTTGAGGAGAAGGGAAAAAACGTCCAGGCTGCACTGCTGCTTTTTTACTCTTAGAGTCATCCCTAAAAGTTTGAGGCTTAGCTGTACTCCCTGGACATCAGGAGTGACTGCAACAGGAGTATACCAGTGTGGGACCTGTGTACATGGGCCTCCTACATGCGAAGCTAGCTGGGCCCTCTAAATTTAAACTTTCCTTCATACGCTTTCTTTGGGACACAGCTTACAACCACAAAACAACCTGCCCCAGAACTGACACAAACCGCAGCTCTTCCCCTGACCAAGGCAGGCTTTGGCATCACAGAAAACACTTGCCTACCTCCATGTCTGATCCCACCAGGCTCAAGCAGGTGGTCTGTGGCCCCTGTAAGAACACCCTCCCTCTCGCAGCAGCTTCAGTCCCATAAGCAGAAGGGACAGGCTGGCCCCAGGCCACACCTTCTGACCGCAGCACCTGCAGATGCAGCGCCTTGCCTTTTGTCTGGCATGGAAAGATGCCAGAGGGGTGGGAAGAGGTCTCCAAGGATGACACATTGCATTGGCATCACCCAGCTGGGCTGGAGCCCGCTGGAGCGTGCCATCGCATATTGGCCGAGGAGCAAGCGCTCCCGCTTCAAGCAGTGGCCAGGATTTAGGGCTGTAGAGCGTGAAGCTGCATTTTGGGTCTAAGCAGCAGCAGCAGCAGGATGGATGGGTTGTGAGTGCAGCTGGAAATAACAAGGCATCCAGCCTCAGCAAGGTATTTTCTGTGGCTGTGGGGTGCCACTGACTACAGCTGGGGCTCGTGATCCCTGGAGGAACAGCAGTCAAATGTCACAGTGAATCGCCCA
Source organism: Balearica regulorum gibbericeps (assembly GCF_011004875.1). NCBI lineage: Eukaryota > Metazoa > Chordata > Aves > Gruiformes > Gruidae > Balearica > Balearica regulorum. Next base: position 113,431,521 of record NC_046186.1, read on the forward strand.
TCATCACCAGAAGAACTCTTACAACAAGAGCATTGGCTGAACTGTCACAGAAATGTTTAACACCCAAATAAGGTTTTATTGAATTCCTTTGACCTTTCTGAGCAGTGCTGGAGGAGCCTAGCCTGCCTCCCTGCAGCAAATGGCACAACTGTCCTACTGTAGCCACGTCTATGAAATAGGAGGAAAAACAGAAAGCGGGAGAAGTCACCCCAAAGCTTGGGGAAGCAAATGATGCCCAATACCATTTGTTCTGACCTGTTTCTGAACACAGCAGAGGACACATCTGTCAGCTCCATCTGTCTCTCTTACCAAGAAGGGACACAGACACTCCCAGAGAAACCCGTGGCTGTTGTTACAAGAACAGAGGAAGTGCAGGCAGTTGCTGTGGATAGAAAGCAGGATTTAAGGGGAAAAATAACCATGCTTGCTTCATTCATAACCATTTCTACCCAAGCAGAACTTGGGGCAAGGACAAAACATGGGAACAACTATAACCCGTTTCCCCTCTAATGAGATAAAAATAAAGACTGAGAGGCAAGAGCAGGCGGGTGACGACGTTATCGGTGCTCCCCAGCAGGATGTTCGTTAGCCTTTCTGGACAGAGCTCAAACTCCCTGGCATTTCCTTCCGTAACTCGTTCAGAGCTGCTGCTACTGCTGAACTTGTCACAGAGCCCAGTCGCCTTGGATCAGCTCTCGGGAGCGTCTGTGGCAGCCCCGTCCAGCTAATCTACACCTGCCGCCTGTCCCAGCTCTTCTGCAGCAGAAAGCAGCACAGCGCACCCCAAAAACCTTGGTCATGCACCAGGAAAAATCACAGTGGCCTGAATCCGATTCTGGCAGGTTTGAGACCGTTTTACTTGTGAGATCAAAAGTCATAAAAGTGAAGCCAAGGATGCACATCCCAGGGCAGCTGGAGGTACAAATGCACCATCAGACACTATGCAATTTCACAGACATCACTGCTACACCTGCCAGAGCTCAACCCCCTCAGCTCCTTCTCTGCTCTGATAATCGCACATTGAAATGGGGCCATGCCCAGCTCCCTGTCCCCACGCATCTTCTCAGCAGAGAGGAGGGTCCCCCATGCCAACATCCTTGGCAAGGCAGGCAGGGGCGGCAAGCAGACAGTGCATGTTTGTGTCCAAAGTCCTCCTCTCGTTTTATTTCACCCATCAGTCATTGCCAGCAGGAGCGTGGTGAGAAAAGCCGTGCCTGGTTCACCAGCACAGGGCCCAAGAGGTGCCCAGGGACCCACACACAACATGCTCCTGGGGTTGCACATCTGGGGATAAGGGTTCTCACAGCCGTCTGGCGCTTGTTCCCCGCACAGAGGGCGGGGGGCATGGCTGGGGATGGAGGCAAGCACCCACATGCCTCCTCCACACTGGAAACCCGTGCGCAAGATACCAGCGGAAGTGGGACTGGCAGCGCTGGTGTAAGAGGAGAGGGGGTGCATACTTTATCCCATGGGGGCACGCATAAGACTCCAAAAAAAATCACAAAATAAGGGGAAGCGGTCTGGCAGATGAGAAGCCCTTGCCCAGCCAGGGTGCGTTGGATGGGTGTGCACAGATGCTGCACCAGCAGGAGACTAGCAGGGGCACAACACGGTGCAGACGCGGGGACATCCATAACGAGTGGTTCCCATGCCCTGCTGGGGAAGGACGGCAAGGGCTGCAGGAGCTCCCGCCGGAGCTGGCACCGGAGGCTGCAGGCAGCTGGGCAACGCTCGGATCCCACTGGATTCCCAGTTTTGTGCACTGGGGGAGGGGACGCCGGGTTCCCACGCACCGAGCTGGGGACCAGGGGCTGGGCACCAGGGGAGGGGGTCCCCGGCGCACAGGGGGGTCCTTGGGATCCAGGTGCTGCAGATGCCCTGTGTTGGTTTTGCGTGGCAAGGTTTTGGTAGCGGGGGGGGCTACAGGGGTGGCTTCTGTGAGAAGCTGCTAGAAGCTTCCCCTGTGTCTGACAGAGCCAATGCCAGCCGGCTCCAAGACGGACCCGCCGCTGGCCAAGGCCAAGCCAATCAGCGCCTCTGTGATAACATATTTAAGAAAGAGAAAAAACAGTTAGAGAGCGCTTTTGCAGCCAGAGAGAGGAGTGAGAAGATGTAAGAACGTCTGCAGACACCAAGGTCAGTGAAGAAGGAGGGGGAGGAGGTGCTCCAGGCGCCGGAGCAAGATTCCCCTGCAGCCTGTGGTGAAGACCATGGTGAAGCAGGCTGTCCCCCTGCAGCCCATGGAGGGAGGATGAGGGGGTGTGGCGATTCCACCTGCAGCCCATGGAGGACCCCACGCCGGAGCAGGTGGAGGCACCTGAAGGAGGCTGTGACCCCGTGGGAAGCTTGTGCTGGAGCAAGCTCCTGGCAGGACCTGTGGATCCGTGGAGAGAGGAGCCCACGCCAGAGCAGGTTTGCTGACAGGACTTGTGACCCCGTGGGGGACCCACGTTGGAGCAGTTAGCTCCTGAAGGTCTGCACCCCGTGGGAGAGACTCACATTGGAGAAGGCCGTGAAGGACTGTCTCCCGTGAGAGGGACCCCACGCTGGAGCAGGGGAACGATGAGAGGAGTCCTCCCCCTGACGATGAAGAAGCGGCAGAAACACCGCGTGAGGAACTGACCGTAACCCCCATTCCCCATCCCCCTGTGCCGCTGAGGGGGGTGGAGGTTTGAAGCCGGGAGTGAAGTTGAGCCCGGGAAGATGGGAGGGGTGGGGGGAGGTGTTTTTAAGATTTGGTTTTCTTTCTTATTCCTCTACTCTGTTTTGCTTAGTAATAAATAAGATGAATTCCCTCTCTAAGTTCGGTCTGTTTTGCTCGTGATGATAATTAGAGAATGATCTCTCCCTGTCCTTATCTCGACCCGTAAGTTTTTTTTTTTTCATTGTACCTTTTCTCCCCTGTCTAGTGAAGGAGGGGAGTGATAGAGCGGCTCTGGTGGGCACCTGGCCCTCAGCCAGGGTCAACCCACCACATGCCCCCAGCTGTACGCACAGAGTGGCTGGCTCTGAGGATGCATCGCGGTTCCCGTGCCAAGGGGCTGGCCCTGTGACGGTGCCGGCTGCACGCTCGGGTGCTGTCTTTTGGCGGGGGGCCGGGGGAATCCTGGTGACCGTTCACGGGGCTGGATTTTTGGGTTCCCGGCTGCACGCACGGGGGCCGAACCCGGGGGCTCCCCGAGCCGGCAGCACCGCTCAGCCCTGCGGACGAGGCTGTCGAGGCGGGAGCCGATGATCGGGCAGCAGCAGGTCCGCGAAGCGGTAGGGGGGGGCCGCCGGGCGCCCTCGCAAGCGCTGCCGGTGCCGCCGCGGGTCCGTCTCGTACCAGCGGTCGGTGCCGAGCGCCGGCCGCAGCAGCCTCCGCGCGCACAGGCTCAGGCACTGCCCGGTGCCCAGCATCGCCCCGCACGGTGGAGGCGGAGAGAGATGCTGAGCGCGCCGTGCTCCTCGCACGCCCACCGGGGCCGAGGGGCGAATGGGAGCTCCGGAGGGCCGGGGCGGAGCAGCGAACCGAGGAGTGCGGAAACCACCCCGGCCCCGCCAGCCCCGACCCACCAAACCTCGCGTGGCGCGGGGCGGGGCGGGGGGCGCATGCGCACGAAAGACCGCCCCGCCTGATGCCGGCCCGCGCACGCGCAGGGTCGCCGCGGGGGAGCGGGGTGAGGCGGCGCACCTTACGCCTGCGCAGTGTGGAGGTGCGGCGCCATGTTGCCGGAGCGGGCCGGGGGGAGGTGGTGAGCGCTGTGGTGTCGGGTTCCCTTCCCCTCCCCTGGTTCGGGAGGCTGCGGCCGAGCGCAGCCTCCCCCGGCACCATGAGCGGCGGCGGAGGTGGCGGGCGGGTATGCGACCTGTCCCGGCGCAACCCCCAGGAGGACTTCGAGCTCATCCAGCGCATCGGCAGCGGCACCTACGGCGACGTCTACAAGGTAGACGCAGCACCGCGGTCCGGGGGGAGGTGTGTGTGCGTGGTCTCTCCTCCCCTCCCGCGGTGGTGGGTTCCGTTGCCAAGCAACGGCGTCGGTTCCCCCCTCCAAAATCTATGGGGGGCTTGCGTTGTCTAGCGACGCCCCCCCCCCCCCCCCCGGCCTGGGCCTGAGAGGGCTCCTGCTGTTGCGGGCGGCGAGGTCGTCCCCGTTCCCCGCTGTGGTCTGCCCCGTCGCACCGGCCCTAGTCCTGGTGGGGGCGGGTGGGCGCCCGGCCTGGCCCCCCTCAGCTCCGCTCCAGAGGGACTCTGTCCCCCGCGCCTCTCCCTGCCGGCCTTGCGAAGGGGCGACCCTCGGGGGCCGCCTTGGCACTTGGGGGCGGCCGGGCCTTGCTGCCAGTGCTGGGCTGCGGCGCTCTCCTGGCTTCCTGCGGCTGCGGAGCCGTCCCGAGGGTCGGTTCTTGCCGCAGCTGGGTGCCGGCTCGGGCGTCTGTTTCAGGAGCGGATCCTGGGGGTCGGCTCCTCTCCAGACCGAGCTGAGGGCTGTGAGGGTGCGGGAAGTGCAGGCTTGCTCTCTCGTTTCCAGACCAAATGACGCTTGAAATCGTGTGTCTGAGGTTGAGCAGGGCTGTTCATGCTGGCTACTGCTCCCGTCTCTGTCTTGGGTGGAAATAGCAGTGTTTTGTGTTTGTGTCTCTGTAAGACGTGAGGGTGACAGGTCGTCGGGCAAACTGGGGAGTCAGGAAAGGTGTCGTTAGGATCAGAGTTTTTCATCGTTCTATCTTAACTTAAGAAAAGCTAAAGCAACAGCAGCCACACGCAAGTTTGGCTTTTGGGGCTTTACAGCGGACTCCGACGTTTTTGTCTGCTCTGCAGTGTATATTGTTATTTGTGTACCCAGTTGAACTCTTGCCTGATGGGATGCGGCAGCCTGTCCCTCAGGTAGGATGACGCTGGTTGTTACCTGTTCCTGTTTGATGGTGGAGCAGAGGTGAGAATTGGAAGTTTGTCGCGTGCAGCCTCTTAGAAGCATCGCTTGAACCATGTGCTTTCCAAGCGTCTTCTAGTCTGTTTCTAGCATCACGGGGTAGGCGTGTGTGTTACTGGCAGCCAGGGCTGTAGGGAAACATTTAGAGCCATTCCACAATTTGAGGTGCACAAAACTGGCACTGATGCAGCTTTTGACTCAAAGTGCATGCACCTAGAATGAAGTCTTGTTTGGGGCAATTTTGGTTTAATCTTGACTCACTTAAATGTTATGAAATGTTATGAAAGTTTCAGGACCTAAATCCTCTTGTTACTGCCTTCTTAGTGTGCTAACTACCCGCTTTTTTTGTTTAATAGAAAGGAGGTTTTGTGTTGTTTTCTCCACCTTGCCAGCTTTCTGTGAGTGTTTGTGTGCTGTGCTGATGTTTTAGTTATCCATGTCTACTTGCCTCATGCTCTGGGTGGTTTTTTTATTTTTCTGCAAACTGTTGTTTGATGTGCTCAGCTCTTTCTGCTGCAGTTTTTAACAGGCATATTGACTCTGTGGTATCTTATCAGATTTTTTTCAGTGCTCTGTACGTGATTCTGATGGATGTGAGTTAGCTAAGTCATCTGTGTTTACGGTTTAATTTTAAGGACATTACCTCCAACCATAGAGTGAATATTTACATTTGCAATACCACTATGTATCTGAAACCTGTTAAGTTTCACTGGATTTGTCAAGGTTTTCTCAATTATCGTACTTACATTGCGGTAGCCTTCAGTTTGGTGCTCTGTGAGTGGCTAGTATTTGGCACTGCTTGTGACTTCTTTTGTTTGAGGCACAGAAGTTCTCCCTCAGAGTGGGTTTGTTTATATTTACAATCTGCCTGTGACAGCTGAGATACAAGCTGATATATCAGGACCAGGATACACTGGGCTGGTATTATAATTATCTATTTCTTCTAGATGAGAGAGAGGTAAGTGCTTTCTGATGAGTTTGTGGACAGTGTAGGGAAAATGAGATGTGCTTTCCTCTTGGATGGAGGATCTAGGGAACTACAGGCCTGTCAATCTGACCTTAGTGCTGGGGAATGTTACGAAGCAGATCATCTTGAGTGCCACATGCGGCATGTACAGGACAACCAGGCGATCAGGCCCAGTCAGCATGGGTTTATGAAAGGCGGGTCCTGCTTGACTAGCCTGATCTCCTTCTATGAAAAGGTCACCCACTTAGTGGATGAGGGAAAGGCTGTGGATATTGTCTACTTAGAATTTAGTAAAGTCTTTCACACCATTTCCCACAGCACTCTCCTGGAGAAACTGGCTGCTCATGGCTTGGATGGGTGTACGCTTTGCTGGGTAAAAACTGGCTGGATGGCCAGGCCCAAAGAATTGTGGTGAATGGAGTTAAATCCAGTTGGCGGCCAGTCACAATTGGTGTTCCTCAGGGCTCAATATTGGTTCCCTTTAATATCTTCATTGATGCTCTGAACGAGGGGATCAAGTGCACCCTCGGTCAGTTTGCAGACAATACCAAGTTGTGTGGGAGTGTTGATCTGCTTGAGGGTAGGAAGGCTCTAACAGAGAGATCTGGATGGGCCGGATTGATGGGCCAAGACCAACTGTATGAGGTTGAACAGTGCTGGGTCCTGCACTTGGGTCATGACAGCTCCATGCAGTGCTACAGGCTTGGGGAAAAGTGGCTGGAAAGCTGCCCAGCGGAAAAGGACCTGGAGGTGTTGATCGACAGCTGGCTCAACATGAGTCAGCAGTGTGCCCAGGTGGCCAAGGTGGCCAACAGTGTCCTGGCTTGTATCAGAACTAGTATGGCCAGCAGCACTAGGGAAGTGATCGTCTCCCTGTACTCTGTTCTGGTGAGGCCGCACCTCAAATACTATGTTCAGTTTTCGGCCCCTCACTACAAGATGTTGAGGTGCTGGAGCATGTCCCAAGAAGGGCAACAAAGCTGGTGAAGGGCCTAGAGCACAAGTCTTATGGGGAGCGGCTGAGGGAACTGGGGTTGTTTAGCCTGGAGAAGAGGAGGCTGAGGAGAGACTTTATCGCTCTCCACAACTACCTGAAAGGAGGTTGTAGCCAGGTGGGTGTTGATCTCTTCTCCCAATTAACTAGTGAAAGGACAAGAGGAAATGGCCTCAAGTTGTACCAGGGGAGGTTTAGATTGGATGTTAGGAAAAATTTCTTCACTGAAAGGGTTATCAATCACTGGAACGGGCTGCCCAGGGAAGTGGCTGAGTCACCATCCCTGGAGGTATTTAAAAGACATGTAGGTGTGGTGCTTAGGGACATGGTTTAGTGGTGGACTTGGCAGTGTTAGGTTAACTGTTGGATTCAATGATTTTAAGGGTCTTTTCCAACCTAAACGTTTCTATGATTCTATTGTTTGTTTCTTTTTGAGGCTAGGTCTTGCTCAAGGCACCTTCAAAGTGAAGCATGAAAGTAGCCCAAAAATAGTAATGAAAGCTGGTTACTTTTAATGTGACAAAGAGGAAGTAATGTAGTCCTACATATCATCCACACGTGAGCTTACAAGGGCTTTATCTTAAATTTGTGAGGAGTTTCATAAAGCCTCTTTAATTTCCTTCATCCTGTCATCTGTAGGTGAACTTTGTGGTTGATGAAATAATTGCGCGAAGTTGAAATTAGCCATGTGACAATGGTGCTCGTCAGTGGTGGGATTTCAGCAAAGTGGATCCAAGCATTGGATGTATTCTTGCAGCTTCAAACCGTTCTTTGTAAATTGTGTGTTTCCTCCTTAGCAGGGAGATCCTTGTAGGGAGGTGTTTCTGCTGTTAGTAGGTAGGGATTATTGCCTTAGTAAGATGACAGTCTTGTTATGTTGACATTCTTGCTGAATGCTGACCTTTCTGTAGCCGGCTTTCCTGGCAAAGTGTTGAGGCGCTGAAAGCAGAGCACACTGGCATCTACTTCCTTGCTCTGTTTTAATTGAACTGAGCTACAACAGGGCATGGGCATGTTAAAAACATAAATTAATATATTAAAAAACAAACAAAAAAAAAGAGGCAGAGTTTCCACTCTGAAGATTTTTGAATTGGAAGTGAGAGCCCGTGGTATGGCCTGAACTATTGAGACTCGAAGGGTACGAGGATATGGGTCAGATTGACATGATCCTGCTGCTATGAGCTCAGCTGTTTAGCTGGTACCTGGAAATGTACTAGTGCACTGCAAGGATGGATTTTTGGCTTAAAACAATATTTTTATCATTATCTGCACTCCCACTGAAGTTCAGCTTTCAAAGAGGCCTTGGCGAAGATAATGAATGCATCACAAGAAAGGTAATGGGTAACTTGTTCGTGCCATTAGCTCTGTGTCAAATATGCTCAGTGAGCGATCATGTGTCTCTTCTAACTAGCACCAGTTCAAGTTTGTTGTAGGAGATGAAGTGTTATCTGGGTTGTTTAGTTCTTAATGTATCCCAGGGATATAAACACTGGACATAACACTGTTTTCAGTGAGAGTCTGAGAGACGATACTTGGGTTTTTAAATTTTTTTTCAGTGAAGCTATGTTGCCATGATAGCTAGCTAAAACGTTACTATTACAAAGTTCTCATTAGAAGCTTAAGTAAAACAAAGGACTTAAAATCTGTTCCCTTGTCCAGAGATGTCTCCTCTCAAGACAGCTAAAGTTAATGGTGAAATCAAGTTACTACTTTGTCAGATGGTTGATGTATCTGTAACAAAACATGGGCAGACGATCTGCTGATAGTGGGGTTTTTTTTTTGGAGTTGAGTATTCTTGAGTGTTGCATGTCACATTTTCATTTGCATGGTTTTGTTACCCGTGTCTCAGTGAACTTACTTGTCAAGTAACTTAGCTTCATCTAAAGTCTAGAGACTGATAGCAAAATTGCTTTTCTGATTGAGATTACATGTCAGGAAAATTCTTAAATTTCACTTTCTTTTTGTATCAAATTTTCTCATCCAAAATGACACCTGCTAGAGAGGATGAAAACTGGTTTTGCTGTTGTACAAGTAATTTCTGTCTTTTGTGTTTCTGTATTTCACTGTTGAAATAATTTAATTGAGTAGGGTGGTCAGCAAAATGTAAAAGAGGAATTATGTTTTTTGGTTGTGGAAAAGAGACACTGTTCTGTCCTGCTCAGTTTCAGGAAATATTCCTAGAGGTAAATGAGGTGGTTGCTTAATTTAGTTTGCTCTGTGTTTTCTCTGTCTCTTTTTTAGAAAGATTTCTGTGTGTCCTGTTATGAAATTGCCATTCTAATCATCCCTGTTCCCAGGCCCTCTGTAATTTATGCCATTCTTTTAGGATTCGGGTTGCAAGTGCTGCACGCAATATTCTGACAAAGACCATATTAATGCTATAATTTTCCTGTTTGTCCCCCTCCTAATACCTTTGGGTTTGGTGGTAACTGCACATAGATTTGAAGTATATTCTGAGGTGATTGTAGGTCTATTTCTTTTGTTCATACCATTCATTTATATCACAGCGTATCTTGGGAAAAAAACCCACGTTGCTTTGATTTAACAAAGGTTGAACTTCATTTGCCATCTCACAGGTCATTCATCTCACATGGGTGGACCCTTGCAAAGATTTTCAGCATCTTACTGAAAGAAAAGCCCTTCTTTTAGTTTCTCCTTTACTGAAATTCAAATAGTTGTGATAATTAGTGAGATTATTGTTCCTGCAAAGGTGTCTGCTTTATCTCAGTTCTTTTTGTCATTTATGGCTTCATCCAGTTAACAAAGGAAGACACAGAACTTCATAGGGTGTGCTTTGCTTGAGGTCTCCTTTCAAAAAAGGAAGAGGTCTGATTTTCTGCTCCCCAGCCCTTTGGCGTGGGCATTCATTTTGGTGAGGGAATTGACATATCTCCTAGCTCAGCTGCCTCACACCGAAACTCTGAGATTCTGTGGGTATCTCTGGGGAACATCTGGTGACTGTTACCACTTTCTGTTCTCAACTGTGTTTTGGAGTCTCTGGTTTCTGATGGCACTCAGGTGTGTTGCTGGAAGGGAATGTGTCCAGAACAGATGAACCTGAATTTTTATGATCTCCCATTTTGCAGAGTCCTACGCAGAAATCTCTTCCCTCCAGGTCGTGCCCTTGCTCCTCTTTCCTGGAGTGATCCAGTAAGGCATCAGTTCTACAGCTTTACTGCTTCTGAAGTATTGAAACTGTGCCTTTTAGTTGTGCACTTTTGATAGGCATTTTAGTCTCCTTTCTTCTTGATTGATATTACAACTATTGAAGCTCTTTTTGACTTCACTAGGAATAAATGTCTATGTTTTGAAGGATCTCTATTTCAGCTTTAATTGTCTTTTGAAGCTTGTCAGGCAGGCAGAGAGGGGTGGATGTTTTGCCATCCCGTTTTTACTGCACTGAGTAAGTACTACCGGTTTAGTTTCTGTGACTGTGGTTTCCTTAAGCAATGATCCATGCCTTGCATAGGGATTTTTGTTTGCCTTCATTTCAGATCTTTTTGTTTAACGTCACCTTTATCAAAGCATTGCTTTCTAAACTTATAGCTGCTGCATTTTGGTATCATGCCTCCTACCAGAATGTGGAACCTAACTATTTTTAGCATAATTCATGGTAGTTCAATTCCTGTGAATTGCAGCTGTGACTTCGTAGGATGGGCTGAAGTGATGTTGGTCGAGAGTGGTGATTCCCTACCCTACTCCTGGCTGTCTTGTTGCTTACCTCACATTAGCTCTGGCTCTCAGTATGATGCCCAGCCTGGTGCAGTTGGCTAACTTGGCTGAAAACAAAAAAAAGGCAGGTGGGTTTCTGCTGGCTCAGAGAGTTGAATCAGCTCATGGGGCAGTTGTGTGGGTCTGAGAGAGGCTGAAAAGGATGACTGTAGGGCTGGAAGCAAGGGGGTTGGGGAGGCATTTTGGTGTGTTTTCCTGAAGAGCAGAGCTAATTGTGGTCAGGAAGCCTGTCTGTGACCTGGGACAAGTTATCCCTTGAAGTAGCAACTTGTTTGGAAGTTGCTCGTCTGCGTTTTATTCAACTGTTCACATAGGAAGTAGTCAAAACCAGAAGCGCTCTGTTGTTGTTACTGTCTTAGACTTTGCTTTTTGGCCTAGTTTTTGTTGCAGCATTATGTGCTTTATATGACCAACTTCCATTTGAAGGACAAATACAAAGTCGGCAAGAGATTTACCTCCTTGGACCTTGGGTTTTGTGTCTATACTGGTTCAGCTGCACACACCTCTCCTCATGAATCTACTGTTGTGGCATATGTTAAGGGCAATGCTAAATACTAGCCTTCCTCCTTTTCTTCTTTCCCCTCCTTTTCTTTTCAGATACACACCATGCATATCTCATGCTCGGCTGGTTTTACCTGATAGAGCCCATCCAAGAACTGCCTGCTCCATTGCTCTTTCCTTCTCTATTTCAGAGTAATGAGGTCTTTCTGATTGCGAGGCATTTTGGTTAATTAATTTTTGTGTCATGGAATAACAGCAAAACTGGATTTTTCTAGCTTTTGTTCATAATGGGTGGCAGTTTTTTATATAACATTTTGATATGATATCCTGCTGTTGTCACACAGACACTAGTAATTATTTTCTGTTTAATTAGGTAGTGCTTCTCCAGCTTGACTTAGCGGTTGGTGAATTTTTTTGAATTCTTCCATATGGTAATCTAGATCTCTGGAAGAGTATCATTCTTTTAGCTGCTGGTAGAATGAGGATCTCTATATGATTTTCCAGAGCAGACATCGTATAAATGGTGCATGTGTCTAGTAAAGTGACAGCATGTAGATGCAGGCATTGTAGGCTGATCTTTGCTTCTGGAAAACCTGTGTAATGTGTTCCCATTGACATAGTGAAATCTGCATTTGAAGGAATTAGTTGCAGGCTCCTGCTGATGGAAACAGGGATGGGAGGAAGAACTCTTGGCTATTGCTGTTAACCTCATCATCAGAAAGGCTGGAAGTTAGAGCGCTTATGGTGCAAGTGGAAAGAAAAAGGTGAACGTGTGTTTTCTTACATGAGCCTCTTTGAAATTTTGGGTTGCATTTGCAGACTGAAAAATACTTGTTTGTTCTTCAGCCAGCTATTCCTTATTGATGCTCCAGTTTCAATCTCAAAACCTGTGAGTAATTGGCAACTTTAATGTGATGATGCTAAATAAAAGCATGAGGCAGTGTCCTCATTGTACTGAGCTATTGTATGGTATGTACGCAACAACCCTCAAAGAGTCAGAGCCAGCGCCAACATGTGTTGAAAAGCATACAGTACTTCAGTCTTTCTCAGTCTCTCTCCTGTGAGCTTAGGCAAGGAATTGTTTTGTAACTGATGATTTCAAAGCCATTTGATGAAATCTTGTAAAACTTGTCAGGATATCTAATCCTCATCCTTTGCAAGGAACCCTTGTGTCCCTACAGTCAGGATGATCTCTTTGTTTTTGTTTTTTTTTTTAATACCCAGGTTAACAGAGGCAATTCTTATTCTTGTTTGTGAGAACACCTTCGTTGCTAATAACCCAAATGGAATAGGATGCAAACTGATGATCTATTCAGATTGTTGACTTCAAGTCATGTCTTCTTAAGTAACAATTTGTGCCCTGAAGCAGTTGATAGCCTGCTGTTCCAGAGGGCCTTGGTGACCTGTGTCAACTCAGATTTTGTTCCTCCTTTCTGGCTTTTGTGAGCCCAGGCAGAGAGACCAGTCCAGAGATTGGCCAGCTGGCCAAAGAGTCTCACTATTGCTGGTGTTGAAGAAAGGAAGCAATGCCAAAGCTGAAGGTGAAAAGACACATTTGTTCTTTCCTGCCCACGATTTTCAACAGTTCTTCAATGCCCTGTTCTTAAGAGAAGAAATCCCTTAGCGATGGGAGGGGGACGAATCAGCCACGAGGTGTGAAGAGCGCAGGTTTGGCAAGGCTGCCTGCTGCTCAGACTCCAGTCCTTTGGCTGGGATTTGTCCTCATATGTTTTAACCGGATTTGTTCTGAAATTGTCACTAGCTCCTATCCACCTTCTTTCTTGGCTTTAGTTACTTTAGCACTCTGCACACCATAGTGACTTATGGAGCCATACTCAGAGAAACAAATGCCTGACAGCTGGATAAAGTATTGTTAAAAATAAAAAATAAATTACCAAACATTTTTTGTTAGACTAGCAATGTTCCTGAAGCCTGTGAAATGTTTCCACCTTGTCTTGCACATCCTACCTGCATGCAGGATGCATAACTTCAGGATCTCCTCACTTGTATCCACTGCAGTTGTGTCTCATTGATTGTCTTGCTAGTACAAGTTGCCCCAAAACAGGTCTTTAAGTACTAACAAGACTCCCTGATGAGCTCGGGTCTTCATTAAAGCTTAAGTAATTTTTCTTGGTAGTCTTGGAGGTTAAGAAAAATGCCGACCTTTGATTCATGAACATCTTGCCTCTGTGTTTGTTTCTTGCTGTGAAAAGAGTGTGTTGGGAAAAGAAATAAGGAATAAAAATCTTAGCTCATGCTTTAGTGGCACCACTTTCTTACCTGTTGTGTTCATTCTCTGGCACAGATAAAAGGAACTCACTCCTATTTTTGCTGTTAATGTTCTTGTTAAATGTTAATGTTAGTGTCTTTGTTCTACCATACAGCAATGAGTGGAGACCCTGCTGCCATCCATGGAGTGAGCAAATAACCACTTACAGGGAAGGCTCCCAGAGAAAATTCCTATTTTAGCTGTTATTTCATTTATCTGTCTATCTATCTGGTTTGGACTATTCTTTGATTTTTATAGGATTCCCACTGGTCTCAGGATCTATCCATAACCATCTGCCTGCAAATTGTTTGCTTGTGCCAGTACTCCCAGCATTGCAGGAGAGCATTGCCACACCAAGGAACAGTGAGAGGTTTGAGATTGGTTGTGCTAGGAACGACCTGGGTAGATCTCTGGACTCAGGAATACACATTGCATTTATTTCCAGAATTATTGGTGGCTATTTTTTAAAGTCTTAGGGTTTTTTTCCCTCCACTTGTGGTTCCACAACTAGCTGTCGAGCTGCCATGTTAAGAATTGATACCTTACAGTATGTGGTGAGTCTCGTGGCCAATCAATAAAAGGTGTGAGCCTTTGACCTCCTAAAGTGACTTAAGTGAGACCATTAGCAGCTGGGCATCTATCTGCATCATTAAATTCTGTAATTCTGGCTTTTTTTGATTTGAAAGTGGATGGGAGGGAAAAGCCAAAAAAAACCCCAAAACCAGGACTGGTCTCACCTTCTGTGCCCTGTCTAGGGGGTAGAGAGGGCACAGTATTTAGTGCGGCAGTGGTCCGGCACAGTGCAGCTCCAGGTACCAAGACTCCCTGGGGGAGAGAAGAGGCTGTAGCTGAGCATCCTTCAGGAGCTGCAGCTTTGGTGCTGGGGTACATCTTTGCTGCCCTCTCCCCATAGCTGGATGCAGGGGGCATGGAAGTATCCTGAAAGCACTGGGCAAATGGCTCCTCAGTTTTCAGTTAGTAGTCAAATGCAACAGTTCTAGAAGAGAAATCAGTATTATCATCATTGCTGTTGCTTCTTAATGGCTTTTAATACATTTAGCTTCCTTGGTTGCTCAGTAGAGCATAAGCTTCAGCATGACAGAGCCCCATACAAAATGCAGTTTAGCTGCTGAGTAATTGCTGCTGAAGTTGGCCACAGAGCTGCTATGTATACAAGGGGAAAGCTTTCTAACTCCTTTGTTGCTGGCTTCTTTTCTTTGCCCCATTGCAGAAAGGAGGATGCTGTCTCTGGTGGAGAGTAAGGACCAAGGGGCGTGTAGTGAAATGAGCAGGAAGCGTTGCATCGCTCTTGTGGGAGTCTTGGAAGCAGTCACATACGGTACAGGGTGCAGCCCTTGATGCTCCCTGGGCCCTGCTTGTCTGCTATGAGATCTGTGTATAACTGCTTTGCAGTCGGTATCTCAGTAGTCAGTTTGTTTATGGATTTTAATACGGAAATACAGCATGGTTGAGGGCTTGTATGATTTAGGACTGTTGTGTGGTAGAGTTTCCTGAGCCTACTTAAAGCTTCAGATTGTGGTACAAATTAGCTGTCTAGTGTTTTGGGGTTTTTTTGGGTTTTTTTGAGATAGCTTGCTTTGTTGTTAGAAAA